>NC_139242.1:66120805-66354805 GCF_977018435.1 Lepisma saccharinum
GGTTTCGAAGTGGTTAATTTAGGTAAGGGAAATGCTCTCTCTTTCTCTCTCTCTCTCTCTCTCTCTCTTTTTTTTTCTCTTTCCTCCTCTCTCTTTCTCTACTCGAGTTTAACGCATCACCATGGCGCTGTTAAAACCACCATGCGCACACACACTAAACGTTCCTTCAAATTCTGGACGGGAAGAACAGACTAAACTCCTACAACCGTGCTCAAAAACAAATTTTGCAGGACACTGTTTACCCCTGGAAATTTTTCTATCTTCTCAAAAAAGGCTGTCGTGAAAAATCAAAGATTATGTTGATTCTAAAGAAAGTAGCATTGAAATAATATTTTAGAGGAAATGATCCAAATTTAATTTTGAAAACGAAACAAAAAAGAGCTGATTGTTTATGCTTAACATTTTTAAGAAAAGAAGTAAATCTTTATAGATACGGTTACTAATCAATGAAATATACTTTTGTTTAACATCTGGGCAAGGGCGGCCGCAGGGGGGCCAGACTGGGCACTTGCCCTCCTTTGAGATTTCTGGAAATAGTTAGTGTAAATCGAGTGGTGAGATAGTAGCGATATTTTATACCAAAAAATATTGTTTTATCTGACAGGCTGAAAGCTACAACAACAATATTAATAATATTCACTCATGGCGATTAGGAGGGGCGTGGGGGGCATGTGCCCCCCACTCTTTGCCACTTTTGCTTCCGCACTGTACTAAACCTTATATTGCGCCCCCCCCAGTGTTGGAACCCATTCGCCGCCACTGTTTTTATTATTTTAAGTAGGGTTACATTTAAGCTTACAGTCTATCTTACACCGATTAACTATAAAAAGCAGTTTTTTGTCCGACATGAATTAATATGTTAAATATACAATTATGCAAATTGTACCAGGTGGTTATAATTAAAGTGACGGTGTTCAGAGTGGTACAGCACGGGCTGTAATGAGAGTAGCAGTCTGAAACTTCGTAGATATGCTAATTAAGCAATGCGCTCACGAATTATGCAAAGAAAAAATTAGTTCCAATTCTTGCCACCAGGGTAAAAAATGACGCCGTAAGCAGTCAAAACGTGGAATTTTCCGTAACTCTGACGTCAAATTCGGTGACATTGCCTAACCATTGTGTGAGCTCCCTGGTTGTGGTTGGTGACGCTTGTTGCTTTTTCCTTTAGTAATGTTCATGTAATTCGAATAGTGAAATTGTAGCGATATTTTATTACAAAGAGTATTGTTTTCTGCGATTTATAATGTTTTTCCTGTAACTATACCAAGTTTTGACTGCTTACAGTGCCATTTTTTTACCCTGGTGGCGAGAATTGGAACTTTTTTTGCATAATTCGCGAGAGCATTGCTTCATTAGCATATCTACGAAGTTTCAGACTGCTACTCTCATTACAGCCTGTGCTGTACCATTCTGAACACCGTCACTTTAATTATAACCAGAATATGGAAATTACAAATGTGTGTAATTTTAAAAAGAACATAAGTAGTACTACTAGTAGTAATAATAACAACAACAAAAATAATAGCAATAATGATAGCACTAAATAATAATAATAATAAAAATAAAAGTCTCTATGACTCTGCCCCCCGTAGAAAAAAATCTTGGGTGCGTCCTTGCCTCTCGGCATGTACAATAAATTAAGATTTGAGTAAAATGCAGAGGGGATTCTGACGAGGGCTTAAACAAAATAATATTTAATTGGTTAATAGCGCTGCCAGTAAGATTTACTATTAACCCATCATTCGTTTCGAAGATCACTGTGAATGTCATATTTGTCTGAGTTTTTGAGTCAAGTTTATGCATACATAGACTTATTGGAATTGGACTTACAATTAAAATTGTAATCTGAACGTACTACTGTTGGGAATCGAATAAGAGGTCTCTTGATTACATTATAATTTAATTTAATATAATTCATCTTATGTAATAATATGCATCCCTCTTTTTAATTTAAATTAAAGTTTTATCAGACATCAGAAAGGTCCTGAATGTCATGTCTAGGGTGTTCGGAAATATGCACTTTTAAAGTTACAAACTGCGATTTTATGTTGCTTTCATTTAAGTCACACTGAATCAATTAAACAAAATATTTTCAGTATTTTATTTTGGGTATTTGTAATGATTCTGAACAGTGATGGTCCACATGACTATAAAGTTTGCTATTGAAAGAATACACATAAAGAACTGTCTCTGCAAAACTGCATGTATACACATACTGTGTATGTGTATAGGAGACGCGATGATTTAATTGGTAAAACGTCTCTGATTCCACAGGTTCGATTCCCAAGACAGGCGATCTCGGATGAGATCTTTCCTATACGTCTGAAGTTCACCAATCTATGGTCAATGGGTACCTGGGGAAAACCGCAGGCGGGAAGGTAAAACCAGCTGGAGCATAGTGCTGATCACAACACCTAAAATATAGCAGTGCAATACTCAGCTGATAGCTGAGTAAATACATTAACTAAACTTGAATTTATTCAAAAGATTATCAGGTACACAAAATTTCAACTACATAGCCTATATTTAGGATAGAAATAAAATCTTTTGAGTGAACTCAACTTTACATGCTTTAAATTTTACTTTTCTCAGTGGCTATAGCATAACTCATCTATTTTTATTTATACCTTCTTGCAGAAATTGTGATCATTTTTAAACCTAATTTCATTACGGAAGAGTTCAGTTATTGTTTTTCATGTATAAACGTTAAAAATTATATAAAGTTAACTGACTCCATGAAAGAACTCTTTTGAGTTCTCTATCTCAGCACCAAAGATTCCACGTTTGAATCCTTGCCTGGCCATTTGAATTAATTTCTGAATGTATCTCCTTTGGCATTCATCCTCCCCCCACACACCTCCACCATTCTTTAAGTCCAAAAGTGTCAGGAAAGTGATGTAAAATAAGAAATATGAACATAAAGTATATTTACTTTGTGACAAAATTATAATTTAATTAGGGGCATTGTTTTGGAAATATCCCTTATTGTTGGAGTCTTGTACGAAAATTTGGTAGCTTCATATCTACGAGCCTGTGTGCTCATTAAGTGTAGAAAATGTTATGTTTTGATCACAAAACGGCACTCATCTTTACCCAAAATCAGTTTTGTAGTACTTTGAAGAGACGATGAACGAGACACGGTTGCCATTGATTTCGAATACATGAAAAGTCAAATAATTTTGCTGTAACCTATAAAACCTATAAAAGTCAGGGAAAATTAAATGTTTAATTTGCTTGAGTGAAATTAAATTGAAAACCCATTTCCCGTTTTAGTATAATAATGTTATTTTTTTTTATTTGTTTCTACCAATGCTGAAAAAAACTTTACCCGTTTGATTAACATGTGAAGTTGAAAATATTGCACTTATTTATTAGTATGTTGAATCATTACAGAGGGGCCTGGAAAGTTATTTAAAAGTATGAAACGTACATTTTTTCAATGAATAAAAATATATTTTAGTATTAACAAAACAATATACTGAGGATGGCTACTTCCCGGGAATTCCTTGAATTCCCTCTAATTCTGCAAGAATTTTTGGCTCCGGGAATTGTATGTGAATGAATTCTGTGTGAATTTGTCTCCGTAGACGTGAAAAATTGCAACTCTTAGTAACTATTACTAATACAAATCTCATTGAATTTACACGTAATTGTAAATGGCCTGAGCCAAATTTTTCACAGTTGAGAAAATTCTTATCGAGGAAGTAAAATAAAGCTGCGTGGAAAATAAGACAGAATTTTCTTAATCCCTTCTCTTTGTTAGTGTCCTTTTCAGAACAATCTGACAGACGGAAGATTATTGCAAGATATTAAATTGAATTCCTAAACCTGAGTTTGAAATTCTTATGCAATTAACAATTGTTCGTAGATTAGCATGCCCAGTAACATTTGTGACTTGTATTTGTTGATGTATTGCGGGTCTGACAAGGGAGGTTGTCTAAGTGTCCCCCTCCGATTTCCATGAAACTTTACAGGCGTATAGAGGGGCCCAAAGGAAGAAATACGTGTTTTTGTGTTTCAGCTAAAAAACAGTTTTAGGGAACAAATACCCCCCCCCCAAAATGTCAAGATGAGGAGAAATTAAAGTGAGATCTGACCCCGAAACCAGGTAAATATCGCATAGGAAGGAACAGGGGGCATAGGGATCCTCTATACACCTGCCAAATTTCATGGAAATCGGAGGGGGACACAGGGGTCAGATCCCCCGGTCAATTTGTCCTCATGTTGACATTTGAGGCGGGTTTTGCCCTCTAAAACCGTTTTCTAGCCAAAAAAAAAACCACGTATTTCTTCCTTTGGGCCCCTTTATACACCTGCCAAGTTTCATGGAAATCGGAGGCGGACACAGGGGTCAGATCCTCACTTCAATTTGTCCTCATCTTGACATTTGGGGTTGCCCCCTAAAACAGTTTTTTTAGGTGAAGCAAAAAAAAAAAAACACGTATTTCTTCCTTTGGGCTCCTCTATACACCTTCCAAGTTTCATGGAAATCGGAGGGAGGGGGACACTTAGATAACCTCCCTCGTGAGTAAGTGAAATTGCATATGTAAACTCTGCATCTTAAATTAAATACTTTAAGTATACTATATACAGTTTAATTGAGTTGAATTAGTATTTTTGGATACATTTAAATCACATACACACTTTACTAACTATTTTACTGACTACCTTTTTACTCACAATTGTTTATTGACATGCGCGTTCATAAATTTACATTTGATATCAATCACAACTCAAGCCAATATTACATCTTTATTCGTTGCAAGTTACTGGAGAACCACAAAACACGACTTCCAAGGAGCAGAAATACTTAAGAAGCTGAAAAGTTCCAGAATGAACTGTAACCGCTGTAAATGACATTTTCTTGTCTGAAAAAGAAAGTAACGTACGCAAACTTCCATTTCTCGGGGCGCAACGGGAGTCTTTTCGTGTCACTCCATCGTAAGCAGAAAGTGAAAACTTCTGATCCCGCCGTAGAACCAAACAAGCAACTTGCGTTCTGTTGAAGTTTCCAAAGTACAAGGGAACGAAGTTGGAAGAGAGAGGAAGATTAATAGGTGTTAGGAAGCGAAAAGGAAAGGTAACTCTCTGAAGAAAAACATTCCACGGAAGCTAAAACAACACGATTATTCAGTGTGTATGTGCAGCTAAGCTCAAAAGTGATTGCAAGATTTTTGACTATCCAGCCTTCATGTAGAAACCCGAACAGACTATTTCCTCGATTCGGAATGTTCTTGGTTTGAGTTCCTACCAAAGCGTGACTGTTCCATTAGGAAGGGTTGTTGCAAGTGGTTGCCAGCCAGCGTCGAAGGAAAAATCGCCTTCGTTTCAAGTGTGCCTGCACACAAGGGTAGCAAGTTCGTGCTTGTCAACGCCTACGGGAAGACAAGAATGTTTCGAACATTTACAAGGCGAATTCAAAAATAAGTTAACGGAATAATTGTAGGTCAAAAAATGTTATTGATGTATGCAGGGTAGTACAGTGGGATACATGAGTATTACCGTGCAAATTGTCCATGACTATTTTCATTAATTTTTCTCTTACATCCTATGTGTTTTTAAGCGATGGATTTTTATGTATGCTGGTGCAGAAGTTGTCAATAGCTTGTTTTTATTTTTTTCTTAATTCTTGAAGCTCTTATTGGTCCAAATAAAGTGCACTAACATGGTGATGGACAATTTGCACGGTAATACTCATGGATCCCACTGTACAATAAACCGCACATATCTTGCACCCTTTTTATTCAGGCTAGCTTCCACTTTCGAACCTTCAATTTCCATATTCACAATAAGTGAATATATTGGAGGTAAGTAGGGCATAAGTACGAACTATGGCACATATTGCAATAAATTGATACTATCCCTATCTTGATTAATCTCTGTGAAATATGAATAGACGTTTTATTTAGCAGTCATTCAAAAGAAATCCATTTTAACAGTAATGCGTACTTTTCTAAATCTTTTACAGTATGTAGATTGTCGCTTATATAAATTCGTTATGAAATTGATTGTGTTTTTTTTTTTATCATCACAGACCCTCGTCTGTCCTATTACTGTCTTTTCATTATCATCTTTTTCTGTATAATACTAAATTAATTCTATCTTATAATAAAATTCTGTAAGACATGTTCTTTAACTCACACATATATAGAGTTGAGGTTTCGTAGCAATTTTTCTATTTTTTCAACAATGTTGATAGATTGTTGTTCAGAAACAATTTGTTGATTTTTGTGCTTCCAAATCAGTGACAATTGGTGACTCAACATGTTCAGTGACAGCTATTGTTGCGTGAGATGATTGTAATTGGCAGAGACGTCACAAACACCTGGAGGAGGGGCAGACATAATGCGGATGAAAACACGAAATAAAGATAAAGTTGAAATATAGTGGAAATTCGAATACATATCCACGTTAAAAACCAAAGTTCGACTTGGCAATTCTGTGTGTTACAACATGGATATCGATAAAGGAAAGCACGTATGGTAAGTAATGTAAGATAGTTTGTATTTCACAGAACAGGAACTTCTAATTGAAAAATGCACAGTGCCAAATCGAAGCACGAATTAAGTAGGCCTACTACGAGCCAACAAATTTTCTTTTACGCCGAAGCGGTAAAACATAAGGGTCGATTGTGCAGTCTAGCCATCTTTTCTCACGGGAAGCTATCAGCAAATTGGGCTTGTTCCCAGGCAGCTTGCAAATAATATTCGTACGCAATAGTTATAGAATAACAACGTGTTTACAATACACAGGTTGGCTACTCAGCTGGAATTCCGAGAATTATGCGTGATTTATCGGCTCCGGGAATTCTACGTGAATTTTTTTTCCATAGACGTGAAATATTGCAGATTTTATTATTCCAAGTCCCATTGAATTTATAGATATTTATTAATGCCGGGAAGCATGTTTTTCACAGTCTAGCCATTATTCTTATCGATGAAGGAAATGAAAAGAAAGCTGCGTGAAATATAACAGAATTCTCTTAATGTCTTTACTTTGTTATTGCCTTTTGCAGAACAATCTATCTATCCGACTGAAAATTATGGTACCAGTTTCATAGATCAGAGACACATTAAAATCGGATATTTTGTGTTTCGCATGGTTCGTACTTGCCAATTGTGTATTGCATAGTTCAAGATGCCATTAGCCTAGCTTTTTTAAACGAAAAAAACACAATCTTTTACATAGAGAGTAATTTCTTTGACTCCTTTTTTCCCTTCCATAACACAGAATATGGCGGGCAAATCTTGACTACCGTAGTGGGCATGCAGTGTTTCCAACATCCTTCACCGAAAAATACCTACTATCGTGTTCGTCACTTGTGCAAATTGTACATTATGCAAGGGTAGCTGACGGATAGCCCCACGAACCATTTTCGATACGGTTAGGTTAGGTTTGGTTACGTTAGGCAAGCATAGTAGAAAAAGGGGGGTTTGAAACGCTGAGAGGAGCTTACGTCATCAAACGTACGCAGCATCCGGTTGTCGTAGGGCAAGCAAATGAAAGCAATGGCAATTGTGCGTCGGTGAGATATTTCTCTTGAAAAATACATGATTTCCCGGTCAAAAATATATTCCACGATGAAAGGAAATACCTCGACGAACGTTGTAAACCTTGGAGAAACTCATTTCCGTAAGTAGTTTCTTGTGTAAAATTGAAGAAATGTGTCTCCGATGTATGAAACTGTTACCAAAATTATTGCAAACTAAGATATCTTGAACTTAATTAGATAAATTTGAGTTTGATATTCTTGTATAATTAACATTTTTTTTGTAAATTAGTATATCCCATAACATTTGTGACTTGTGTTTCGAATCTGAGTATCTGAAATCGCAAATGCAAACTCTGCACCTTAAATTATACATATGTTAAATGTGCATGTTTGTGACCTTGAATTTTTGGAAAGCTTACTTTGAAAACTTTGAATTACACTTGAATTTTATTTTATCATGGTCCTTCAGTGACCACCCTGGTATACATGATTACATCTTAGTAAATTATTGAACAATTACGTATTTATTTCTTACTGACCTTATACTTGATCTGATCATGAGTAAACCTTTACTTCGTATAAATATGCAGAAAAGCCGTCTTAAATAACGGAATACAAAACAATAACAAAAGTAATGAATTGATATGTGACAATTCGTTTAGCTATCATCTATTAAATTAATTTGATCCGAGTAATATCTAGCAATGACATGTATACATCATCATTTAACCGTTGGTTGGTTTCCTTCTCACTATGTGTATAACGACCTTTAAATAAAATTTGGATTGGAAACAAGCTCATCTTCACATACACCATGAAATTCCAAAAAAAAAAAAACAGAACGCAAAAATATCATTTTGAATATTGTTTTACAGATCATTAAATTAGTTAATTATTTTAATTAGTTGTGTTGTGCACAGCCTGTTTCATTAATTTACATAATGATATGAGAGATGAAAAAGCTCTGTAATACACACAAATTAATACGATACGTCATGTATTAATTAACGTGCAGAGCTGTAATTTCATATACTGGGAAGCATGATGTTTAAAACGCAGCAATATAAATTATAAATACACCTAATATAGGGCCGTTTATCAATAATAGTCATATTTATTAAGGGTTTAACATATACTTTTCGTATAATAACCTGAAAAGTGTTGGAAACATGACTTTTCAAATAAAATAAAAATCTTAGGTAATGTTACTTTAGGTAGCCGTGCACTAGTTACGTCGTATACTATGTGAACAGTTGTCCACTCTCAGCGGTGGCGTATTGGCTTAGCAAGTGGGGCTCGGTCAGTAGCATATGGACCCGCCGCAAAGTAAATGCAGAATTAGCTATACTTATTTTATTTATTAATTGATTTGTTTTATTTTACTTCGCTTTTGTGCCACTTTTGGCTAATTGCGAAGATGAGGATGAGTGATGATATGATGAAATTGATGAATGGACACTATCAAACATCCATGCTCAGGCCTGGATTCGAACCCGGGCGTCGTAGTGCGACGTGCAGAATTAACTATACGTCTTCATAGATACTAGTGTCAGCGCCATTTTCGGGTACGGGGAGGATAGTAACTATTTTCAGCTTGTCAGTACTTTCTTTCCCCGTTTTTCATCAAACTCTTATTGTAAGGTCACTTTTGACCTCGGTGACGAATTTGCCATAAGATCAGAGGTCTCAACACGAAGAGAATGACAGTACGAAACAAGCCGTCCCTACATGGGGCTCAAATAAATGTGCAATGAATTTCAGAATTTAGATTCATTAAAAGAGTTACATTTTGTGAGTAAGGGAGCTTCCAGAGTACTAAGTTAATTCAAAATATAATTCTAATAAACTAAGCCAAACATTGAGTAGAAGCATCAGTGGAACAATGTTTAGGAAATATATTAGTGAGAAAAAATAAGTGATTTATTAACAATATATTAATTGTCTTAATGTTTTCCTCTCGTCATTGATACTACTACTACTACTGCTACTAATATTAATAATAATAATCTCTTCTCCCCATTAACTATTCCTTCCAGTGCATCTCTTAGCAGGCAGTTTGGTCTTAACCAGTGTACGAGCCAATATATTTTCTTTCATTGATCACTTGCATCATTCTTTTTATTTCACCAACTCTTTCCAACACGGTTTTATTTCTTACTTCTTCTGTCCATTTCACAAGCTCCATTCCTCGCCATGGCCACATTTCTATTTAGTCGCTTTTCCTCACTGCTTAGTATCATCCATGTGTCTGCACCATGCAATGTTGCACTACACATACAGCACTTCATTAGTGTCTTAATTAGTTCTTTGTTCAAAGGTCCATGCTTCTTGTAATAAAGGATTCCATCGTCATTGCTACGTGCATTCTCACTTTGACTTTCTGACAGCTTATGTAACTGCTCATGCCAGGTATCTGAAGCTGTCAACTTGTTCAGTTCTTTTGCCTTGAATTCTCAAGTTAATTTTACTAGATTTCATCCAAATAATCATTACCTTTGTCTTGTTCACATCGATTTTCATCCTTAAGTCTTCTAACATACTATTCACCGTCTTTTTATCTTCCGGTAACAAGACCATGTCGTCTGCAAATCTAAATTTATTCTTCTTCCTTATTTTGGAAAGAGTTCCTTACCAATGCTTCCAAGTACATTTTGAATTATGTAGGTTATAAGCAGCATCCTTGTCGTACTCATACTGAATTCCACTTGCTCTTTTCTAATTCTCACTTTAACTTATTCTTTCATGTACAGATTGCTTAAGTCTCTCCTGTCTTTTCAATTCAATCTATCAAATGTTTTCTCCAGATCTACAAATACTAACAATTCCCTTTCTTTTTCTGGGTCTGTCTCGCCAATTGTGCGCTTATGAAACCGGAAGTCTGTTGTTTTATATGTTGGTGTAGTACGTACCATATTTTTTTCCTCAAAATGTTCTCAAACTTGTAGCTTGAAGAAAGATAGAGACATGGAGATACATTGTAGTGTTTTGTGTCCAATTATGCGAGAAAAAATCTGCAAATAGATGAGAGAATGGATTGAAATGGAACAAGTTGGCTTTGCGAAATATCCTTGCGGGAAGAAAATGGACAAAAGGTAGACACAAAGACCTTTTGTATTAATAACAAACAGGTTTCTTTCTTTTCCAGTTCCTCAGCGTACATGTTAAGAGCTTTATGTATCGCTCGAAGCTCTTACTGATTGCAAGAAAGCAGAAGAGAAGGCAGCTACGTCAAAATCGATACAACCTTATAAAATAATTTTTCTTGCTTGTCATAAAAAAAATAGAAAAACAGCCTGGTCTCATTTCAGAGGACATTTCTCTCTTATTTCGAGCTTTTAATTTGCTGAGAGTGGATGGGAAATCTAAAACGCTTGGAAGCTATAACGTGGGAAAGGTTCCGATATTGAAGTGGTTTGGGGCCGTGTCCCTTCCCTGGATAGGGCTACCCTTTAGTTCCGCAACCCATAGCTTCAGGGTGTACAAGGAAAGGGTTGAAAGCAGGCTTGGACTCTCAAAGATGTTTCCCCACCCCCTCCTTCAAAGAAGGGTATCAAATATCTGGAACTAATACGTTATTGATGGCGAATTCTTTTTTTTAGAGGCTCTTCTTGTCTTCAATAGCTTGCTGCCCAATGGGATTTTCCGCCCAGTGGTTTCTGGAATCTGTGGTGGCTCAGCGGATGTGACGCAAAACTTTTATGGGAGAACCCCTCTTGCTGTGATGTTAACATAGGATCTTATGTTATTCTGTGTAATAGGAACCTTTCATCTCTTCCTCCTAGCACTTACTCAAGCTATATCTTAGGTTCCCAAATAATAGTATGGCCATGGCGGAGTGGTTAACGTTGCGCTGTCTTAAAGCATGGATCCAATTTCGATGTCTTGGTAAGGCATGAGTGTTACATTGGGCGAAGAGCATGTGAGTTCTTTGTGAGTGTCCCATCATGACTTTCATATCATCACTCATCCTCATCTACCGGATTAGCCAAAAAGTGGCAGGAAAGAGAAGTAAAATAAACCAAATCAAACAATCAATCAATCATTTCCGTACACTGAGACATTTATCTTCATTAGCGTTACCAATTTATCTGCCCGAGAGTTGGATTTCATAACTGTGCTTGCGATTACATTATGATGTCTTCTGTAATAAACTGAGACACTTTTTCAAGATTTGTTTTACTATTTATTACCACAGATATATATATATACGAGGCGCATCCAGAAAGTAAGTTCCGAAAGTTCGCCAAGATGGCACGAGTGGTCAGAGTGGGACGCGCTTGCGCAGGAGTGGAAAGTGTGCAGCAAGCAATGCTGCAGAACCGGCGATTCACAATGTCCGAACTCTCATGTCAGTTTCCGCAGATCTCCCGTTTCTTGCTGCATTAGATCTTCACCCAGCAAATGTAGTTTCTCACGTTGTGTGCACGATGCGTTCGTCGTGCACATTGGTGCGGAATGCTGTGCATTTTCTGCACAATCTTCGGACCATTCCTTCACTCATGTCATCCTGTCCATACGGCTCTGTAAAATATTTGAATAGTTTGATTAAAGCAAATAAAAAAATTGCATGCAAATACATATACATGAAACATAAATGAAACAGACGTAAATAAGAATTGGGAGCACATACGTAATGCAATAGAATCAGCAGCTAAAGAAAATATAGGATACCATAAACCAAGAAAAAGTAAGCCATGGTTTGATGATGAATGTCATAATCTAATAGGAATAAGAAATCAGACTAGATTTAGGTGGTTAAATAACTCTGATGATACAAATCTAAACAATTATAATAGAATAAAGCGAGAAGTTAACTGCACGTTTAGAAGTAAAAAAAAGAGATTACTCGAAAAGCAAAACTAACGAAATTGAAACAAACAGCAAAAACAAAAATATCAGAGATTTATATAAAGGTGTAAATGAATTTAGAAAGGGGTGGCAACCTAAAGTAAACTTGATAAAAGATAAAGACGGTGATTTTCTAGCTGACCCAAGCGATATTCTAAATAGATGGAAGAACTACTTTAATGACATTTTAAATGTTCATGTAGGAGATAAATCAGAAGTAAATGAAGTCCAAACAGCAGAACCTTTAGTTCCAGAACCTAACTTGACTGAAGTTAAAGATGCTATTAACAGGATAAAGAATAACAAAGCACCTGTCATTGATTTAATACCGGCCGAGTTAATTAAATATGGTGGAAATTCGTTAATATGTCAAATTCATAAATTAATTTGCTTAATATGGAGTAAAGAAGAAATTCCTCAACTTACATATACTCAAATATACATGTTTCTGTTTCTGATACTATATATATGAACATACAATGGAAATGTTTGTTGAGTGTGATAATAACACCATAATATATTTTCACTAATTTCTTCTTCCAGTGAAGAAAAAAACATTCTGGATGTACTCTGTAATTGATGGCAATGTTTTAATTATAGTTTGCAAAATACCAGCGGTCCAAAATGTATGCTATTTTTGCCTATAAAACTTATTGAATTTAAATCAAGAGAATTTAAGTGTGTTTACAGTTTATAACTAAGAGTACCAAACCTGGCAATCCTAACCTAACTACGTAAAATTATAGCTGCTGTTGTGGAAAGTAGTTTTGGGTGCTACATTAACTTGCGTGAAGCCTTCGGGCTATTCTGTTACACGGTAAAGTAACATGCTAAGGTAACAGACGTAATTTACTTCACAAAAACGTATTACGTTTCCTTTTGTATGAGCTTCACCTGTTCAGTACATGTATTTTGTTTCTTTTTCTTTCTTAGAGCCTAATAAACACTATTGTACTTTCTCCAAAACTGATTCTGATATCTACAAAATCCTTATGTACATTATTCTGCAATTTTTTTTTTATTTAAAGTGATTTATTCAAAAGAAATCATCTGATTTAAATCGCGATTCAAATGAATCAACTTTGCAGTGGAGGCACATTGTGGTTCTGACTCCACAATAAACTTTAGGTCCAGTCCAGACTTAAAACACTAACTCAATCAATCAAAACGTGGAGGTAGACAGAGTGGACTATGACGTCAGCGGTCCAGTGTTCGAATCCCGGCCTGGGTATGCCCCTTCATCATATCATCACTCACGCTCATCTTCATCGTCTTGTAGCTCGAAGTGGCAGAAATGCGAAAGTGAAAGAAACCAAATCAGTCAACCAAAGAAAGATTGTTTCTCTCTTAGAGGCCAAAAATTAGAAGCCGGGTGGGTAAATACCAGGGTTGTTAAAGGTTCACGAATTTTAAATAAATTCGATTCCGGTCCAGGAGAGAAAATCAGTAAGCGTAAATGGATTTTGGACCGTAAAGAACTTTTTTATCTGGAAAGTATTTCAATTCGGTCCAGGAACCATTTTTCAATTAAACAATACGCAACTTGGACAGAATTTAAATTGTGCTTGAAAAAATGTTCCGGTCCTGCAACCGAACCCAATTGAACCTATTAGAATGTATGGATTCCTGGACCTTAAACTACCCTGGTCAGTGCCGGCGATTAGGGGGGGACGAGGGGGCAGTTGCCCCCCACTTTTCGCCACTTTTGCCCCCGCACTATGCTAAACCCTATATACAAAGGGAAATATACTGTCTTTGCCCTCCCCGGTTTTGGAACCCAATCGCCGCCCCTGACCCTGGTAAATACACAAGCCTTGACAGCGCCTCCCCTATCCCTCCCCTCCCACACACGACCAGAAAGTACGTAATTATCATTTGTGTGCACGCGAAGGTGTCTAACAAGGAAAGCTTGCCTCATTCTAAAACAGCAACCCTTCTAGGGGGGAATCTAACACAAAGAGCTTTCAGTAAGGCGGAAACTTAGCGTTTTCCGTACGTCAGTCAGAGGTATAATGGCGCGAACATGTATTGTGGCGTGCATCCCCTTTGAGACAAATATGTACGCTTGCAGCGCCTTGGAAAACAATGTGTTTTCGGAATGTTTGTTGGCGCATTTGGGCATTGTTAAGTTCGAGAGACCTTACGTTGTATTTTGGTAAACATTATCTCAGAACGTGAGTCCACTCGCGTATTTTAGTCCGGCACGTGAAGACAAGTCACAGGGGATACGCCTCTGCGGCGGAGTGGCTAGCATTCGTGGAGCGCAGCAAAGGGCTTCTAGATTCGAATCTTCGATAAAGTAGGTATGTGTTGCATCAGCTATTTCAGCGAAATACCAATTATTAACTTTAACACATAAAGTACTAGGCAACAAACAGCCTGCATATCTCTTTGAAAAACTGAACACAAATTCGAGCAGACATGAACATGTAACACGACGAAAAAAATTATTGTCAGTCCCAGTACATAATACGACCACCTATGGAAAATCATTTACCGTAACTGCCACTAAAGAATGGAATTCCCTCCCAACCTCCCTAACATCCATCAACAGCCATAAGCTATTTAAAGAGAATCTCAAACAGTATCTACTGGCAAGACAGCGAGATACTTAATCACGAGCAACTTTTCATTCATAAAAATACGCACTGTAACATTTGACAACTGTGTGCACATAAATCTTATAATTTCATTATTGTATTTCACTTCATTATTATTATTATATTTTTCATTGTTATATATACTAAAACAAAAGCAAAAAAAAAACATTAGATACCTATGTTCAACAATTTATAGGTAAATCTGGTTTTCTTTTTCATTATCTATACATATAAGCGTATATACCTATATATTTAATTGTTCTTATTTGTATTATGTAATCCTTTTCATGTTTTTTTTCTTTTCTCTCAATGTACTCTTTATTCCATTGTATTAATCTCCCAGACAAGGGTTTGTTGTAAGAACGGCCCTAGAGGCCGAAACACGCCCGCTCCAATAAAGGCGATTTTATTATTATTATTATTATTATTCATTTATATCACCATGTTAGGCCAAGACGTACGAAAGAGATTAAGCAAAGTGGAAAAACAGTTTTTTTGTTGTTTTTTTAAGCAATTTTCCAACCGCCCTATAGCTTACTTACCTCTCCGGATATCTCCTATTGCTCTCATCCGCTAGGAAGTCTTATCTACATTCACTACCATAGCTCGCCTTTAATCAGAAAGCAAATATCGCCATTGGTTCGACTTTATGACCACTCTGTACCGTAGAGCTGCTTCTTTCGCTTAAACTTCTCGTTTATCCCTGCCTCTGTCTCTCAGTTATTTCTTCTATCTCCTCTGTTTTCCAGTTTCACTTTCTCTCTCCCTACAGCTTCCCTCCGTATATCTATCCCTTCTCTCTTTGTTTCTCAAGTCCCACTCCCTCCCTCTAACCTCTTTTTCGTCATCTTTCTTTTTCTCCAATTGTTTGCCAAACTTCAACCGAACTTACAATATTTGAAATATTTTTACCATTTTTAGCCTGTAAACACAAGAAAAGGAGAAAAAATGGTTGTGAAGGTCAAATATACAGTAAATCAAAAACAAATGCACACTCCATTGACATCCCCGCGCAGAAAGCAGTGTGGCCAACCTAAAGAAAATTACAGAAATACTACAGATATTTATTGACCAACCCTCGTATGTAGAATGATTTCCCCAAGCTTGCATTATTTGACATTTTCGATCTGAGTTGTCCTAATGTTGGAGAACATTCCTGGAAGAAATCTTTTCTCTAGTATTTAATTCCGGGTTGGAGCAAAATTTTTGCTAATTCCACCCTACTACAAACTCTCTTTGCTTCGTAGCATATCAAACTAACAATAAAGAGAATAAAAAAATATTATACAGTGTGTCCGAAAAGTCACGCAACCCGGTGTTTACGACCGTATAACGGAATAGCGAAACGGAATGAGAAGAAACGCTTTCTGCCAAGAGAATGCCCTGTACATTGGGAAAGTTTAGAGAGACAAACATATGTAAGAACATGTATGTTTTAATAACAAATAAGGAAAGTGTTGCCAAAGGCGGAAAAAACATTGCACATGGGAATAAATGGGCTGTTCCAAAAATCGATGTTTTCAGAATATTACGAGGGACACTGGCAACACTGTTGCTGTCACGTGTGACTAACAGACGTGTTTCACTTCGTCAAAGTTCTTTTTCTGTCAAATTCAATAGATGGCCATCCAAATTGTTCGTTGGTATTGTGAAATGTTGCAATAATTTACCTCAGGGAGTTCTGTACATCAATACACACGATTTGCAAAAAAAAATAAAAAAAAAATAATAATAAAAAAAAATCTTTGCTTATTCGTTATTAAAACATGCATGTTCTTACATATGTTTGTCTCTCTATATTTTCCCAATATACAGGGCATTCTCTTGGCAGAAAGCGTTTCTTCTCATTCCGTTTCGCTATTCCGTTATACGGTCGTAAACACCGGGTTGCGTGACTTTTCGGACACACTGTATATAATAATGAGATTGTCTGGTTCGAAGATGAAATTCAGAAAATATGGATATCGTCAGACTTATACGTAAGTTAGAAATTTAATAGTGGTAACTATTTATTCTCAAATGATACAAAAGAGATGCCTCTGGGAACTTTCACAGCACTTCGATGTAGTCACCAGCATTGTGTACAACTTTTGCCAGCGATGTGGAAGTTCTAGTGTTTCTGTAGCAGTGCCTGTTCCGTTGATGATTCGAATGGAGCGGTCTATTGCCTGTAGAATGTCTGGAACAGTTCGGAAGCTTCATCTTAGAGATCTTACAGCATCTGCCAGCCCCCATCGAGCTAACAAATCAGCCACAGGTTGCGCTAATGCGCCCGAGCATTGTCCTGCAAAATAGTGGGAGGATTTAGCAGAATTTGTCCCGTCTTCTTTCGCAACGCAGGTCGCAGGTTATGTTCCAAAAATGAACAGAAATACTGCGCATTGACGGTCTGTCCTAGAAGTACGGTGAAAATCACCAGACTGGGGATCTGACTACACAACTTTAGACCACCAACTTCAACGATACTCTATTACTCCCGTCACTGCGCATGCGCCTGGTGTGGGATGGAAGAGTCCATTTACTGGGAGGTAGCTTAGGTATAAGTGAGAAGGACCGGTTCCGTTTCACGGCGTATATACAACAGTGTTGCCATTACAATATGAATTATTAAAATAATTCATGATAATAAAATATCGGATCGAAGACGAAATGAAGGCGAAAAGGACAAAATCAAGAGGAGTAGACTCCATAGTTCTCCTCTCGGGAGACTGGTATAAACTTGTTTGTCAGAGGGTGCCAACGTGAACCGGCCGTTAAGCCCCGGAAGCGACGCCCCATCACTGGAAATTTGCTGCGACTCCGGAGAAGAATCTTTCGTCCCAAGTTCTCTCGTAAAACAAGGAAAACGTGAGTTTCGAGGAGGGGTAGGGGGTTGAGCATCCTCTTTCGACCTCCCGTCAGAGACATGTCACCATAAAAAAAGGAGCACGCGTCGTTGCGACAAGCGACGTTTCATACGGCCGGTCTCTTCTCAACACCTGATATTTCATTTTACTCCCCACCCACCCTCCCTCGGTCCTGTTCGGGTGGATGGATGACATGCAATCCCGTGTTGGCAACTTCATAACCCACGGCAGGTTAGCAGAGGCTCGAGTGTGGGAAAAAGTTGCCGGAAAACTCATATTGCGAAAATTACTAGGTAACATGTGACCCCTCTCTGTCGCTTGATACGTATCGGGCTGTTTCGTACACTCGTTTCATGAGATGATGTTGAGCACGTGAGTCAGTTTATATAAAGAAATGCTCGTGCAGACGGGGGTGGGGGGCAGAGATATTTCTCGAATCCTCAAGAATAAACTGAAGTAGCAATTAAGGTAAACGGTAAAACTACACCCTGGGCATTGCAACATGCCATCAAGGCTTATAGGCAGGGTGTGGTAATACTGCCCGCCTATGTTAGTCTGGCCCATATAACGAACCTGAGAGTTTAAGGTTTTATATTTGTAAGAAGTTAAGATTTTTAAAAAGTTTGTTACTTCAAATAATGTGCAAGTTGTCACAGACAACTATAGTTAGATTGATACAGTTGTGTTTGGAACTTGTATATATGTTTATAAATACGTCATAATCTGTTCGTGTTGACGTCACTGTCTCATCTCAGTAGAGGAAGTGAACCCACCTGAATGTTTTTCACCTGACGACAGACTCAGTTAGAAAACAGGTGAAGGTGAGAAATCAACAGAAACGTGGTAACTGTTAATGGAATGCCCGACTAGTGTAATTGGTAATTATTTTCGTTTCATTCTGGCTATACTCGGAAATAATAATTAAGTACAGAAACTTTCGTGTATTTACGTTTGTCTTGTCCAGCGTTAATTCTATATGCAAGTGTGTTTAGTGATTGTGATGGGATTTAATATGCGATAGAATTGTTCCTCTTCAGGCAGAAACATAAGCAAATCTGTACCTTGCTTGTAAGTCCACATACGATAGGAAATATAAGTGATTATAAAACTGCGTTTAACTTCATACTGTGTTGTGTTTCTTTTCTACCCAGCAAGCCCTGATGATTTGCGAAGAGACACATGTTCCCGACTAAAGGAGTTGCGGACTAACTTTCTGACGACTGGTGTACAACCGGGGGACGTTGCAACCATCGCTGTGCGCATGCGCTGATTGAACAACCCCAGTGTCAAAATAGGTGACGGCTGTAAGAGAGATTTCAGCTTCCGGTCCGAAGCGGCACGACAGGCTGCATCCGTCGCTTGTCGCTCGGACTGGGCCGTTTTCTCAACACCGCACATCTTGCTTGAGACTGAGGGAGATTAACATACAGAGGCGACACGATGCACGGTATTGAGAAAACAGGAAGTCCGAGTAACACGTACAGCTTATCGTCTAGCTTCAATTCGAAAGGTTGCATTGACTTTTGAGGGTTCGCTTCCAAACGACGCGAGTCGCTTGTTGCCTGTCACGTGTCGCTTCGGTCTGAAGTTTTCCTAAAGGGGCTCGTGTAGCTTGTCGCTTCCGTGTGAATTCTCCGTGTCGCTTGTTGTTTCGGTCTGAAACCTCCCTAAGTAGAACGTCGACGAGGAAGCAGGTTCCGTGAAAATCGATTGCTACAGACAGAAAACTGAAATTTCAAATGCAGTAACGCTGCCTTAGTTAAAAAGCGAACGATAATAAAGAGTCGAAAGCATAGGAACGTAATATTAATACATGCAAAGGAATAGTATTGAAAGCAAAATTTATTGAAACTGACATAATTATACGCTTACATAAAATATTTAACCGTCTGCCTTGATAGGCGCGTGCGTTGAGTGTTTGACTCACGATTGACGAGCGTTCCTTTCTGTGCGTGTCCGTTCAATATCATCAAATTTTTGTTCATCGTTAGCGTCGCGATTAATCGAAAGTGGAAAAAAAGTGTGCATATACTGTTTTATACACGTAGTTGACGTAATCTATGTAAACAACATGGCAAAAGGTGATAACTTAGCAAAGGGCGCTGTGGAAGTAAAAGAAAATTATATTACGTATCAGTTGCTAATGTGTGAGAGGACCCTTTCATACTCTTTCCTGCAATTTTGAACAATTTCTCACCTAGGAGAAAGAACTAAGATAGGAAATGTTCTAGTGTTTTATGGGAAAAAGACAACTCTTGCCTCATGGCTGCCATCTGTTGTTGTTTTTTGCATACGATTTATCTTCTTCCATAGTTGATGAAAGAAGAGAAGAAAAATTTTGTTGTATATAGGATTCTTTTCAGTTCGTTAGGAACAAATATAGTTGAAAATGTCACTTACCTTTCATGAAAGCCTTGAAAATTAATATTAATGTACTTTAGATTGTCTACGTAGTCTATGTAAACACAACCCAATGTAATCTACCCGTAGATTACGCGTAGACAACGCATGTAGACGTAAACTCTGGCTGCAACCCAGACACGATCAAATTCGTAATTGAGGACAGAGACTTTCTATGTTTGTTAGAGCGTACTATAACTTTCACTTCTACGAGGTATGTAAGTAAGTATCGTTAGGCTGTTAAGAAAAAAGACACATATTTGTTATAAATTTATTATGGTCAGAATCCTTCACTATACCCTACTACTGCTCGATATAGTCACCACACCTGTCAAGTAGGGGCACAATTTTTTGTAGACCTTTGCCATTGAAATCGGCTACCTGATTATCATGCATGGCTACCCACTGTCATGTTGGCAAGTCACTGACACAGTTACAAGTCAACCGTGAGAGCCAAACATGTTCAAGATACATGAAAGGCCTACCGGTTGTGAAATCAAGTCCGTAATCCTGAAATCATCCGTTACAAGTGGGGAAGGGAGGGGAGGGGGTGCGTTGAGTGTTGTTATGGTCAGGAGATGGATCCGCTTATACGGACGAACTGATAATGAAGTACGGAAGCGACACTGTAGGCTCACGACCAATTTCTACAACACGAGCTCTTGTGACCAGGACTAGTGCCTTAATAATGGAAAGGACTATATCGAGTAATTTAAGGTGTTTAAGACCATAACAAATTTGTGATAAATGTGCCCCCTCGTGTTTTTAACACCCTACAAGAATTTACTCTCTGAATGTCCCTCGTATATATGGTTATTAATTTTAGTGGTATGCAGACTATTGTTCATCCAGTGTAAGAACTGAGCTATTGTAAACAAAACCATTGAGAAATAGTTACCTTTCTATTTATTGGTTCCGGTGTTTTCTTACCCGTAAATTATATTAATTGTAGTTGTGCAGTTCATTATATAAGGTCCTGCCACTTCAATATAGTCGTACCGTTGTAGTAGGGCGTTATCACATGCACTATATTTCCTCCATGGTTGTCATTAGACAAACTAAATGGAATTTCTCGCAAGCCACGTGCCTTTGTTTACATTTTCATTCTTACAGAGAACAGTATCATTGTTGAAAAATTTTACTTCATCTCTGTTTTTGTAGCGTAAAATATGGTCGATATGGTCACCCCAAAGTATTGTTCCTTCAATTGCAGCTATTCACTGACATGCCATTTGTCGATAACATAGTGATGATGTGCAAATAGCAACTGGGGTTACCTGTTCATGCAAAGAACTACTGAATTGATAACCGCTGTTGATTGATTCCAAACCGGATATTCACCTCCACACTTTGTAGGCTTTCGTATGTACAGCTACAAAATGTACATTTTTCTTCATTTGTCGCTGGGGATTGATCGGAAGCTCTATCAGACACTTCTACAACGGATCTATTGACTTCCTGTTCAACACACTGAATGTACTTCCTGCAATCTCTCATAGATGGCAGTACAGTGGAGAAACGTCCGTTCGCCATGTTATTTTGTGGACCGTTTTACAACATGGCGTAGTTTAGGTATTCATTTCGTGACATTCGTCGGAAAGAAAGATTGGGAAGGGGGAGTCATACAGTTCTACCACCATTCAGCCGGACGCGATAGATATCTGTTCCATGCATTATCTCAATAATGAAGTAGGGGAAAAAGTTGCTGAGGAGAAGTTCAAGTTGCGCAGATGGAATTGATACTTATGCATCTCTCGGTACACCAAATTGCATTCCCACAGCTAATGTACAGCATGACCAAGATAAGAATGCCCCTGTAACACAAGCACGAGAGAAGGGGAAGCGAGAGGAGAAAACAAATGACTCTGTACTTTAAGTGCCCTGGTTTACCGGGGCAGTGAGTGCCATATTTAGCTTAGGCGTAGAAATATCTGGCTCTGCCCGTTCTCTAGGATGTGTTTAAACTTGGCAATGTCGTCGAAATGGAATAAGGTTGCTGTCTGTTACTTTCTCGCTTTACGGTACGTTTGGCAACAAGTGGTGTACCCAACGCTTGTTTGTTTCGTCCCGCGAAGAACGTTCGGTACCTTGTGTCTCGAAAATGCCCGATCTCAGTCGAAGAAAATTAAACTGATCTCTGATTCGCTGTTTCCCAGCCACCAGTTGGAGTTTTGTTCAGTATAAGGTTATGTACTAGATACTTCATTATCTTGTGTTGCTCATTCCAGTGTAGCAACTGGTGCAGCCTTGCCTTACAAGTTCCAAGGACTAAAGATGTGCACCTCCGCTGAATCATGTTCACTCATGCATGAAAAAATTCACAGCGAAGGGTAAGAGGAGGCTAGAGGATAAAGAAACATTTAATTGGTTCCTAACCGTAAGGAAAAGGTAAGCTGCAGAGAGAATCGGAAATGAACGATATACGGCAGGCCTGGGCAACTCGCCGTACTTGTGAAAGAGCGCTCTCGTATGCACGAGAGGGCTGCAGAGCGAGCAGTAGTACTAGCGTCTTAAGAGTGACGGAAAGGGGAGTGAGCGAGGCAGGAGGCTTCGTCGGTCGAGTTCGTACAGTGCAAAGGAAACCTCTCGAAGTGTGACATTGTACTCATGACAGTAGAAACAGGTGGAGGGCGCCTCCCCTCCTAGTATTTTTTTCACCGGTCAACGCAAGCGGCTTCCCCACTCCTGCTTTGCTGCTTACTTGCTTTGAGATACACTGAGCAGATGTGAAGTTCCACAACACACTGAGCTCATTTTTGCTTCACAAGTGCAAGATGCTGAAGCCTACGTGAACGTAGATTACAAATATATCTTTCATCACTTTTCTCTACTACATACATGTGAATAAATTTAATTGTTTTTGAATCGACATGAATCTGATACTGAATAGTCAATTTAGTTCAATACATTTTATAAATCCTTTTTTGTTTAGAACAAACTGTTCATAATGAATATTACAACGACTTGCCTTTGGTTATTTGAAACCATGAATATTGTAGTGACATCTATGAACAGCAGAAGCAAGTCATAATTGGTTTTACTCGTTGCTATAGGAATATTATTCAAATTAAATCATATTTTCAGTAAAACGTTAATGGCAACGAAACTGTAATTCGTAGCAGAGCATTATTTTCAAATGCTGATTTCACTGCCCCTAGGGTAGCAGGATTTCAGTGGGGGGGGGGGGGGGAAGACGCTGTCCTTTGAGAGCCAGCGTCCACGCATGGTTTTTGTAGAGGCCATAGCCCACCTTTGTTACGCAACACCAGCTAATTACAACACCCAATCTCTGTCGTGCCCAGCTGCTACTTGCTTTGACCTGGAAAGTAATGGTCCGAGAGTGAGAGTTCAAACGAGCCTATGTGAGGCAATGCGATGTCTAGATACAGCCCTTTGAACGTCGCCTATTCATTTTCTGTGCGGTTACTATTTTGGCTAGGATTTTCATTACGAATAGGAAATAACATCTTCAATTCAGGAGTGTGCCCTGAAAAGGATTTTGACTTGACAGGATCATAATTGTAATAGGTGAGTGTGCATATGTGTTTATATGCTGGTACGCAGCCAGGGGGAGATCTCGGGGAGCGCGCAGAAAGGACATATTAATGTAATTGTAACACTGTTAAGCCTTGATTCCATGTTAATAAAACATTAAACGCTGATCAAGGCAAACTTTTATAGTATAAAAAAATATACAAGGTACAGTCATTAAGTAACAGGAATTGTATTATAACTATTTTACAAGAATACATATAGAGATGGTTTTTGCCTTAATTTTCGACATAGTCACCCTGATTTTCATCACACTTGGTCCACCTGTCCACAAGCTTGCGGATGCCCTCCACAAAAAGACTTTTTGGCATGGCGTGTAACCATCTTTGCATCGCCTCGATCACCTCGTTGTCATCTGCAAACGTCTTAACCCGCAAATGTTTTTCCAAAGGTCCAAACAAGTGAAAATCAGATGGCGCCAAGTCGGGACTGTATGATGGATGTTTCAACACCTCAAATTTCGGATCACGTATTGTATCCATAGTATGCACAGCCGTATGGGGGCGGGCGTTGTCGTGGAGCAGCAATCTCCTTTTGAGAGAAGTCTCCGACGTATTGATCGTATGGTAGGCTTCAACTTTCTTACCAACATGTCACTGTATCGAGCACTATTCACAGTGTGACCCTTCTCCTGGAAGTGCACCAATATAGGGCCATTTACATCCCAAAAGATCGTTAGCAGCACTTTCCCAGCGGATGCCTGTGTCTTGAATTGTTTCTTGACCTGAGACGTTGGGTGCTTCCACTCCATCGATTGTCTCTTACTCTTTGGTTCATAACGTGCACCCAGGACTCGTTTCCTGTCACAATTCGATGAAGAAAAACATCTCCTTCACGAGCATAACGGCCCAAGTGCTCCTGAGAGATTGTCTGCCTCGCACGCTTATCACTCGACAGATGCTTTGGTACCCATCGGTTACCACTTTCCTATAGCCAAGGTCATAATGAATGATATTGAATGCAGATCCATGACTCATGTTGAATTCCACGGCAATTTCATCAACAGTGACTCGCCTGTTGGCACGGATTCGCTGGTCGATCAGCTGTTTCCCTGTCTCAGTTCCCACGCAAACTGTTCTCCCACTCCGCTGTTCATCACTCATATTTTGTTTTCCGTTTTTGAATCTTTCCACCCATTCGTACACTCTCCCCTTACTTAAACACTTGTCTTCATACATAACCTTCATTCTTCTGTAGATTTCAGAAGGTTTCACTCCCTCTGACCACAAAAAACGAATAACACTTCGTTGTTCTTCTTTGGTGCAGGTCGACAGTGGAGCGGCCATGTTGTATGTACAACTGCGCAGGCGCAAACTACTTGATCGTCCCGACACCTACGTGGCGTATTTCTAAGGAACCATTTTGTGTCCAGTGATACCATTTTTCGTTGTGCATCAATCTCCCTGAAAGTTATAATAAAATTCCTGTTATTTAATGACTGTACCTCATACATAAAAACGTAACGTTTCCACCTCTTCTTCAGAAGAAACTTCACAATAAATTGATATATTTCTTTATACTATAAAAGTGCCTTGGTCAGCGTTTTAATGTTTTATTAATGTAATTATTATTATTCATGTACAGTTAACGAAGATACGAATGAAAATATTTAATTCTACACATTATTCCCCCCCTAAAGTAATTGATTTCGCATATCAGGAATAAAAAATGCCATTCCAATGCCATTGCCATAAACCATTTGCCGCGGTTATCACAGAGCTACGACGCCAGGGGATCTGGGTTTGAATCCCTGCCTGGGCATCCGTGTTCTTTATGAGTGACCCTTCATCAATGTCATGCCATCGTAACCACTGAGCTTCATCGTCACCATTAGTCAAAAGTGGAAGAATAGCGACGCTAAATAAAAAAATCAAATGAAATTATTCTAAATTTTCTGACTATTTGGGAGAGTAAAAGTTGGGAAATCGTTCCTGAAATCAGGTTAGGAATAGGAATTATTTTTCCAGTCGCAGTTCCGAAATTTCGGTATCTTTATAAACTTTTTCGAGCAGTCCTTATCTCCAGGAAGGCATCAACTCGAGGCAAGCCACAGCACCTACCGACCTGTTGGGCGAGATGAGTCAAGGTAAGCACTTTATAAACTTTTTCCTGCCCCCCCCCCCCCAAATAGGCAATAGTTAAGCTGGATATTTCGATAAACTAACCGCTCTATCTACGCATTTGTAATGGCCAGGCTGTAAAGTTCATATGAACTAACCCGAAATTTAGGAATCCTCACATCCTGGGTTGTGGCGATTGCTGTGTCTTCTCTCTCTCTCTCTCTCTCTCTCTCTCTCTCTATCTCTCCGAGTTCCAGTCTTGAGACTGCCTCCGTATATGCGTTAGCGGATGTTCAGGCACTGAAAAGTATTAAAAATGACAGGCAAAAAAAAAAAGGCAACGAAAAATTGAAAAAAAGGCAGTCAAGTTTCAGAAAGAGGCAGTGAAAATTGAAGAAGAGGCATTAAAACTTGAAGAGAAGGACTTAAATTCTTCTTAAATCTTTAAAAATGTATTTACAAATAATAATTTGAATGACAAGGATTATTGAAAATCGAAATCAAATAGAAGAAGAGAAATATGGTTTTAAAAAATGCCTTGTCGGAATGACAAAAGAGGCAAAAACGTTTGAAAAAGGCAGCGTAAGGAGAAATAGGCAAAAAAAGGCAACATAGAATATTGTTCAGAATGTTAAGAACCTTCAGATCGGTGTACTCTTGTGTTCAATTTTTGTCTACCAGCGTCGGAAACGAATAGGCATTTTGCCTAAAATCCTGGCTCTAGTCATGTGTCATGGCTGGTGTGTCGTTCCCGCACAATATATTTACAAAAAGGACAAAAAATAATAACGCCATTTATTCATTCGCTGGAAGTTCAAAATCAAATTAAGTTTTAATTACTTGGCACGAGCACTGTTAGAACGGTATAGTTATTTGCTTATTACTTGAGTGCATTTAAAGGTTGCAAAAGCTTTCTTTACAGCACAGTCCAGTAAAATTTTTCTCTAATAATTTAGCTCCATCTATTGACAAGAAATTGAAAACATTAAGATTGAAATATAGTAACGTAAAAATAACTGGACAATGATAGCTAATTTGAAATACTTTATGTTTTGGTTTTAATACTTCTATGTATATCTTAGAGAGAATTGAGAGAGGGTTGAATTTATAATAAAACACTTGTTACGCTCTTGCTTTGATTACACCTCCTGTACCATATTGTGTAGCAAAATTGCTTGCTGTGTTCTTATGCCACATGTAGATCTCTATTTTATTTTTTCTTACTTATTGTTTCTAGCTTTTCCTTCTCTCTTCCCAGTCCAAACTTTTCTGTTCATGCATTCTTTCTTCTTTTTGATTAATTTTTTTTTGTATTTTCCTTCTCGTCTTGTCTTATTTTCTTCTTTATCCTCTTTCCCTCTCTGTGTCTCTGCTATATATCTCTTCATTTTTCGTTCTATCTCCACTCCCTCTTTCATTTTTTTTTCCATCTTTTTTTCATTTCTCTCTTTTTTTGCTGTTTCTTCCATCTTTATTCACACCTTTTTCTCATTTTTCTTTATTTTCTCCATTTCCTTTCTGTATTTTCCTCTCGCTCTCGCTTCCCCTACTTTTTCTTACTCTCCCCTCTTTATTTAGCTTTCTCTCTTCTTTACTTCTTCTTTCTTTTCCTCTTTCTCACATCTTTATTTGCCTTTCTTCTTTGTTTCTTCTTTCTTTTCTCTCCCATCTTTATTTACCTTTTTTTCTTTATTTCTTGTTTCTTTTCTTTTTCTCTCCCATCTTTACCTTTCTCTTTTCTTTATTTCTTCTTTCTCTTCTCTTTCTCTCTCCCCCCTTTATTTACCATTCTCTCTATTTATTTCTTCTTTCTTTTCTCTCCCATCATTATTACCTTTCTCTATTTATTTCTTATTTCTTTTCTCCCTCTATCTCTCATCTTTATTTACCTTTGCCTCTTCTTTATTTCTTCTCTTCATTTTCTCTCCCATCTTTATTTACCTTTCTCTGTCTCGCTCACTGACTCATTTTTTTTATCTTCTCTTCGCTTTCAGAGGGCCTCCTCACTTCTTTAATTGCTTTCTCTTTCTCCTTTCTTTCATGTTTAATTTTCCCTGACAGAACGTTTGCTTTCTGATGTCACAAAATCATTTCGATTTTAACTCCTTCCACCTCTTGTAAAAATTCATACAAGTGTCCACGAATGTATATATATATATATTGTTCCCTATTTTACGCCACCTTTATGCATCTTTAGGATAATCGCGACGATGAGAATGAATGGTGATTATTTATGAAGGCACGCTCAAAAAATAACACACATACAAGGACCGGGACTCGAACCTGGAACGTTAATTGGCAAGATCATGAATCAACGTGTGAGGAGTCCACCGAAGAAGCAGTATCAATCCCTAAGATTGTATGTTTATTTTATTAAGTCTCTCTGAACGCTTCATGTTGACCAGGGCATTCACTTGTTTTCTCAGCTGTCTCAAGCCTCTTAGGCATGTTTACAATGCATTGTGTTGTGCCATGCAAACCTCCTGAGCATTCAGGAAACAGGTAATACTTCTGGTTATGGTGTCAGCGGTTTGCATGGTAGCAATTATATTAAACACACGATTCTGCGATTCGGCATCGAGGAAGAGCTCGATGGCCAGGGAATATAGAGGTGAGACAAGCTGGGAAGGGAGGGACTATTGGGATTGAGTTGGTTGAGAGAGGTGGTCAGCAAGGCAGGAGGTCAGTAGTGGAAGCACGCTTTGGTCAGCATAAGAGAGAAGCTTACAGAGGACTTCGATTATTTCCATTCAGCTAAAGACTTCAGATAGACAGGTAATTATCCTACACCCAGCCATGATACAGGTTCAGCGGTTCACAAAACCCAACGAGTGACCATTGTCTTTTCTGTAGTCTAGTCCCTAGTGTAAATTTGTACCTTTCGCATTGCCAAGCGATAACTCGTCATGTCAATGACGAGTGGTTTCATCAAGAGGATGAATGATGAGTAGTTTACATCACCCCATCAATTAACTGGTTAACCTTCTAGGTACTCTTAAGATCCCACGAACATAAAGGTTCGTTACGGTATAACGTTGGGGTTGGTGAGGGTTAAGAAATAACCCGTTTTAGCCTGATTCTTCTGAAAAGGGTTGTGGAAAATTGGTAAAATATGCAAAGGTGCAAGTCGTAACTGAATCCCCTCTGATGTTATATATTCCCTGTGAACTTTTAAAAAAAGATGCAAACTACTATAATACGTACCACATGTAATATCCATATCTACGATACTACTGGAATATAGTTTCATGTTATTCAAATTCGTCGAAAAGTTATATGTAGGTTTGCATACTTCAATCTGGAAAAAGTATTTTATAACATTGTTATAATGCACTTATAATCACTGTGGTCGAGATTTTTATGTTGCAAAATATATCACTACCTAAACTACTGACATCTAGTGACTGTTACTAGAATCAGTAGGCGTTGTCTGCAAAATACTTATGAGTAAAAATTTGCTGCATGATTTCCTTACCTTAAAAAAATATTAATTGAAAATACTACGGGACATTTGTCATATCTTGTAAGAAAGTTTGCATTCACACGCATAAGTTCTTCTGCACGAGTTTGTTTTCACATAAAAATCGAACAGAGAAAACGTATTTGTTCTAAAGTGTACTTATGCTGCGGCATTAATCAATCAAATATGACATTCATGGCAGATACTCAGTCAGAACAGTATCACGTTCCACGGCATGCAGCTGTTATGAATAGAATGTTGTTGATTAATGTTAGCTCCATCACAGTGTGCTTGCTGAAGAGACAATTGACGAAAACTCGGCTTGGGAAGCTACTAAATGCGCTTGAGTTGAGGGATACGTACATCCGATTTCACCGGCAAGCAGCGTGGTTCCTGACGCTACAGGAGCAGACGCTCGAGCGGCAAAATTAGCCAATTAGCAAATGTCACATGTTTATCGTTCCTAACATTGTAATTCACCTAACATCTGTCATTTCTGCATGGCTATACACAATGGAAGTAATTATGTAATTACTGTATATATAAATTCGAGCTTTCTTGGTCATTGCCCTCGCTCTATTAATGTTTGTTTCTTTGATTTCAGGTGAGGATGAATGATGATCAGATTAAACAATCAGAGACGCATGTAAAGCAACGATAGAACTCATATATATATATATAGTTAAATATAAACTACCGGGTGTTCGATAAATCATGCAACAGAGACTTTCCACGTACGTAACATTTGTACAAAATAAAATTACCTTCTTGCACGATAAATTTCAAATGTTTTATTTCATCTTGCCATTGATTGAATAACATATAACTATATACCTATTGAACACACCTGGTACTGCCCTCTGACACGACCAATGTTGCCAGTACACCTCGTAATTAAAAAAAAAAGAGAACATTTTGTTGAATATGTCACATTTAAACATATAAATCGACTGGAATCCATTACAAGTGAAAAAAATTATCGTTATTTTTGTATTTCTATACAATGTCCACACATACACATCGAAAATTATTGCAAGTGACTCCTTAGCTGTCTTTTATGAATGTTTCTTTTCACTTCGTACGAAAACTTTTTTTAAACCTTAGTAACTGTTCACCTACCCTGAACGTTCATGTAAAGGTTCATTTTCTTGCTTAATGATTAAAAAATATCTACATAGACAAAGTTAATACCCAGTGCAAGGCTCCTGTCTCTATCTCTTTTTGTACAAGGAGTACCGGGTTCGATACTCGGTGGAGGAACTGGATCCCACTTTAAACTCTAAGTTCAGTCGCGATTAGGCTTGCAGTGCATATAGTGGACTTAATACACCAACTTAATCAATGTTTTTGTACAGAAGTTAAGTACGTGCAAAGCCTCGGTTGCGTGACTTTTCAGACACCCTGTAGAACTAAGTCGCTACCCAGCTTTGGAAACAAAGATCTACAGTTGGCAACACTTAATCGCTCTGGTCTCTCGCTTCCAGGAAGCGGATATGGGAAAATATATAACCGTAGAACTGTTCGCCGAGATTACCATGTTCTACGTATCAAGACACGTACTGTTTTAAGAGCTCTGAGAGCTGCTGCTCAGAGCTTTGTGCCCACGCGGTGGCTCTCGAAACCATCTGAAAGGAGTAGGGAAGCGGGGGGCACAGAGACCGAGGTAAAGGGGGCGCTATTTTAATTGAAATAGTTTGGGTTTCGTCCCATTCACCTAGGCTTTATTAGGGTCTTGTTTCAGGAGCTGTCTGAGATGTGAAAAGCCGTGGGGAAGTCTTCCCAGATTCTATCAAAAGACCTTGTCTGCGAGTTCCACGCCGCTCTGTTACCCAGGATAACTCATTATTCTCGTGGCCAATGCCCGCTTTCAGGCTCTGGGAGGAAGAAGCATATATCGCCGTGCAGGGAGGCACAAAAGGGGCTGCTGGGAGGAAGGTGAGCCTCAAGAATTGATACGCTCTCTGCACGGTGATTGAGAGGCTGCATCATCCGTTATGAGTCTCCTTCAAGACACCACAAGGCAAATTATTTCAGAGGGTTTCCTCCACTTGTTCATGAATCGTCTTGATATCTCCCACACTTACACCCAGTACCAAGACTGTACCGTGTGGTAGGCTGCGGGGAGGGGGGGGGGGCTGAAGCCTAGGGCGCCATAAATTGATAGCACAAATGCTGATTTTTGCTTCATTGAAAGCAAGAAAACTTAAAATCTAATTCTTTCTGTGACATCCGTCGTGCCACATTGCAAATTTTACTTAGAATAATGTGTATTACATAGTTTATAACACTGTTATTTTTTTATAGCAGAGTTGAAAATTTTTAAATGCAAAGTTTTCTACTGAGACCATACTGAACAATGCATTATTTATTTTAATTATTAGCAACTCGCGCTACGACGCCAGGGGTCCCGGGTTCGAATCCCGGCCTAGGCATGGATATTTGTGAGTGTTCATTCATAAATTTCATCATATCATCACTCATCCCCCATCTTCGCAAATTAGCCAAAAGCCACAAAAACCAAATTAAAATAAAGCAATTCAATCAATCAATTTAGCAACATTTGTTTCTTCTTTTACTTCTAGGCTCATATTTTGGTAACACACTGCTGGAATTTTCTGTTCCAGAAAGTAGTAGAGATAGTACGTTTCTAAATATGGTCTTCAGACATTAAGACATAACTGAAATATTCCCAAATATGCTCAACTTTTATTTAATCAGAAATAAAATTTACAAATCTTGAAATATAACCTATATAATTTTTTAATTGGTTTTTCTTTGTTGCCTCTTTCCAAAATTTGTAGGACGCTCATAAATTGTCGGTGCTTGTTGGAGTGTGTAGGGGGGAGGGGGGCGAAACCACAATCCTGCTTAAGGCGCCAAAAGATCTAGCTACAAGGCTGACCAGTACACACTGTTCCGGGAATATGTGGATCAAGAAACGAAAACAAGTCTCTGCGCAGAGGTCTTGACCAACAGTGTATGAGGGGAAGTGAGTGCATGGAGGGGAAAACTTAACTGCTTCACTCCGCCCACTCGCCTTCTCCCCTTCTTTGCTGTTATGTGCGGCCTTACCCCACATATTCCCGAGACGGAGTGTAGGAAAACTGTTTCAGAGGATATTCTTCACTTGTTCATGGATAAAAGAAGTATCACCACCACCCACTACAGGGTGACCACGAATTAAGGGCGCACCTTTTGTCACCCTGTAACATTTGTATTAATTGAGCTAGTATTTTTCTTTTCTTTTTATCTTTCTTTACACGCATGTAAAGTGTACATAGTGGAAGAAGTGGATGTTGTTTAGAATGGCGTGTCAAATGTGTACGTGTATTTTCCATTACCAATAATGTGTAGCTGAAGTTCAGCGACAAATGCTGCAGGAATGTGGACCTCTAGCACTTAAAAGTGACGCTATCTCAAGAATCAACAAGTTATTTGATGCTACCGGAAATGTTTCAGACCTTAAAAATCTCGTAAGCCACGACCAGATAGAAGGAAAGCCAATTTCGTCTCCAATCTAGCACTATGTGCCTCCACCGGGTATCGAACTCGGAACCCCTTTGTTACTAGGCGAGGACGTTACCACTACGCCATCGGGGAAGCTAGGAGTGATCACATGTCACTGACGGTTTCGATACTTCCGTTTACACATTGAAAATACAAATATATCGCCATGGGACATGCGATAAATATCGTCAAACTGAGATTCTGTTTACAAGCCGTAGCAGAGGAGCATACTAAGAGCTTTCCACGGATATTAGTTACGTGTGATTGATCACTGTAAATATTTTCTTCTCAACGGCAGAGCATCAGCGAAAATCCTCTTAAAATTTGGAAGACCCTCACGTGCTGCTTTCGGAACTTAACACTTTCCTCGTGTTGCTTGAAATAATTCTGAGCCTATCATCAGCTTCCTACTTCATTCTGTTAGATTCTGTCTTCTTATTAAATACTAATATATGTGAAGATATATTGTTATACATGTTCGATATTTCATTCCCTGTGGATTTGCCTGTGCATTTATGAACAGAATAAAACATTTTATTTCACAACACACACAATTCTACACTTCTTCAGACAGAACATCACATTAGAAATCATACAACTTAATGACAATCACGTGATTAAATTAATCCAATCGGTCATTGCTCTTTAGAAGTATGCTATAATAACAATTTTAATCTTATTAAAATAGTACAGATCGTTGTGAACCCTATTAATGATTTTAGAACTCTAAACATGTAACCTTACTTTAAGTAAATAATGTGCTTGTTTCAAAGTTATGTATTTCAGCGTCATTTTGCCACACCTTATTTAAATTCCCAATACTATTTTTAATGACTCAAACATTTACCGCCTCCCCGATGATGTAGTGGCAATTCCGTTGACTTGTTATGAAGGGTAGCCTCCCCGATGGCGAAGTGGTCAAGGGGTCCCGGGTTCGATACCCAGTGGAGTAACATAGTAATTCGGATCCCACTTTAAACTGTAGGTCCAGTCTCGATTAGTCTGTCTGTGCATAAAGTGGACTTAATACATCAAATCAAATCAAATCTTGTAATTAAGGGTCCGGGTTCATTAACCGTTGGAGGCACATGGTGGGTGTGATCCCATTTTAAACTCTAGGTCAGACCCGATTTGCCCATCAGTGCATAAAGTGAACTGAAAACAAAAATTCAGTACCTTTCAGTCAGCTCAGGAATTTACACTTCGCTCATCTTGTCGTTGTCAAAAGACTCTTGCAATGACCAGGCGTGGAAAACAAAACTTACTATTATACCTTTATAAATGGTTTATATTTAGATAAAATCTCTTAACAGTAATTTATAAACTTTAAGCCACACATTACCATTATTCTAGACATTTTTTACCACTACTTCCCCGTTGCTATGGTATTTTATACTTGTTGATAAATCTATCAGTCTTTTTTTAAATATTGCCAGGTCCTGACACATCAAGGTTAGTTTATTTCTGTCTGACACTATTTGTCTATGACATCATAAATACAGGGTGTCCCAGAAGTATTTCCCTGATTACAAACTTTATTCATATCCGCTATATGCAATGTAGAGATGTGAAAGTGGTGCCAAAATGTTGGAAAGCTAACCAAGTTTTTTGTTTCAGGTTTCAGTAACGTGGAGGTAGTGTAGCAGTGTCAGTGCCCAGGAAACCGGAAATGTTCACAAATCAGGAAAAAGATCAGTGTGTCCTCTGGTATCACGAGACCTGGTCACCAATAACAGTGCAGAGGAACTTTCAAACAACGTATGGAAAGATGCCGCCCGATGTCGAGAGCATTAAGTCGTTGTATGACAAGTTCGAGACCACAGAATCTGTTGCTGACTTACCGAGAAGTGGCCACCCATCAACCATAGCGATTTCAAACAACGTAAAACATCAGCCAAAAAGTTATCTTCATGATATCTTACACAAACGTTCGTGCATACAAAGTGCAAACTGTACAGGCTTTGTTGCCTAATGATACCAGAGGACACACTGAGCTTTTTCCTGATTTGTGAACATTTCCGGTTTTCTGGGCACTGACACTGCTACACTACAGCCGCGTTACTGAAACCTGGAACAAAAAAAACTTGGTTAGCTTTCAAACATTTTGGCACCATTTTCACATATCTACATTGCATATAGCGGATATGAATAAAGTTTGTAATCAGGGAAACACTTCTGGGACACCCTGTATTTGTAAACTTTAAAAAAAACACAATATTTTAAACTAACAACAAAGAATCACAATGCAATGTCCAGGTCATTACAAGTTGCATACATTTACGGACAAAATTTAAGACTTCGAATATTTCTAACGAAGATGATATTCCACTAAATCAGAACTTTTCCATGGTGCAACATAATCACCATTAGCTTGTTTGAAACAAACTCTGCTGGTAAATAAGCCCGCTTCACATAACACTAGTTACCAAACTTGTATTTAACTCACATATAGTTCTCTCGCTGCAACAGTTTCCAGTACAAGCAGGATCCTTTTGAAGATCTGTTCTTGCGTTGCCAAATGCATATGATCTTACGCACACGTAGAGTGTGTCGCCGTACAACATCCACCAACTTTCACAACGTGTAGAGAAAGGCAAAACGAACAACCAATCAACGTTTTGCTCGTTGAAGACTGCTTACGTCGCTACGAACTCTTGAAATACAGCATTTTCTATCCCATGTGTCATCCACTCGGCATATTTTCCTGGTTGGCACCGTCATTTATTTTCTCTCACATAACAAACTAACATGTTAAAAATGCTGCAAGCGAGTGAACACTATTGGTTTAACCGCTCCCTCCTGTATACATCACAAAATAACAAGGCTAATTAATAGTATTATTTGAAGGTTATTGAATTTTAATTACAAAGTTTCAAAATTGTCTTCTTCTGAAATGATACACTGATTCCAATGACCAATCCACTTATCAAAGCAATCGCTTGGTCGATTCCTTGACAGCCTGTTTATCATACCCAAAACCAGGTTGGATAAAAATCATGCTTTTTATTTAAGAAATCATTTTGAATGATTGTTTTTTATTTAAATTTAAATAGATAGTTTAATCTAGAAAAAAAACGCTTAGAATTGCTTGTATGGTTTTTGGCACCATACATATGTATATATGCTTTTTTTATAAATTCTTTTTCTGGTAAACAGCCCTGTAAAATATTTGAACAGTTTAATTAAAGCAAATAAAAAAATACATGTAAATATGCATATTTCTGTTTCTGACACTGTTTGTTGAGTATGTTAATGAAACCATAGTAATTTCAGTAACTTTTATTCCAAATAAAACGTTCTGGATGTACTATATAATTGTACTAACTTATAATATTTTTTATAGTCTTTGTAGCCGAATTTTGGCAAACTATCAGCTGCTATGTTTATTTACAGTTTAATGATAATGACACTATTTACGTTTTAACATGATCAGTATTTTTTTTATTATTCAACACAAAATGTTTGCTATCATTCATTGCCTACAAAAATTATTTAATTTTAAATCAAGAGAAACTTTAGCGTGTTTACAGTTGACATGTAACAAACGTATTACATTTCCTTTAGTATGAGCTTCACCCAATCAGTACATATATTTTGTTTCTTTTTCTTTCTTAGAGCCTAACAAACATCATTAGATGATTTCGAGATTAATGTACTTTCACCAAAAATGATTCTGATTATATAATCCTTGTGTGCATAATTCTTCAAATTATTTATTTAAAGTGATTCAAATCAGTGACTTTTTAAAAATCAATCCATCTTGACCGAAACTAAGTGCAAATGGCGTCCACGAAGCTCTTCTTTTTTCAAAATCCTGTTCAGTGGCATCCGAGAAGTACTGCTCAGTGATTGTAATTTGTCTACGTACAACATGATCATATACAATTACAAATTCGTTAACAAAATGGGATTGTCACGCCATGTGTAGCTTCGAATCCATGCTGGCCTCTAGAAACACGTCTTAAACGAATGGCTTCCACTCACCAACTGAATATTTCCAGAAGAGTGGCGCTTGCCTCATGACGTCATCCAAGGACACGCCTCTCAGCGACAACTGACGAACGCTAGTGAGCGCGCATTTAAAAATAATAAATCAGTCCTATTTCTTATTGATACGGCTTCGTAATATCCAGAAATATATTGTGAATCACACAAGTGAAGCAAGAGGATATTTATTCCGTTTTCTGCATTGAAAATATGCATTGATATATTCTATACGGAAGCAGCGAATTACATAATATAACGATGTTTCCTTCAGCATTCAAAAGTCACGTGAAACCAACCGATTTATTCTACGAGTATAATTGGCTGCCTCAGACGACACACTCCTTAACGTTTATGCCTCAAACCAAGTTATATTTATACGTTAAATATTCTTCACAAGAATTCCCTTTACCGGAAACCTTATCTCTAGAGCCGGTTATAAAAGGATTTCTCGAAGGTAAGGCATCCCTTGATAGAATTTAAGGTTTATGTTGGTTGAAGTCTGCGGTATTGAGATTCATTGGCCAGAAAAGAAGCCTACGCGAAAGGGTAAAAAAAATAAAAAAAATAGTAATAATAATAAAAAATCCTGGAGGATTCAAAGAATACGGTCGGTGGTAGGATTGAGAAGAGAGACGAGAGGAAGAGGCAGAATTTAAACTTGCTTACGATACGGAAAATCTGAAATTTTGTGAAACTCCCCGAGGTGGAAGGATAGGATGATATATGATCCGCATTCAAGAAGTCCCCTTCTGCCTCCTCTTTCCTCCCCCTGGAGGAAATCTGGGAGTTGGGAAGAGGGAGGAAGTTTACCCATTACAGTCTTCTCCCGTGTGTTCCCCATTTGGGTCTATTGGAGGTTGCTTCTTTTCCTTCTCGGATTGTTTGCCCCCGAATAAGGGCGGAAGTTGAAAATACGTTCTTTTCTCAAAAGTTCAAACACCGCGTGAACTCTGATTGCAATGAGTTTTGCTCAATGCTCACTTCTGGGCAATTAAAATATTACGACACCCTCTTCGCTTCTTAGCGGTGAACGGTTGAAATTATTTTGTGTAATTGTGGCTATATTCTGTAAGAAAATATCATGTGAACCACAAACGTGTGAGTGGAACGGATTCAGCATAACAATCAAGGTTATTACATACAGGTCGGGCGATTGATACCGTTCCGTGCTGCACTACTGATAGACTTGAGAAAATGTGATCTACAGACTATACTCTGCTTTCCCACCCATCTTTTCTTAGGTGCTTAGTGCTGTGTATGTGTTCGCGTGCGCACACACAAACCGCTATTTTTTCCTACGAAAATATGAAGCAGAAATATGCTCCAGAGATTCCCGAGGCAAAGTATATAACCGGGCTAAACTATCTCCTGGTCCCCATTCACAGATCCGAACGGTTATTTTGACAAAATCCTGTTTCCCTGCTTGCCGCTTTGGAGAGAAGGGATTCTAAAGTTGCCGCTTATTGCCCAAAGAAGGGGGCAGCGGTAGGGCTTATTAGCTATTTGACCGCAAGTTTCTTCGTAGGTAAACGCATGGTCACTGTCATAAAGACGGGTCCCGCGCCTGAAGTTAGTGTGGCTCGACTCGAATTATTGCTTTTTCCATAGTATGCATAGAAGAAACGATTCTATTGGATGAAGTCTTCTTTCCATACATTTCTGGTGCTATTAGCCGGGTTTTCTCATACTTAGTCCGAAAGAGGTCGTTGCGTTTGTGAATCAGAATTTGTTTCGATGAACCAAGCGACGAACTTCGCGCATTTCTCTTGCAGTGACCACATTTTCACACAACACAGTCTAGTACGTTAGTGGAGCACATGAAACAAAGAACGGCAATGCAAATTAAAACTTTAATATTTACAGTATATTAAACAACAGACACCGTGAACTTACATAATACAGGGCGTCCGTAATAAATGTGCAAAGTTGTAAAGATACTTTGTGAACACCCTGTATTTCGAGTATTACTTTATTACTAAAAAAGTCCGTAACTTACTGTATACATTTTCTTTAGCTTTGTCTGAACAGTATCTCCAAAATTGAACGAATTGTGAATTCCATATTTACTTTGTCAGTAAGGCGAACCATAATGTATCTTCCAAGTTGGTCGCACGTTGTCTTAGCTTGTGCTGAATCCCCAAATGCTGCTCATATCATTACGACCATTATTTATGCCGTGGTTCAGGCTAATAGCTGCGATGCATTAGGGACTCTTAAGCACTCTCCTTATAGATGGCTCCAGCGGCTTTCTCCAGGAGAGATCGCTCCAGCAAATTACCAGGAATCGAAGGCCAGCAGCAGCTTCCAGGGATCATTATCGACTCCGCTGTTCGTTAGAGAACTCTTCAGCCTGTGGGAGTATAAAATAGATTGAAATTTATTACCTAAAGCTTACAGTAGTTTCAGTTCTACGTTTATTGTTCGCAGCTGTTTTGACTTAGTCCCAATTGTTTATTTCGGTGAAAGTTCACCTCGGCTCCCATTTCTTAACTCAGTTTCAGTTTTTCTCATATCAGTTCCAATTGTTTAACTCGGTTTCAGTGTTTCTCATTTCAGTTCCAATTGTTTAACTCGGTTTCAGTGTTTCTCATATCAGTTCCAATTGTCCAACTCAGTTTAAGTGTTTCTCATTTCAGTTCCAATTGTTTAACTCAATTTCAGTGTTTCTCATTTCAGTTCCAATTGTTCAACTCAGTTTCAGTGTTTCTCATTTCAGTTCCAATTGTTTAACTCAATTTCAGTGTTTCTCATTTCAGTTCCAATTGTTTAACTCAATTTCAGTGTTTCTCATTTCAGTTCCAATTGTTTAACTCAGTTTCAGTGTTTCTTATTTCAGTTCCAATTGTCCAACTCAGTTTAAGTGTTTCTCATATCAGTTCCAATTGTCCAACTCAGTTTAAGTGTTTCTCATTTCAGTTCCAATTGTCTAACTCAATTTCAGTGTTTCTCATTTCAGTTCCAATTGTTTAACTCAGTTTCAGTGTTTCTCATTTCAGTTCTAATTGTTCAACTCAATTTCAGTGTTTCTCATATCAGTTCCAATTGTTTAACTCAGTTTCAGTATTTCTCATTTCAGTTCCGATTGTTTAACTCAGTTTCAGTGTTTCTCATATCAGTTCCAATTGTTCAACTCAGTTTCAGTGTTTCTCATATCAGATCCAATTGTTCAACTCAGTTTCAGTGTTTCTCATATCAGTTCCAATTGTTCAACTCAATTGTAGTGTTTCTCATATCAGTTCCAATTATTTAACTTAGTTTCAGTGTTTCTCATATCAGTTCCAATTGTTTAACTCAGTTTCAGTATTTCTTATTTCAGTTCCGATTGTTTAACTCAGTTTCAGTGTTTCTCATATCAGTTGAAATTGTTTAACTCAGTTTCAGTGTTTCTCATATCAGTTCCAATTGTTTAACTCAGTTTCAGTATTTCTCATTTCAGTTCCAATTATTCAACTCAGTTTCAGTGTTTCTCATATCAGTTCCAATTGTTCAACTCAGTTTCAGTGTTTCTCATATCAGTTCCAATTGTTCAACTCAATTGTAGTGTTTCTCATATCAGTTCCAATTATTTAACTTAGTTTCAGTGTTTCTCATATCAGTTCCAATTGTTTAACTCAGTTTCAGTATTTCTTATTTCAGTTCCGATTGTTTAACTCAGTTTCAGTGTTTCTCATATCAGTTGAAATTGTTTAACTCAGTTTCAGTGTTTCTCATATCAGTTCCAATTGTTTAACTCAGTTTCAGTATTTCTCATTTCAGTTCCAATTATTCAACTCAGTTTCAGTGTTTCTCATATCAGTTCCAATTGTTCAACTCAGTTTCAGTGTTTCTCATATCAGTTCCAATTGTTCAACTCAATTGTAGTGTTTCTCATATCAGTTCCAATTATTTAACTTAGTTTCAGTGTTTCTCATATCAGTTCCAATTGTTTAACTCAGTTTCAGTATTTCTTATTTCAGTTCCGATTGTTTAACTCAGTTTCAGTGTTTCTCATATCAGTTGAAATTGTTTAACTCAGTTTCAGTGTTTCTCATTTCAGTTCCAATTGTTGAACTCAGTTTCAGTGTTTCTCATATCAGTTGAAATTGTTTAACTCAGTTTCAGTATTTCTCATTTCAGTTCCAATTGATTAACTCAGTTTCAATTTTTTGTTATCTCGAGTCCCATTTTTAACTCAGTTTTATTTATATTATCTCACTTCCAGTTGTTTATATCACTTTGACTATTATCTCTATTCCAACTGTTCACACCAGTTGCACTTGTTTATTTTGATTACAATTGTTCTTCTCTCGTTCCAATAATTTAATTCAGCTTAAGTTTTCTTTGTCTCAGTTCCAACTGCTTAACCCAATCTCAGTTTTTTCAGTTCCAATTCTATAATTCAATTTTTTTTTATTTTATGAACTTGGTTTCAATTATTTATCTCATTTCCAATTGTTCACGTCAGTTCCAGTTGTTCATCCCAGCTTCAGCTGTTATTTCGCTTACAGTAGTGCATTTCAGTTACAATATTTGTTGTTTGAGTTGTATGTATTTATCTAGGTTAAATTTTTGTTTGTACATTTTCAAACTTTTTCATATGAGCAGAGCAATGGTATGTCCGGGTAGTTTCCCCACTGCCTCATATTAAAAAAGAGAGAGAGAGAGGAGAATTATAACACCTTCAGATAGGGACAGAAATGCCTAAAAAGAACAAAATCGCCATTTTCTTTCGTACCGTCATGCCCTTCTTTGCAAATCCACAAAAAATTCTACTTTGCTTGGATGCCTTTTTCTGGTGGATTTGTTAGTGATTCGTGCTGCGACAACAGTGATCCTAAATTCAAATCCAGTTAGTGTAAGACATGATCTATTTCGTCACGTCTTCATTCACTATAATCACTTTAAGTTCTTTCTATGAGTTTCGGATTAGTTTTCGTGGGTCGTTCCTGTAAGTTTAAGTTGACCCTGTTTCGTTTCAGTTGTTCATACGAGCTTCAATTTACCCAATTTAGTTTGAGTTGTTTATACGAGATTCAATTTACCCACTTTAGTTTGAGTTGTTTATACGAGCTTCAATTTACCCACTTTAGTTTCATATGTTCATACGAGCTTAAATTTACCCACTTTAGTTTGAGTTGTTTATACGAGCTTCAATTTACCCACTTTAGTTTGAGTTGTTTATACGAGCTCAATTTACCCACTTTAGTTTCATATGTTCATACGACCTTCAATTTCACCACTTCAGTTTCAGTTGTTCATACGAGCTTCAATTTACCCACTTTAGTTTGAGTTGTTCCCATGAGCTTCATTTGACCCCGTTTCGATTCAATTTTTTCATGAGTTTAAGTTGACTCTCTATAGTTTAAGATGTTCCTGTGATTTCAAGTTGACCCTGTTTTGTTTCAGCTGTTTCCATGAGTTTCCCTTGACTTTATAGTTTGAGTTGTTCCAATGAGTTTCATTTGACCCTATACTTTGAGTTGTTCCAATGAGTTTTATTTGACCCTATAGTTTGAGTTGTTCCAGTGAGTTTCATTTGACCCTATAGTTTGAGTTGTTCCAGTGAGTTTCATTTGACCCTATAGTTTGAGTTGTTCCAATGAGTTTCATTTGACCCTATAGTTTGAGTTGTTCCAATGAGTTTCATTTGACCCTATAGTTTGAGTTGTTCCAATGAGTTTCATTTGACCCTGTTTCGTTTCAGTTATACCTCTTTAGTTTTAGTTGTTCATACGAGCTTCAATTTACCCAATTTAGTTTGAGTTGTTTATATGAGATTCAATTTACCCACTTTAGTTTCAGTTATTCACACGAGCTTCAATTTACCCACTTTAGTTTCAGTTGTTCTACTAGCTTCAATTTACCCATTTTAGTTTGAGTTGTTCCCATGAGCTTCATTTGACCACGTTCGTTTCGATTCAATTGTTTTCATGAGTTTAAGTTGACTCTCTTTAGTTTAAGATGTTCCTGTGAGTTCAAGTTGACCCCGACTTGTTTAAGCTGTTTCCATGAGTTTCCTTTGACTCTATAGTTTGAATTGTTCCAATGAGTTTCATTTGGCCCTATAGTTTGAGTTGTTCCAATGAGTTTCATTTGACCCTGTCTCGTTTTGGTTATACTTCTTTAGTTTCAGTTGTTCATATGGGCTTCAATTTACCCACTTTAGTTTGAGTTGTTCCCACGAGCTTCATTTGACCCCGTTTCGATTCAATTGTTTTCATGACTTTAAGTTGACTCTCTTTAGTTTGAGATGTTTCTGTGAGTTTCAATTGACCTCTTAAGTTTCAGTTTATCTGAGTTTAAGTTATTCACAAGGAGTAACAGTTACTAGTTAGTTATCGAGCCTGGCACAATTACCGAAGTCCTAGTGCGCAGAGCTATTACCTCAAGAACACCCTCTCTCCCACACATCGCATTCAAACGCCTTTTTTATCTCGGCTGGAAAATGCTCCACGGTCCTTCGGCGCGTTTTCATTCCAGTGGCAAACTCTACAGCTGCACCCTGGCGACCAAAACTTGCAATATCTTGCATGGAAGAAACTTTTATGAGGCAATTCGCGTGGAATATTGCAGGCAATTAACAGCGTTCCCTTTATATTCAGCCGTTACCCTGGGCCAAACACTGAAAGAATTGTGGAGGGCGGGTAAAACGGAAAAGAGGGGGATGGGGGGAACAAGATTAGAGCAAGAATTCTCGGATTTTCTTTCCATCTGGACTCGTTTGTCTTCCTCTGTCTGAGCTGAGCGTATGAAACTTGCAAGTGGCGACTCAAGGTTGCTGGCGGGAAGTGAGTGTTTCTTGTTTTTATGGGTTTTGTTCTGTGCATAGAAGAGATGCAGGAATGAATATAAACACAACGTCTCGTATGGATTCTTATCACTTCGCCAGAAAACGTTTCAAGAGTGTAATTCTTTCTGAAAGCAGCCTTTTCCTAGAAAGATGCACCGAAAGGAATAACCAAGAACTCGGAGAAAAGAGGCGATAAAGGAAATTTCCAGCAATAGCACCGTGAAAGACGTCGCCAAACTTTTTTGTAGTGGACAGAAATAATAATAACCAAATAATCATTATAATAAACCAGGGTTGATAAAAATAATGATTCGATTTTAGAAATATTTTTTTATTTAAATCAATCTTTTTTTTACAAAAATAAAATACGCTTAATATTACTTGTATGGTTTTAGGCATCATATATATATATATATATATATATATATATATATATATATATATATATATATTTTTTTACAGAAAGGCTTTTTCTGGTAAACGACCCTGTAAAATAGTTGAAAAGTTTGATTTCCGCAAATAAAAAATATGTGTACATATACATGGTCTCTGTTCCTCATACTGTATAATATGAACCTGCTATGCGTGTGTTGTTAATGAAACTAATAATTTCAGCAATTAATTGCAGACTAAAATTGGTAAACGCTGTAAGTGCCACAATAATTCAAACACCGTTTTCCACGTTAAACTGTGAAATGTGCCATGCTTTATAATGTGGTAAACGTGAAATGTGGCTGGTAGCCTTCTAAGTAGTTCAAAGGGCGTGTAAAGAGGTCACTAGTGTGCACGTTCTTTCGAGCTGATGTGCGGAACGATGCGATTTTCAAACACTTTCCCTTTTAGGCACTTACAACGTTTACCACTTTTAGCCCTCAATTGTTCATTGAAAATAAAGCATTCTGTGTTTACTGTATAATTGTAACTTAAAATATCTGTTATAGTCTTTGTAGCTGAATTTTGACATTTTTGAAATTAATGTTTGCAAAATATCAGCGTTTACAGTTTAATGATAGTAATACTATTTACTGTTTTTACATGATTAGTATTTTGTATATTATTCTACGCAAAATGTTTGCTATTTTTGCCTATAAAAATTATTGAATTTTAAATCAATGTAAATTTAAGTATGATTAAAGTTTACATGTTACATTTCCTTTGTATGAGCTTCAACACATATATTTTGTTTCCTTTCTTAGAGCATAATAAACACAATTGAATGATTACGAGATTAATGCACTTGCACCAAAAGTGATTCTGATATTTACAAAATCCTTATGTACATTATTTTATTAATTATTCTTTCAAGTGAATTAGATCAATCCACTTTGTAATTAAGTAATAATTAGAGCCCGGAAGTTTGGCAAAATGCCTCTTTTTTATCTACTGCATATATTGATAAAATTTTTCCGGATATACGTTTCTTATCTTGTTTCTAATGTTTTGGAAGCCTTTTCATTTTGCCTATTTTGAATATTTGGGACCCCACTGCCTATTTTTAATTATAATGCCCTTTTTTGCCTTTTTCAATGAAATTTGACATTTTTTTTAAAAAAAAATGTGTATATAAATTATTTTTCTCCCAAAAAACGTTGTTGGCATTTATTTTTCTTCCGTTTATTATGCGAATAATTTTCGCCTTATTTAAGTAATATTGAACTCACGCATGTTTCAACATTGCTGAAGGAGAAAAGTGTGAGAAAAAAGTATTTCATGCTCAGTTAGGATATTGCCTTTCGGTTAACATTTCTTGTGCATGATTGACTGCTGAAGTGGACAGGTTGATTTCGAACACAAAGAAAATATTTCTGAAATCTCCCTCTCGAACCCGAAAATTTCAGGAAGTTGCGATTGAGCTTAGTTTAACTCAGCAACCAGTCTTGACGAGATAGGGAAGCTGGATATCAGCAGCTATGTATTATGCTAACAACCTTCAAAAAATCAGTGAGGTGATCGATGCTCTTCCAGAAAATGAAGCGGCTTCAATTCGTGAAGTGAATAAACTCCTGTGCTATTCAAGTTTACTTTTGCACATTATGGTGCATTGCCAGAGACAATTACAATTATAGCATCCATGAAAATCTTCGAGGAATCTCTGCAGCAGATGATGGAAGTGCCAGGAGAAAAGGGGTCAGCTGTTGCGGAAAAGTGCTAACGGGTAGTGAGTGCAAATGAGGACTTGAAACAATTGAAAACAATTTGTGATATTCTAAAAGGTGAAAATGCTGTTACCAAAATGAGTCCAGCTACATTAGCTTGTTATATGTATGCTCCAATAACTTCTGTCGAAGTAGAAAGATCATTTTCTATTATGAAAAACATTCTCTCTGACAGACTACTATCAATGAATGTTTAGAACTTAAAAAGCACCTTGTAGTTGTGTGCAATCAAGACGGAGAAAATTGAAATGCTCTTCCCAATTTAGATTTTAACATTTTGCCAGAAATTATAGATAAAAGTAAGCGACTTCTAAATGTGTCTTTTTTCGGTTTATTTTGCCTTTTTTTATTTTTAGTGCCTATTTACCACATTATAAATGCCTTTGTGCCTGCCTATTTTAACGAAAATAAATGCCTGAACTTCCGGGCTCTAATAGACTTATTTATTGCAATTCTTCTTCTTAGTATTATTATAGGCTCTATCCTTGGGGAAAGACTTTATACTCAATACACCAAGCAGTGCATATTCTGAGAAAAGTTTTTCTTAATTTTGCACATATCATACCATTAATATACTGAAATGAAGACTCATTCTAACTTGCTAACTTGTTAAATTAAATATTTAAAATTTATTACTCGAGCCATCGGTCGTGGGCCCTTACATTAACGTATAACAAAAGTACCAATTTTAGTTTCATAATTACTAAGGCGAGCCACATGAAAACCATGGCGGGCCGTACTTTGGGAGGTCCTTGTGTATAACATGCGTGCCTGTACGAACTTCAAGCAATTCACGGGCATCCTATCCTCTTAAAAACGTTGATAAATACTTTCAACTGTGGGCTTAGATGTTCACAATGTATACTCCCGTGTACGCAGTGTATGTACAATAATTTGCATTCAAATTCATGAAAAACTCAATATGCTGACCAAGGCAGAGATGAACTGGAATGGGGGACTGAAGATAAACAAAGAATGGAAGAAGGTGTTGAAAGAGTGGAAAGGACAAGAGAGAAAGAGGAGAGAAGAAGGAAGAAGACTGAAGGAAAAAGAGCGTGAGATAAAGAGTCCAACCACATTCTGAAGTCGTTTTCACGTTCAGAAGACACAACGGCGCTTATGGAGAAACCGTACAGTGTTGCCAATACAGCGCTAGCTCATGTCGCCGGAAAATGATGAACTTCCTTCACGATGTAGGTGTTACATATTTTATATATATAATGATAATTATATGTAATTATTAATATTAATATTATACTGTGAACATTACAGTTCATTAGCATGTCATTTTCCCATTAGATTTAATTTAATACACAGTCACATTTAATATTCATTCGCCTTTCTCTGTAATTATTTCATAGAATAACATTGAGATATGGTAATGTGTTACATATATACAGGGTTAGTCAAAAGTATCGGGACAGGCCAGTAATAACGAGATGAGTGGACGGAGCAAAATCACATGTTGCAAGTGGGTATTGGTGCGGAAACTGCATTGAATAGGGGTGTGGCCATCATGGCAGCCATCTTGGATTCCGCCATATTGGATATCACACAATATTTTCAAATGGAAAGGGGTATGTATGAAACATCAATTTAGGCTAGAATTGTCCCACAAACGACAATCCGAACTCATTTTTGACCTATCGCCATTCCTGGAAGAGACAGGGTGTGCTTCGTTTGACTGCAAAAAATTAGATTTGTCTGAGAGAGACGTTTGGACGGAGGACAATCACATGTTGCAAATTAATATTGGTATGGAAACTGCAATGAATGGGGGTGTGGTCATCATGGCAGCCATCTTGGATTCCGCCATATTGGATATCACACAATATTTTCAAATGGAAAGGGGTATGTATGACACATCAATTTAGGCTAGAATCGTCCCACAAACGACAATCCGAACTCAGTTTGGACCTATCGCCATTCGTGGAAGAGATAGGGATGGTGTGCTACGTTTGACTGCAAAAAAATGAGATTGGTCTGAAATTATTGTTTACTGTATTCCTGTGGGTAACTGTACACTGGAAGTTACAGAGAGCATGAACAAGAAAACATGACATTGAGTTACAGAATGCATCAAAGCAAGGGCTCAAACTGCTTCCCGTCGACTGTCTGACAATATGCCAACCGATCGTAAAAACTCCAAAGTGCACGTTGCAGCATATCCCGACAAAGTCCTCTTGTTTCGTCCACAATGCGATTCCGTAGATCATTCAGGGAGTGTGGTTTGGTGCGATACACTTTGTCCTTCGTGTGCCCCCATAGAAAGTAATCCAGGGGTGATAGATCGGGAGATCTTGCAGGCCATTCGATCATATCTCGTCTTCCAATCCATCGTTGTGGAAAGGTTTCATGTAAGCATTGTCGAACATCCCGTCCATAGTGTGGCGGCGCTCCGTCCTGTTGGAACCAAACACGATTAAAGTCCTGTGTGGACACTTGGATGGCAGGGACAATCTGTTCACGAAGCATTGTCAAATACTTCTCACCTGTCAGATTGCCGTCAATGAACAAAGGGCCAAGAATGATGCCTCCCATCATTCCTACCCAAACATTCAGTTTCTGTGGATACTGCGTATGATGTTCCATCATCCAATGAGGGTTTTCATCGCTCCAATAGTGACAGTTATGTCGGTTCACCTGCCCGTTTAACATAAATGTCGCTTCATCAGAGAATACAATGTCATTGAGGTGAATACTATCGTTATCTACATTTCGCATCATTACTTCGCTAAATTCAATACGGCGATCAAAATCATCTTCCGTCAGTTCGTGCACTAAACTCACTTTGTAGGGTTTAAACTTACTGCGCACTAAAATTCGTTGCACTGAACTCTGGGAAATGTTCAGCTTGTTGGCAACGCTGGTTGTCGATGTATGCGGATTTTCCACAAAAGATTGTAACACATCTAAAGAAACTGCCTCGTTGCTACACGATTTCGTCCAAACGTCTCTCTCAGACAAATCTAATTTTTTGCAGTCAAACGTAGCACACCCTGTCTCTTCCAGGAATGGCGATAGGTCAAAAATGAGTTCGGATTGTCGTTTGTGGGACAATTCTAGCCTAAATTGATGTGTCATACATACCCCTTTCCATTTGAAAATATTGTGTGATATCCAATATGGCGGAATCCAAGATGGCTGCCATGATGACCACACCCCCATTCATTGCAGTTTCCACACCAATATTAATTTGCAACATGTGATTTTCCTCCGTCCAAACGTCTCTCTCAGACAAATCTAATTTTTTGCAGTCAAACGTAGCACACCCTGTCTCTTCCAGGAATGGCGATAGGTCAAAAATGAGTTCGGATTGTCGTTTGTGGGACAATTCTAGCCTAAATTGATGTTTCATACATACCCCTTTCCATTTGAAAATATTGTGTGATATCCAATATGGCGGAATCCAAGATGGCTGCCATGATGGCCACACCCCTATTCAATGCAGTTTCCGCACCAATACCCACTTGCAACATGTGATTTTGCTCCGTCCACTCATCTCGTTATTACTGGCCTGTCCCGATAATTTTGACTAACCCTGTATATAAAAATTCATTATTGTCTATGAATTTATGTGTTCGTTGGAAACTGAAAGGTGATCTTCATTTCAGTATTAATGTCGACAGTAATGTTAACAAAAACAACGTGTATTTGCGCACTAATGTTGCTCAGAACAGCAGCATTGGAAATAATTGTCAATTATTAAATTTATGTAATTGCAATTCTATTATAACAAACTGCATGAAGTTAATATTTTTACTGAGTGGAAATAAAATAACTCGAAAACTTGGTGGTGATTAGTCGGAATGCTGCGGTGAGTCAGCTCAAGATGGCCAGACAACGTCTCCTTACTTCGCGCGCTGTTCGAGTTAAAAAGAAACTCCAAATGCATGGAAGTAATATTTCTGGGAACCTTTCAGTGGTTATAAAAAATAATTTCATTATTTTCTCCACAACTTTGTCGCTGGAAGTTTTTACTTGGAATTACAGAACAAAAAATTGCCAGCGACGACATTTTCTACTGCACGAATATAAAAAATCTCCACATACTTTATTTGAATATTTTTTAATGCGAATATGCTTTAAACTATTGATAAATTCTGAGCAGCACCATCACCTTTGGCAATTAAAAAACAGTGTCAATTTTTTTCATAATGAATGCTTCTTCAATTTTACGGCATGTTTCAACGTTAGGAATGAACACAATGTAAAAATTTTGTTTTCACAGAAAATTTGCGTTTTTAATTTATCTAAAAATATGTAAACAAGTTACCACTTTTTTGTGCTCACCATCCTATTCTCGACAAAATTTCCTGCAAAACTGCAGGTTCCGATTTTACGTAAGCTAAATTTGTAAATCGAGAAATTTCGCAACAGCGCGCTCGTATTTCCCATAAGAAAAGCATTGTCCATAAGAGGCCATTGTGCCTTCTGAACGTGAAAACGACTTTTAGATGGAAGAAAATATGTTTAACCTTTTAGGTGAAAGTACAGTTGACAAGGGAAAGCCACCTGCTAGAATGTTCCAGAACAATTTTCTAATAGTCTGGAGGGGAGGAATGTTTGTGTATATATATCGTCCTGTTTTGTACCTTGTTACATTTGTACTTGGTGCAGAGTCTGAAGAAGACCTTGCTAGAAGGTTGAAACGTTACGTTTAGTTTATTTTTTATAGTAAAATAAATGTCTGCCTTGGTCAGCATATTGAGTTTTTCATATCATGGAAACAAGGCTTAATGATGTTATAATTCAAACTCAATGCAAAGTTGGGGCATGAACCTAACCATTGAGAGCATTTTTTTTAGAATACTGTTGTTAGTATATATATGGGGAACATCAATGTACAGATGTTTGAACATGGTGTCAAGAATTTGTTATATCTTGAACCCACTTTAGTATGCACATGTTTCAAGAGTTTTTTTTCTCGAATTGCCCCCACCCTCACTGGAAATAATTCAAATATCGCTCTGTATACACCTTACATTTTCTGCCGTTTTTAGGTGCAGTGACAATGAGCATGGGCTATGAGTAGATGAAATTCACAAAGTTATGCTAGTGTCAGGGCCAGAACCCTGTTCTTCCGGTAGCGTGATGGTGGATGGACAAAGCAACGCACTCGGCCACCGATCTCGTTTTGATTTTTGCAAATGTTTTTCTTGTTTTCCCTGTACTTCTCGTCTTGATTTTAAATGGTGGTCTCAGACCAGTCCCGATTACCCTATCTCCTCATAAACTTCTGTCAGCATTGTTATCGTAATGTCACAACTAGATGCGTTTTACTTTGGGCCCCCCTCAAATGGTAAACAGTAATCAACAGTTAACTTCTTTTTCGAAATATTTCAGTGTCATGTTCGTAGCTGAATGACCGCGCGTGATTGTGTGGAATGAAAACTTCTTAAGGAGTTTTTTCTTCGACAGCCATGGATGGCTGCAGAAATTTTTCTCAGGAACGGGAAGCAGGGTTCTTTTTCGAGTGGGGGAATGGGGCATGTTCCCCCATAATATCGTTGCCTCCTCAAAGGACGAACTTTCAGTTTGAAATTTTTCATTCTCCTGCATTCGCTTAACATAAATTAATGTGAATTAAATGAAATTACGTGTGTGAAATATACAGAGCATTCCCTGACATTCGCTACGAGACTCGGTTGCAAGCGGCCCGGCATCAGCGCTTGTCTTTCCCGGTGAACGGGTCCGCGACAGTCGCTTATATTTAACCTCGTAAGAAAGTTTAGAGTAACAGGGTCAGTTCTGAATAAAAGTGGAAAGAAAAATGAGGAAATAAAGTATACAAAGACAATCCGCACACCATCCGTGAGTTAAAAGAGAGTATTGTATCGGCAGAATTACAGTAGACGAACTTGCACGTGTAAATGTCAATTTCCTTCGGAGATGCCAGGAATGTGTTGCAGCAGAGGGACATCATTTTCAACACCTTCTGTAGTCAAGGTTAGTACACAATATGAAAACTGTAGTTTTAATAGCCGACTCTAGCGACTGTCGCTGACCCGTTCACCGGGAAAGACAAGCGCTGACGCCGGGCAGCTTGCCGCCGAGTCTCGTAGCGAATGTCAGGGAATGCTCTGTAGAATGTTAGGTTGACATTTACTTTCCAGGGGGGAGTGCCCCCCTTGCCCCCTTTCCGGACGCCCTCGCTGATAAATCACAAAAATTTCTTTCCTCTGAATAAGGAAATTAAGACTACACCACGTTTTACATCCAATATACTTCAGTCTCAGTGTGAAGAAAGATATGTTCTTCCTTGTTGCTTAACACAGAGGAATACACGTAGGAGGGTGGGGAAAATAGCGACATCCCACCCTTTCTGGGTAAGATCATTGTGTAGTCATCGCGCAGGCCTCTTTTAACTCAATCTCGTAGCATAAATCTCTGTCCGCAGACCCTGCTCTAACAAAGTTAGAAAGGTTCCAAATTCTGACTGCGTGCGGCGCCACTTCCGCTCCATCACTCGGGCTATAGATTGTGTGATAAGGGTTGCAGGGTTCACGGGAATCTGGGGCCGGGTGTATATGTAGAGCCTGAAAGGGGGAGAGGGGTCAGGTCGGAAGTTCGCGTCAGAGCCTTGCAAACTAAAAAGATGTCTTTGCGGGGAGAGGAGTTGTTGCAAGATGGCACTCATGTCACTTTTCTTTATCTTCCGCCGATATTGTAGACGAATGAAAGTCTGGATTCTAAAGTGTACTATCATAGATAAACGTATAAACATGACCTATAATATAATACATTTATCTATGGTACTACTAAATGCTTCCTTCCGTCAGTGGCGGCGCCAGGATTAATCATCTGGGGGTGCTGAGGGGGTGCGGAATAAAATTTAGGGGGTGCGATATTGAAAATAAAGAAAGCAGAAAATGTGCATGCATGCAGAGGTGCAACCACGAATTTTTGACTGGAGAGGGGCAAGTACCAAGATCAACGTGTCAATAATAATAATAATAATGACATTATTATTATTATCTAAGTAGTATAATAGTAGTATCAAAGACGTTATTATCCTCGTAAATCACGCAAAATGGTGAGAAGTTGGTGCTAAAGCATTTGTGCTGGACAAAAGATTTGAAATATTTTTTCTTACGTTTAATTTCACATTAGCTAACAATTAAAAACAAGCACACGAATTTTATTTTTGAAAGACAGAAAATGCATGACGCATATAAATCTTTTTGTACATATGGCATGTATAACTTTCATGTACAACATATGTTTTACACATATGTAACATGGAACGACGTAAAAAATAAGAGCATGCATATGCAACATAGTTTATTTAATACACACACACATATTTGTATATATATATTATTTAAATGAATTACATAATCAATTCATCCGCTTCGTAACAAACCAACAGCAAAAATGATATAAATTTCTCAAATGTGCGCGCTTCTTTTCATTCAAACAATTGTTCATGCATTTAAGACCAAATTGCTTAGCAGTAACAGTCTGAAGTACACTCTTCTGTCTCTGGTAATTTACAATGCATTACAGAAAATAATGATGATATTGTTCGCTTCGCTCGCAAGAAAATGTGTAGATCCATATTATTACAAACTGAAAACAATATTAATTTAATAGGGACGGCCCTGAACTTTTAGGAAATGACGAAACAAAGTTTACTAAATGTACTTTTATTTGCATAAAATTTGAAATCGAGGATGGCAATTGCCTCTCTGTGCCCCCCTCCCCCTTGAGGTGTCTTCGGTCATCTGAAAAAAAAATACATGAGCAGTTGAACACTAATTCCATTTTAAGTATCATTTTGTCACGCTACTCTTAAATTTTTGGCCCCTTGCCCACTATAGAATTAAATTCGGACTAAGTTTGATATTTTGTTAAAAACACCTGCCTCACTATCCCCAACAAAGAACTATAACATTTCTTCGCGAACTTCGGGCTCCTCGGCAAAGTCTGAAATGGTACTTTACTAAACATGTTACGTGGAACATACAGAACACACCAACAGGTAAGCTACCCGTTACGATACAACTCTCATTAAATAGTTTCCCGAGCACGGCCTGATGAAATGATGATATCTTCAAAGCATCTGACATTTTTGTTCCAGTGCGATTTGGAGAAAAGAGGAACAGCAAATAGGCAGACAATAGAACCGTCTAACAACAATGCCAAAAAAGAACTCTCTGAGCTGTAGTCAAATATCGAAAAACACAAACAGGCTGCTTAAAACAAAATAAGAAACAATTCTTAACAACAGTAGTGACGAAAGAAAACACAACCGCATCTGATCTTTATAGCTTACCGACAGTGTAGGGAAATATATGCGGCTTCTCTTTCAATGCTTGGCTGTTGTATACAATAACAGCAGTCTCACTACAATACCTAAAAATACCTCAATGTAACTACGACATATGACACTGCAAGAATTAATGTTTTGAACATAGATTTTGAATAGGGGTGCTGAAGGGGGTGCGCAAGAAATTTAGGGGGTTCGCAAGCACCCCCTCGCGCCCCCTGGCGCCGCCCCTGCTTCCGTAGCCCTTGTACAGCGAACCTCTCCTGACTTTCACGACTGACAACAATGACTGTCTTATCTTCTCTTGATTTATTGGTTAAGAAGACCGATAATAATTGGAAATGATGAATTTACATATCGATAGATATTGATTGTATCGATAACTCAGGTGCTTGTATCAGCCTCAGTGGTGAAGCCGTCATTGTTGCGTGATCCGAATCTTATATTCGAATCCTTGATAAGACTTGTGGTCTTTTTTCATAGATAGAAAAGTGACTTAAATTAACCAAAATGTATTACAAGAATGAAATGAAAATCTTAAAAGTCAAATAAAAATTGCAGGGCAGACTGTATGCAGCTCAAATTTACACGAGGTGTCAACTGTTCTTTACAAAACGATCTAAGGTTGCAACACTAATCAAGTGACCTTCAAAACGACATTTTTGTTTTTTTCAAGATGGCGCCTCCTATACACACTTGCACCAGTGAAGAGGAGTGGTCAGCTAAAAACTTACAAACATTTCTTGGCAAATGAAAATTCAATATCTCTAAGCATGCTTACCACGCCATCAAGTTTGCTAATGGAGGAGGAAGTTAGACAATGGCCTCAGTTGCAACCCTCAATACAGAAGTCTATTAGATAAGAAACAATAACAAATGAAGGTTTTCATTTGAGTATTATCGTGCAAACTGTCCATCACCATGTTTGTGCACTTTATTTGACCCAATAAGAGCTTCAAGAATTCAAATAAAATCTAAAACAAGCTGTTGACAACTTCTGCACCAACATACATAAAAATACAAGGCTTAAAAACACATAGGATGTAAGAGAGAAATTAATATAAACAGTCATGGACATTTTGCACGGTAATACTTACGGATCGCACTGTACAATGGAAAATTCTAACTTGTAAAACACATAGATATTTATTTAGGGTGATCCATAAAGATCGCTCGATTTTTATTGGCTACTGCAATTGAGTGTTGAATAGGCATGCGCTGGTGGTGTGCATATGTGCACCGGTGTAGGAGATTCATGCCATAGTTCAAAAGCATAGATAAACAAAAATGCAAAATTTTACAGCATGCAATCATAATTTGGCAATTTTAGTTTTAGTGATTTTTAATAATCATTCTAAAAAATAATGCTACAAATATTTAAAAATGATGGGTTAGAAAATTAAAAGGCAATTGAAATTGTCAACTTTTACAACTTGCAATCGTAATTTGACAATTTCAAGTTTAATCATTAGCCTATTCTTTAAAACTGATGCTTCAAAATATAAGAAAATGTTTAAGTAGAGAAAACATTAAAAATTGTTACAACATGCAATCTTATTTTAATAATTTCAAACTTACAAAAAAAAAATTCAAAAAAGGAAAATCATTAGTTAAGAATAATGGTTGAATAGAGAAAACAGTAAAATTTTTACATAATGAAATTTTAATTATTTCATGCTGTAAAATGTTATCGCCGTCCTTGCCTGAACGCTGTCGAGTAAATAACTCGCTTCTTTCTTAAGAAGACGTTGCACAGAAGAACCTTGCCAAGGCACGATGGAAATATTGACCCTAAAGTTTCTTACAAAATCGAGCTCGCAATTAATAGAACAATAATTTGTTCATTACATGCAAAAATGAGCAGCGGTTACTGCCTTCAGCTTCCCATGACGGGATGTTAATGAAAAGACTATCCCGTTTCCATGGGGACGATTCAGGGAGTGCCTGGAATCTTGCAGCGGGGATGCGGGGGATCTCTTAATTACAGCCGTTTCACCTTGAAAGGGGGAGCATCCATAGGGGTCTATCGTGTTCTGTTTTTCACCGGAGATACAGGAAAAGCGGTCCGGAGGAGGGGTAGAAATTAAAAGAAGGGGAGGAAGGGAAGAGAGCGTGCGCTAAATGCTAAGCTGTACGGTCCTGCCCCTGTCATAAATTTCAAGGGAGGAAAATACGTCTTTATCATTCGCAGTCGCTTCCCCGCCGTTTATGAACCTTATGCGTGGGACCATTGCGGAAACAGCATGAAACTCTCTGGGAAAGAGCAGTCACGTACACCAGGCCTGTTTTCTGCCCCTGATAAAATATAAATTGTGATTCTGTTGTTTCCCCCTGCTTGCTGATAACGCCAGGGTATAAAAAACAGCCCCAACATTTTGCCGACTAGTTAGTTGAGTTTAGAAAAACAGATTTTTCCATCGTGGATGCTTAAAAAACCAACAAAAAACGAGGCACCGACTTAAATCAGGATGCAAAAAGTTTGAAAAAGTTTTGCATTAGGCGCAGATCGAGTAATGCATAGTCATGTTGCTTTCGAAACATCTCCAGCTGGCTGCGCGAGTCTGGCTAACGAACCTACCAACAGCTTACAACGTGAGCAAGAGAATTTGCGATAGGTGCTGGCTTGAGATGACGTCATCAGTTCGCTTGCTGATTGGATGTTTTGAGAGTCGGGTCTCGCTGCAAATACAAAACATCCGGAGATGTTACGGAAATAACCTCACTACGAAGGCAGGTTCGAATATCTCATATCCTTATCGTCGCGATTAACCCAAGAGGTGGAAAAGCGACGTAAATTAATGAGGGGAAGAAGGATAAGCATGCAGCGTAATTGTTCGTAGGCCTATCTTCCACAAGGAATCGAAACTGGGACCTATGATTACGTGCATATAGTATAGGATAATGTGATAGAGTTGTCCATGTTTTAGGGTTCCTGTTTCACAGTTATTCCAGTAGAATTGCAGACAGTAGGAAGTATATATGTACTTACAGCTGCCACTTTTGGAACATTCTGTTGCAACTGTTTTGGGTTTAAAACATTAAAATTCAGCTTTACACTCAAAAAGTCACATTATTTTGACCACCTGAAAAACAACTAGTTAATGTTGAGAACAGTTGTGCTAAAACGTTATTAAATTCTGATCCCAATTTTATTTATTGTCATCATGTGTCAATGTGGCAACGTATTGCAGATAGAAAACTAATTTAACATTATACAGTAACGAAACATACATATTTGAAGTTTGAAAATGTAAATTTGAGATTTACAATGAAAAGAGAAATATTGACTGCAGCTGTAATAGACTCACACAGTGGCGTAGCCAGAATTTTTTCGGGCCGACACCAACTTTCGATTTGAAAATATCAATATGTTGGAAAATTATTAGCGGGAGCCGTGAAATAACAACTTACAAGGTGCTTGTTACTTTATACAATAACAATTGCACTATTGTATTCATAAAAAAACTAGAAACAAAGAGAGAGCTTTAAATACAATCCTGTATATAAATTTAATGTAATATGAAAATTAAGAATATACGGTGCATTGTACCTTCCGTAGTAGGTTAAACAAGTTGTTTACTTTTTCTCCTTCTCCTTCTAAAATAAGTCATCAATCAGTTTTAGTTGCCCTGAGAATCTCATGTTTTACCCTCGCCTAAGCCGGACTGGTGTCACCCTCTCAGGGACGTGGCATTGATATATGGCGCCCAACGTTGGTCTTGACAAAATCTAAAATTTGAGATAACATTGGGAATTTGAAGGTTGAAAGGAAAACCAAAATGGAAGAAGGAAAATATACATGTTGTTAAAAGGAAGAAAAGAATGAGGAAACAACATGATGGAGAAGTTGCAAAAATGATAATGAAGAAGGAAGATAACATTAGAAAGATGATAATGGAAATGAAAGAAGAAATGAAGGAAGATATTCAAAAAATGATGAAGAGAAAGTAGCAGAATAATAGAAGATAGTGAGAGAGAAATGAAAGAGTAGATGAAAGATAATAGAAAATTAGAAGAAAGGGTGAAAGATTATTGCAGAGAAAGGAGCTTTCCCACTAGTCCTTTTTGGTGTTTTTCCCCAGTGTGGCTCCAACTCAGTGTCGGTTCCCAAGCACTTCCGTTGCGGCGCATCTATTGCTGACCTGCATCGAGGTCGAGCGCAGGACAGGCGGCGCCCTTCGATTTGATACGCTTTGTTTATTTTGACCATATGAAATATTTTATTTGTTTTCTGTTAATTTCACATTTGATTTATTTGTTAGTTTCAATACTGTTGTTTGATATTTTGATATTGGCTTAAATTTGTAATTTTTGCTGTACATTTGTTACTCGCAATATCGGAAGCGGAAGTCATTTCCGGTTTGTGAAGATGTGTAGAACTGTCCAATCTTTTATTGATTCGGTTGCGAGGTCAACAGTGCAAAAAGAAGAAAGAAATAAGTTGAGTTGCGGAAGATGACGTCTATTTTGTGAAAAACGCTGTTTTAAAGGAAAAGCAGCAACTTAATTCAAAAGTGATTGTGTTGGTGAATATTGTTATTAATTTGCAGTGATTGTTTAAAGGTAAAATGTTTTATTAAATTTGTAAAATAGTAAGAAGCTAATTTTTTGTTCAAATCGTTTCGTCCTGAGAACCAAGTGTAGTATACATTAAGGTGAGTCTCATAACTCCGTCGCACAGGGAGATTGGGTAGCTACCGTGACGTAGTAATCCGTGATCCAGTGGCGAACACCAGAAAGGAACGTCACAGGTAAAATTGGCGCTCAACGTGAAGGCATCGATGATGTAGAAGGATAAATTGTAACTGTAATATCGTGTGAAAAAAACGTGTGTTTTGTGCCGTGTGAAGTCATGAGGAAATTGTCGAGCGTTACAAAGTCTGATAACACATGTAAGTCATGTGATCGATTTTGCAGAGATATCAAGGTATGAGTAGGAGAATTTTGAGAAGCCAGAGCAAGAAGAAAATGGATAAATTGAGTTGTTGTGATGATAAAGATAAGCCCTTGGACGAAATATTTCAGTGCAGGAAATGCGAGGCGTATTTCCATTTAGGGTGTGCAAATTTGCCAATATCCAGAGAATTTCTTCCTGATGGTGACTTAGTTTGTAAAAATTGCAAATCGCATAGTGCTACTTTAAATATGGAGGTACTTTGTGGCTGGTTAAGGAGAATTGAAGAAGGAAGGAAAGAAGATCAGAATGAATTGAGGAAGATCATTGAAGAAGGAAGGAAAGAAGATAAGGATGAGTTGAGGAAGATCATTGAAGAAGGAAGGAAAGAAGATCAGAATGAATTGAGGAAGATCATTGAAGAAGGAAGGAAAGAAGATAAGGATGAGTTGAGGAAGATCATTGAAGAAGGAAGGAAAGAAGATCAGAATGAAATGATAAAGAGGTTTGAGAAAATGGAAGAAGGAAGGTTAGAAGATAAGAATGAATTGAGGAAGATGATAGAAGAAGGACGGAAAGAGGATAAAAAGGAACTGATGAAGATTATTGAAGACGGAAGAAACGAAACTAAACTAGCTTTCAGGAACTTAGAGGAGGTATTTAGGAATGATAAGGAGGAAATAATGACGAGAATGAAAGCAGACCGAGAAGAATTGATGAAGAAGATTGAGGATTAGCGAAAAGATGATAAATATGAAATGATGAAAGTAATAGAAGACAGAAGACAAGAAAACAAAGAAGAATTGGAAGCTGTGCGATGTGATTTGTTAAAACAAATTGATGAAGGGAGAGATGCTCTAAATAAGATAGAAGAAGTCAGGGAAGTAGACAGACGAAAAGTAATGAATGAATTGGACACCGTGAAGGCAAGGAAAGGATAGAATCCGTCGGGGATCAACAAAGTACTTCAAGGAATTTATGTATGCAGGACAGCGAGAAGATGAATAAAGAAATTAACCAGAAGTTCTATTTTATGGAGGAATTCCTTTTAGGGAAGTTGGAGAGATTACTTTTAGAATCTGTGCAAGGAAATCCAGGAATGACTGCTGGAAATACTGACAGATCTGTGGAAAATATTCGATGGGTGAGAGATGATAATGACCCTTTGATTTCCGGTATATCTTCAACAGAATCTGTATCTTCTGCTGAATTGTTGACTAAAAGGAACCGTAAGAGGAGAAGACGTATCCAAAATACAAAAGGGATACTCAGAGAAGATATTGATAAATCTCCTGATGTCTCTCATAGTCCATCTCACACTGGACATTTTTTCAGAATGTCGGATATTAACTCTCTGAGCAAATTTACCGGAGAAATAAATTCCATATCAGCGGAGCGTTATTTGGAAGAACTGAAAACGTCCATGGACATAATGAAAATGCCTATGCACTATAGATTAAAGGTGCTTCCTTCTGTAATTAAATGGAAAGCTAAAGCCTGGTTTATTGCCAACGAGAGAAGGTGGAAGTCTTTTGAACAGTTTTGTGCCGCGTTTAAAAAACAGTATGCCTCTGCAGAAGCGAAGCAGAGAGAGATCCAGATTTTAAGAAACAGAAGATATTCCAAATCCTCAGGTCTTTCTATGGAGGATTTTTGTTGGGACGTCTACGGGTCATACTGTAACTTGGTCGAACGTGTGGACCAAACAGAAGTGTTAAGTTTAATTATTCATCAGCTCCCATACAGAATACGGCAGCTAGTATTAACAAGAGATCCTCGAAACATTGACCAGTTGACCAACTTCTTGGGGAAGTACGAAGCCTCAGAACAGATAGATGGGTGGAGAGGCGACGGTAATAAAGCAGAAGAAAGGAGACCTAACCAACCTCGAGTTCGCAGAGTACAGATGACAACTTCTACTAATAATCCTGGAGGATCCCGCAGCGCAGAGAGCGGAAATGGGAAGGAACCAATCACCAGAGAAGGACAGCGATTCCCGGATGGAAGGTGGAAGAATAGAAACTGGACAAGTAACAGACTTTATAGAAAGACTACGCCGTACACAAATAGTTGGAGAAGAGATCAAAGAGCTCCAGAACGAAAAGAGTGTGCAATACAGACGGAAGAGCTACCTTCCAGTAATCTTAGGGTTACAGCGTCGCCATGGGAAATTAACTGCAATGAAGTTCTGGGTTTAGCCCAGCGCCCGTTGTAAGCGGTACTCTTACGCTTGCAATGAAGGGCATGCAAGTACAAGAAAGCGACGAAAGTGAAGACCCATTCCTAACAGAACATCCGTTAGAAGTATTGTACTTGAATATCGAAGCCACTCCTCTAAATTATTTAAAAATTAGAAAGACGATAATGGAAGAAGATAGGGATAATGTGAAGAAACCTGAAATTTCAGTCGAGGTATTAGGATTCCAAATAAAATGTACTCTGGACACGGGTAGCGAATGTACCCTTATGAATTATAATATTTGGCTTCAAGTACGAGAGCGATTACCAGGTCTTAAATTGCAGAAGTGTCCAGGCGTAATATTAAAAGATTTTGCTGGAAAAGAAAGATCACGGATAGCTGGATGTAGGCGAATAAATTTTGAAATTGGCGGTTTTATATTTGAAGATTTGGTATATGTGGTCAAGTGCTTAGAAGCTGACTTATTATTTGGTTATCCTTTCCTTCGAAGATACAAAGCCACTCTGGATGCAGGCGCAGAAAAATTGTATCTGATCAATGGCGGACACACAGTAGAGCAACATTTACTTCCTAACGCTGGAGATTCAGAGAAGGGCGAGTCGCGGGAGAAGACAGCCTTAATACAATGTACGAAAGCGGAGGAAGAAGCTAACGCTGATGAGTGGACTGCAACAGAATCAGACATAAGAGATAAAGCCTTTGCTTCAGATGTTTTGAGAGTTGAGGAAAAGGAGCAGCTATTTAATTTATTGTTGAAATATAGAAGAATATTCGCCGACAAACCAGGATTATCTAGGAATTCTATCTGTGAAATAAATTTGACCAGTGAAGAACCTGTTTCCTCCAATCCTTATCCTGTTCCGTTGTCCAAGAGAAAAAAGCTGGAAGAAGAATTATTGAAGTGGCAAGAGTGGGGAGTAATTATACCCTGCAATTCACCATATTTAAATCCCTTATTAGTAGTGGATAAACCGGACGGGTCGGTTAGACCCTGCATTGATTTTAGAAAACTAAATAAACAAATTGTAGGTCGCAGGAGTACAGTACCTCAAATTAAGGAAGCTCTACAGAAATTTAGAGGGAAGAAGTATTTCTCCTGTTTGGATCTTGCTTCAGAATATTTACAAATTCCAATTAATAAGAAGCATCAAATATACACAGACTTTACATACTACGGAAGATCTTGGTGTTTTACGAGAATGCCTTTCGGTTTGACCAATGCTGTAGCTGTATTTATGTATTCCATGCACAATTTGTTTAATCCATCTACTGAGAAATTCTTGACAGTTTATATAGATGATCTTTTGATATTCGATGAAACGATTCACAAACATTTTCAACACTTATCATTCGTCTTGGATACTCTTCAGAAGGAAGGTTTTACAGTGAAACTTAAGAAGTGTGAATTCGGAAAGGAAGAAATTAAATATCTAGGCCATATTATATCCGGAACACACATCAGGGTTGATCCTAGAATGAAGCCATTTTGAAATTTCCACGTCCCAGGAACAAGAAGGATTTGCAACAATTTCTCGGGCTGATTAACTGGAGACGTCGTTTTGTAGAGAATTTGGCACAAAAATCTGCCCCTTTAGAACAATTGTTGTCAAAGAGCGTTAAATGGGAATGGACCAACACAAGAGAAAACTGTTTCAGAAGATTGAAACAGGAACTAGTGCAACCGCCGGCGTTAGCGCAACCCGATTTTTCTAAGACGTTTTGCATAATGTGTGATGCTTCTTCGTTAGGACTTGGATCGGTTCTATTTCAAGGAAACCACGAAACTCCAATAAATCTGACTGAGATTCACATTATTCAGTATGCCAGCAGAAAATTAAAGCCCCATGAAAAGCATTATACAGTGCAAGAACTAAAGTGTCTAGCTGTGTTATTTGCGATAGACCATTTTAAAGTTTATCTGTATGGTCAGAAATTTTTCATCTATACTGATCATAAAAATCTAGTATGGTTAGAAAATAGTCGTAACTGGAATGGCAGATTAACGCGATGGGCTCTGAAACTTCAACAATATAAATATGAGATCATTCATGTGGAAGGAAAGAGTAATAAGATCGCTGACGTACTAAGTCGTTATCCTGTGGCTGAAGGGATTCTGGAGGTGTGGTCAGCTAAGAAAATTGTCATGCCTAACCAGGAGATCCAACTGTGGAAGGAGTCCCAAAGTCAAGATCCAATGTGTAAAGATATATCAGACAAGTTAAATAATGGAGATGAAGGGGCTAAATATTTTTTGAGGGAAGACCTTTTATTTAAGAATTCTAGAGGTAAAAAGAAATTCCATTGTATAGTGGTTCCGCAAAGTTTAAAGGATACAGTGTTGGAGGCTGAACATGATAACACTGGCCATTTTGGGTTTACAATAACTTATCAGAGAGTAAGAAAAAGGTACTTCTGGAAAAATATGAAGTCTGACATTTCACGATATATTCAAGAGTGCTTGATATGTTCAAAGAACAAGCCCGATAAGCTTGGGATATGTAGAGAGAGATTGACCACGACCCAAAAGAAACCACATGAAGTTCTGTCAATAGACATCATTGGCAAACTACCTAAGTCTTCATCGTTCTACTATATCCTGACCTTGATTGATGTAGGAATCCGATACTTAACAGCCTATCCGTTACGAACAGCCACTACTGGTGAAATTATTAGGATGTTAGAGCAGGGATACTTCACCCATTATCCGAAACCTAAGTATGTGCTGTCCGACAGGGGAAGTCAATTTCTGTCCAAGCAATGGCTACAATTTATGGAAAACCACTCTGTTAGACCCATCAGGACCACTCCTTATCACCCAGCAAGCAATCCGATTGAGAGAAGCAATCAGGAAATTGTAAGACTTTTAAGGACGTTTTGCAATCGGAAACACGACTCCTGGTGCAAACAAGTGAGGACTGTCTGTTGGCTCATCAATAATTCTATATCCGAGGCTACCGGCTATGCCCCAGTGGAGTTATTTTATAATCGACCTGTAGCAGCTAACTTACTGCAGGAATTAGACTGGCCTGAAGACAGTGAGTGGAAGACTCTAGCCTGGGAAACCAAATTATTCATCGCAGAAAGTCGAAACAGCCGACAGAAGAACAAAAAGAACATACGGATCAATCCCCATTCGTTCACACTAAAAGAAGGAGACCTGGTTTTAAAAAGGAACCACCGGTTAAGTTCAGCTAAAGATAAAGAAATATCCAAGTTCTTTGAATACTTCGTTGGCCCGTATGTAGTTGAGGATGTTAAGCAAAACACAGCTAACTTGCTGGATCCTTGGAAGGACAAATTAATAGGAAGGGAAAATTTTTCCAACCTGAAGAAAATTAATTGTTCACCCGAAAGAACACAGGAATTATTGCAAAGATGGCATCACCAGATCAAAAAGGACTAATTTTCGTAGCAAAGAAAATTTCGTACATAAACATTACCTCAATTTTCTTTGTTTGTATGGGAGGAGAACTTGATACGCTTTGTTTATTTTGACCATATGAAATATTTTATTTGTTTTCTGTTAATTTCACATTTGATTTATTTGTTAGTTTCAATACTGTTGTTTGATATTTTGATATTGGCTTAAATTTGTAATTTTTGCTGTACATTTGTTACTCGCAATATCGGAAGCGGAAGTCATTTCCGGTTTGTGAAGATGTGTAGAACTGTCCAATCTTTTATTGATTCGGTTGCGAGGTCAACAGTGCAAAAAGAAGAAAGAAATAAGTTGAGTTGCGGAAGATGACGTCTATTTTGTGAAAAACGCTGTTTTAAAGGAAAAGCAGCAACTTAATTCAAAAGTGATTGTGTTGGTGAATATTGTTATTAATTTGCAGTGATTGTTTAAAGGTAAAATGTTTTATTAAATTTGTAAAATAGTAAGAAGCTAATTTTTTGTTCAAATCGTTTCGTCCTGAGAACCAAGTGTAGTATACATTAAGGTGAGTCTCATAACTCCGCCGCACAGGGAGATTGGGTAGTAACGTGACGTAGTAATCCGTGATCCAGTGGCGAACACCAGAAAGGAACGTCACAGATTGACCCCCTTTTTTCTGCTTGTATTAGGTTATTGCGCAGCAAAATATTGATTCGAATATTGTTGTATCTTTGACAAAGCCCAAAATAGAATGAAATATAGCAAGGATGATACGGGAATCAATCCAATGTCTAATAAGTGAAGGAATTTGGATATAGGTGCCTTGTTAAATAAGAGATATATATATTTACTAGAAGATTAAATATGTGAAAGGCGCATGATTTCGTCGATAGAACAAGTGTATTAAATGATAGGAGAAGTGTATTAAATAATAGAAGAAGAAGTTTATAGAAGAATTAATATATTGATTAGTAGAAGAAATCTACTAAGGAATAGAAGAATAAGTATATTGATTAGTAGAAGAAGACTATCGATTAGTGGGCTTCCTTGATGGCGCAGTGGTAGCATCGTCGCCTTGTAATCAAGGGGTCCCGGGTTCGATACCCGGTGGGGGCACAAGTGGTTCGGATTCCACTTTAAAATGTAGGTCCAGTCCCGATTAGCCTTACTGTACATAAAGTGGACTTAAAACACTAAATCAACAACAATCAACAACTACCGATTAGTAGAAGAAGTCTATTAGCCAATAGAAAATTTAGTCTATCAACTAATAGAAGAAGAAGTCTAGTAATCAGTGTGACAATAAATATATTGAAGAATTCTATTAATTAATAGAAGAAGAAGCCTATTGACAAATAGAAGAAGCGTATTAAATAATAGAAGAAGTTAAGAATAAGTATATTGATCAATAGAGGAAGAGGTTTATAGAAGGATAAGTATATTGATTAATAGAAGAAGAAGTCTACTAACGAATGGAAGAATAAGTATATTGATTAGTAGAAGAAGAAGACTGTCGACTAGTAGAAGAAGCATATTAACCAATCGATAGAAGAAGTCTATTAACCAATTGATAGAAGAAGAAGCTTCTTAACCAATCCGATAAATTGATAGAAGAAGAGGAAGTCTTTCACGTATTCAGAAAGAAAAAGAAGAAGAATCTCGTTAGCCAAATAGAAGAAGTAGTCCATCACGTATCCACAAAGAAGAAGAAGAAGCAGAAGCTTGTTAGCCAAATAGAAGAAGTAGTTCATCACGTATCCAATAATAATAATAAGAAGAAGAAGAAGCTTTACAGTAGATGAAATATGTTTAATAGAGATATATGTGACCAAGAAACAAAGAGAGAGCTTTAAATACAATCCTGTATATAAATTTAATGTAATATGAAAATTAAGAATATACAGTGCATTGTACCTTCCGTAGTAGGTTAAAGAAGTTGTTTCCTTTGTTTTTCTTCTTTCTATAATAAGTCATCAATCAGTTTTAGTTGCCCTGAGAATCTCATGTTTTACCCTGGCGTAAGCCGGACTGGTGTCACCCTCTCCGGGACGTGGCATTACATTGAACAAGTTCTTCTATCACATTAGTTTGTTGGCCTCCCCGATGGCGTAGTGGTAGCGTCGTCGCCTTGTAATCAAGGGGTTCCCGGTTCGATACCCGGTGGAGGCACATGGCACAGTAGTTCGGATCCCACTTTTAACCGTAGGTCCAGTCCCGATTAGCCTTACTGTGCATAAAGTGGACTTGCTCAAACTAAAAAAAATAGTTTGTTGCTCACGTTTCAAACTGAAATTTCAGTCTCAAAAAATGACTGCAAGATTTTCAATGTCGACGTGTAACTTCCTCTCTTCATTGCTTAATAATTCTAGATTATTTCGGAAGGTACACGGGCCCAATGAACCCATACTTGGCTATGCCGATATGCGAATGGAATTTTTCTTCTTTTTTTGTTGCAGGCAAGCGAGTTTTTGAAATACAAGAAAAAATAATTGCACTTTTCTTCTTCAATACATTACTTCTAATAACACACTGTCGTGATTCATGTAAATTGCGCTCTTGCTTTCGTTTATCACAAAGATATATACCTCAAAATGACGTCATTTCTCTTCAACTAATAGTCTTTCTTAACCAGCAATTGGCCCTGCCTGAATGCACTCGCTTGCCAGGTGCAAGTTCACCGTTTATGGGAGAGGATGGAAGTATGCTAAAGCTAGATTAATCGTTGCGAAATGTGGTTTGTTGATTTGTTTTCACCAGTATTTGCTGCGAATATTTCTCTCTTTAAAGTTTTATTCCAATTCAAGTTTTTGTGCTTATGAAAGTAGGTGTGGTTAGCACAGCACTCGACGACATCAGGGGTCCTAGATTTGGGTATGGGTGTTTTTGTGAGTCTTTTCATCAATTACATCAAATCATCATACATCCTAATCGTCGCGATTAGCCAAAAGTAAAATAAAAGCTACGCTAAATAACAAAGATCAAAGTCAAATTTTAAAAAGAATAGGATGAAATATCTTGAGAATGATCCGTTGAAGGTAAGGTAAAGTTCATGTGTCAGCGATTAAAAAAAATTGTCAGAAATATGATGCTAAATAAGACAAATAGAAATAAATATTGTCCTACTCCGTGGCCGTGCGGTCTAAGACGCTGTGCTATAGACTCCGACTGCGGGACGCCATAGGTTCGAGTCGGTCTGGGTTCGTTCTCTGGGTTCTCTGCCTGTGTATAGGACCGGTGGCAACCCAGCATCGTGAGGAAATTGGGGAGCTACGAGTGAGTAGCGTAACCCGGTCTGGGAAATCTATAACGGCTGAGGATTCGACGTGCTGACCCCATGTCATTACCGTTGAAGAACTCCACACCTCTAGGTAGGATTGTGGAAGGGAGACTACTAGTCGGGAGATAGGCCAAGGCCCTTTCAGGGCTGTAGAGCCACGGGTTATGTATAGAAGTAAATATTACTTTCAGCTGTAAAGACAAAATTCGATTTTCTTGTCCCAAAGTGCTTGGTGCTAAGGTTCTTGCATTGCTTTCAAGGTGACCCGGATAGTAACACCAGTGGAGGGACACCACACAATGGTTAGGATCGCACTTTGGAAAGCAGGTTCCGTCCTCGTGAACTTCCAGAACATAAAGTCGACTTGAATTAAACTTTGCATGTATCGGGATTTTGAATTGTCCTTACTGGCAACCCTGTCTCAAAACTCAAGGGGCAGTTGCTTGAACATTGAACCACACTGGAGTGAATTATTGACTAATTGACGTAGAAATCCCACAGCACCGCTTGGAATAATTTCCTGCTCCTTGCCCGAGAGGGCATTTTGAACGCTGGGGCGCTTCTGTTCCCAGTGGAGCCCACCTGCATTTTTATTTGCTCTTTCTTCTCGTGTACGAAATGAGACGAGTGGGGGGGGTTATGTGTTAATTTGTTGAGCGTAATCTTAATTGATTCGGGCGCAAGGCAAACATTTACTCCTGTACGGATATAACTTCATTTCCCCTGCTAATGTTTGAGTTAGCAACTGGTTGCGGAGAGCGGTTGAAGTAGTTGATTTATGAGTAAAAGCGACGTTCCTCTTCTCTATACTCTATTTCGCGATTGTACCGCCTGTTAGAAGGATATTTTATGACGTCATTACCGCTTTTCCGACGTCACAATAGCCCGCCTCTGCCTTCATTATGCCACTTCGACATTTCGACGTGCAACGGCGGCGGTTAAATGTGCTCGGTTCCTGCTTTCCGAATGCTTTTGACGCGGTGTAAAGTTTGTTTGCCTTCGTCATAATGGTGCGTTCTCGGTCGTGCATCTGCCGCGACTTACAAGCTCGTTTATGATTGATTGTTGTTGACAAACTCGCTCAGCGCGCCCGAAATCACTAATAGGACCGCAAATGATGCATTTCCCTATTATGCTCATTATCGGGCAGCTTTTCCAGTCGCAGACGTTGTAATTCATTGCCAATGTCGCAGATGTATGGCCTCGTGCAGATTTCAGCATCTTATTGAAATTTAAATCGAGTGGACGGAAAGAATAACAGAAAATTCTCTCTCTCTCTCTCTCTCTCTCTCTGTCTCTCTCTTTTAGACTCACTCACACAGTGTGTGTGTGTGTGTGTGTGTGTGTGTGTGTGTGTGTGTGTGTGTGTGTGTGTGTGTGTAACGGCTGTCTGTTAAACTGTGGTTGACGACTAACCTGTGTGTGAAACTCTTGACCTGATAGAACGAAATAAAATAGTGTGACATTTTCGTTGTTGTGGACATTGAAGATGTCATGAAATATAAGTTAAATGATAATTATTCCTTTCGTATTTCAAATTATTGGATTTGAAGATATTGTTTCTTTATCGTGTACTAATGAGTTGATTTTCTTGAGAGGTGGAAGATTAAAATATGATCCATGTTTGAAGTTTGTTATTTGGAAACTGCGTTGCTGTGATTAGCTATTAAGTGTATATTTATGATATCAACTGAAACGATTAAAGTTTTCTCACACGCATTATGTCGTTGTAAAGTGAGATGATGTTTCTCTTCGTTGCCAGAATCTGAGAAGTTCGATAGTGAAGAGTAAAAAAGGTATTGCTACTTTACACAGACCGGTTGGTGCGTGTCACGTGTAATTTGAGCCTAAGTGGTCCCAGTAGGACGTGCGTCTTACTGTCACAAGAGAGATCAGAAATGTTCCTGCATGGAGTGACTCTGGAATTCATCCAGCCTGCAATAAATGGGTAGCTGTAGCCAACTCTGGGTATAAAGGTAGCTGGAGAGTGATGGTGATCACATCATCTCCACATATGACCGGGATTGCGAAAGTGTGAAGCAGCACCTCCGTCCCACACTCTCAATATGCTTTCTTTCTACGTAACTTTACTTTTTTATCTATTTATATAATATACCCGATAGCCACATATTCGCTTTCATCTTTGGTACAATCTGTCCTGGTTCGAACCCAGATGGGACTTGTAAAATGTTAAAGCTCTTTTCCACTCTTACGGCGGCCGGGATTACGCCGCAGACCAACCAGCAGTGGCGTCGAGACACACGACCCGGCGGAAGAAAGTACTACGTGAACCTTGTTCTAATGGCAGCTGCGATTCTTATCGCGCTGGATCGGTCACTTCCCCGCTCTCCACTTCCCTTGCCAGCTTATAGGGCGCCCGCCGTAAGACTGGAAAATAGCGTTATAGTTGGCCCAGCAACGCGAGAACAATTGGAGAGCTATATGAAAAGAAGAAGAAACAAACTCCGGGCTGGAAAAATGGCTTTCACATTGATGGCTTGACTTTTAGTTTCTACATATAAGCTACACGCTTTGGACGGCGTTAGATAATAAAGAAATGGAAGCATCTACTTTTGTTTCGTAAGATTCAATTTTCACATGCCAAGGTTTGATCGTACTCAAGGCTAGATGATAAGTTTTTTGCATTACTGATCCTGTGTTTATATAATTCTGTGCAAATACTAATAGTTCAGTGATTATTAATAATATTATTATCTATTGTATAATTAACATGATACGCATTCAGCAATAGTTGTTTCCTACCCCTTGCACTTGTGTACAACATATGATACATGTTTATATATATTGTTGTTGAGTTTGTCAACCTTATGCACAGAAAGGTTAATAAGTTCTGGACCACTATACGTTCCCACTACGCCTTGCCTATATGTATACATGTATAGCAGTAGCGTATATTCTAGGCTAGCTAGGCTATCGATCAGAAATTGTAAATATTATTATTCATATCAGTGAGATGATGATGCTGATTCTGGAGTTCGCAATCTGATTTCTTATGAGTTCGCAACCTGATTTCCTATGAGTTGGCAACGTGATTTCCTATGAGTTGGCAACGTGATTTCCTATGAGTAGGCAACCTGATTTCCTATGAGTTGGCAACCTGATTACCAATGAGTTGGCAACCTGATTTCCAATGAGTTGGCAACCTGATTTCCAATGAGTTGGCAATGTGATTTCAAATGAGTTGGCAACCTGATTTCCAATGAGTTGGCAACCTGATTTCTTATGAGTTGGCAACCTGATTTCTTAGGAGTTGGTAAATTTATTTCTATTCATAGCCTAGGACCACGTGACATAGTGAGATAGACCACACCTTGAACTCAGTATACGTCACTGATGTATAGATATGTATTTCTTCAAAGTCTGTGGCTTTGTACTATTCAAAATAGGAAAGGCTGGCCACATAATTTCTGATTTCCATTTTTCTGATGTCGGTACTCTTCATGGTGATCGTTGCTCGCAGGGAGATGGCAACACTGCTGGTTAAGTTAGCAAAAGGGCTGGTTGCGTTAAAACAGTTTGTCAAGTTTATCGCCCGGAGCAAACGCGGCTATGGAGATGTAATTAAAGAGAAGTTGCAGACTGTTTTCTTGTGGATATAGCGGAATGGGGTGGCGGGTGGGAGGGAGGCGGGGGGAGTAAACAGCGGCCGCAAAGGACTCGATCCGGCATGGAGGAGAAGTTATCTTTGCGAAAGTAATTGACGAATAAGAAGAAAGAGAAAAGAAAAGGAAGTAGCCAAAAATTTTGATGGCCTGAAGTGTGACAGTCTGTCAATATTGGCTTCTGCTTAGCAAGTTGTCTCTTTGGAAAATTAAAGTGAAATTCGTTAATTCTTCCAAAAACATTCCAAGATGGAATTCTGTGCCATTTTTTTATTGGTCTAAGATTCTTTTAGCGGACGAGACATTTTTAAACCCACATATCTGAGACACCATAAATGCTAAGAGGTGAAATTTCCTTTACATATTCTACGTAGTTTTAATCCTCTCTAGAATTTTGATATCTCTTCATATTTTACATGGAGTTACGTACAGGAAACGGTTTCAATTTTAAAAAATCTTGGAAACCATCAGAAATGATGAGGAACGTTGAAAAAAAATACTAAATTAGTAAATGGAATTATTGAATGGTCGACTCACCCAAAATTATTTGAAGCCTTTAGTTGTTAATTACACCTTTATTCGCTATCATGTTGTATAAACTTTGTAGGCCTACTACGAATGTAATATGTCGACTTAATTCAGTAGTATTGTACTCAGCTTATCATTAACTAAATTACGATGTACAGATTAAATTACAATGTACATATGATATTTCAAAAGAAAACAACTTACTTCATTAACATTAACCTTTAATACAATTTGACAATTGACATACAGAAAGAGGTACTACTTCCGTATAGTGTGACACCTATAAATCATTTATACACATCGTATATCAGTGTAAAGCAACATTAATATTTGCCTCCCAGATGGTGGAGGAGTAGTAATACTTTCGCCTTCTAATGAAGAAGAAGTGTTCGACTGATTGGGTGAAAATTTTTGGGTGCGTCGGCACTTTAGGCCATTTTGCACCCTTCAATATATACGGGGAAAAAGCCCCTTATCTAAAATTCTTACTTAAAATGTGAGGGTGTGTAAGAAGTCACTTGAGAAAAGTTAAAATTACGGATTGTAAAGAGGTCTGCACAAGAAAAACACAACACATTAAAAAGTAAGAATTGTCTAAAAACTTCCTCAGACAGTGGAAGAGACCAGCTCTTCTCAGAAAGGTAAAAACAGGTGATACAATAATGTTGTCGTGGAGACTCAGTGGTTCAGATCCCACTTTAAACTGTAGGTCCAGTCCCGATCAACCTACCTGAGCAAAAAAATCTACTTAAACTTTTAAATGTTAAGGTTTACTGTTGTGCTATTGATCCACTTAAATAATAGGATTACATTCACTTAACTTAGCCATATCTCCACAGAAGATCCTCGAGTCTCGCATAGGACATGTGGGTATTGTGGAAAGACAATCAAGAATCAACTTACTTCATTAACATTAACCTTTAATACAATTTGACAATTGACATACAGAAAGAGGTACTACTTCCGTATAGTGTGACACCTATAAATCATTTATTTCGCACATTTTTACATTCCTAACGTACTATTCTGCATTGCGGAACATTATTTTAGGTGAAATAATGAATTTCTAACGAAAATAATGTATATTTCTTACATTTACGAGTACTTAGTGTTATTCGTTATTTCGATTCTGTAACAAGCATTATGGCGATAGCGTACTGGTTCATCGCGCGTTGTGCGAGTGTTTTGTCGATTTATGCAGTGTTGTAACCTTGTTCACCGAAAAATACCTACTTTCGTGCCCGGATTTGAAATTATGCTAATACCTCGCAAACCATTGACGTTAGCCTCACAAACCATTGACGTTAGCCCCAAAAACCATTCACGTTAGCCCCACAAACCATTTTCCGTAAGGTTAGGTTAGGTTAGGCAAGCACAGTTTAATTTTTTTTTAAAAAAAATAAAAATAGCCGACACGTCATGCTATAGTGAAAACACAGTCCAGGTTTGAAACACTAACTACGGGGTTTACGTCATCTAACACACGGAACATTTTTCACTCGTGCAGAAAGCAAATGGCGGCAGCAGAAACAGCGTGTCGGGCAGAGATTTTCGCAGAAAACAACATGCATTCGCATTAAAATGGATCAAAACTATATTCACAAACTTCCACAACGCTAAAGAAAATTATTTGCGTAAGTACTTTCTCCTGTAAAAGTAAGAAATCCGTCACCTCTATATGAAAGTGTTACCCAGAAAGATTACAAAATAATCTCTGAAGTCTTTCATCTCTGAATTCAGACTTTCCATCCGTCTATGCGATTTACGTCCGATTTTGCTGATGGCTCCATCCAGTGACATCTCGATTGCTGAATCCCTTCGCTATTTGCTGTCTTCTAGCTGTGACGTCATTTTACATCTCTCTCATCATCAACATCAAATCCAAATCCACCAATCGTGTGTTTGTGGACTCTGCGGTAGAAATATATAACTCAACCAACAAAAAAGGAAGAGAACGTGATCGGTACAGAACATACAGAACTCACACCATCAAAATTATATAATTACATATGAGACCTGTAGATTTGTGGATCAGAACAAATGTTCTTCACAGAACCAGACATAAAATTGTCTGTACTTAATGTGTGAATAACTATTAAGAAAAGTAAATGTAGCTGCAGAAACTATACAATGTAGGTTGGTATTAATATCGCAAGCATCATTGCAGTAGTTTGCAGTAGTTAAGACATATATAGTGACTATCAGAAGAATGGATGACCAAAAGGAAAGAATCTTCTGAGGCAAACTATATGAAAGAGGACGAAAACAATGTGGAAAATGACGTGTAAGACATGAGCTGTATACTCTGTCCCACGAATCTCTGGAGCAGACGAAAGATAACAAGACTCGACGCAATTTATAACTCGACACGGCTCGACCAATGAACATGTGAGAGGAAAATACGGTTACAGCTACCAGTCGCTTGCAACAGCGCCCATTTCTTTGCTCCCCTAACTCGCTTTCTCAACCTTCTCTTCCGTTATGCGCGGCCTTGCTGCACAGATTCCCGACACAGAATGTAGAAGAAAGGTTATGAACAGATAATTTCTAAATATATATCCAAAAACCTACACATACATTTAAACTTCATTGTTCTTAATCAAGAAACTTCTTAGTTTTAACTAAATATTTATTTTGTCCTAATGAAACACAATTTTTTCTTAAAAGTTTACAATAGGATCCGAACCGCTATGTGCAACACCAAGTATCGAACCTACGATCCCTTGATTACGAGGCGACCACGTTACTACTGCTGGAGGCCCTCTCTCTCAGATGAACGTAATGCTACACTTTTACTATGGACAGCTTCTTTTTAGCACGTTAAGATCTTTATGAAGTCCAGTCCCGATTAGTATTATGTGCATAAAATGGACATAAGTTTAATCTAATAGATTTAGTCGCTCAGTTTTAAATACCATTAAGAGTAGTCAAAAATGTTGATACTTTATACAGTGCACAACATGACCTTAAAGACAGCATAACAAGTAAATACATGATAAATACCATGGCATCGAATAACAATGTGCGTACACTTGCTGCACTTAATATAAACGCCGCGTTTCTTCATAATTACTTCATATTTAGAAAAGCTATAATCGAACATACACGTGTATATCTTTCAATTCCGCCATTGATAGTGAAAATGAAGAGAAAAACTACTTCAGTGATAAAACCTCAAATTAAGTGCATCAATTTGAGTATAAATGCCTTATGTTTTACTTATCTGCTATTCTAAACAATAAAATTTTGAATTATTAGTTATTTCACCCCCTTATCTCCCACGCTTCAAACGCCCGTACTTACATAAATTGATCCTTCAATATGGTTTTGTGAAGATAACTTTGAAATAGTAGTATTTATAGACAAGAGATGACACCCTTTTCAAATTTGCTTTAATTTCAAATTACCAGGTACTTTTAAACGGAATATAGCAATGATTTCGGAAAGGATATTGCCTCTTAATATTTTCTGCATATTATATTGGCATATTTTTAACAATTATCGACATTTTACTTTAGAGCACGTTTCAATTTAGAATTTAGCGTTCCTAACTTTAAATTATATTTATTGTTGTGTAGTATCACTCAGTGAAGGAACATTCCATGGTCTACATTTGATGATCAATTTTTGTAGAGAGCGCATTTTATGCCAGCACTCTTAGATTTCCAATATAGAAGTTTTAGAAGGTACACAAGACGATGGATCCTGTCGAGTCGAATTTTTTAAGAGAGATATCTTACAGTTGGTTCCAGCAATTTCTTCTTTGCATAGAATCTGATAAAATGCTCTTCATAATCTTCCAGTTGGCATATTCCCATGAATTTTGTCGGTTTCAATTTAGTTAGAGGAATCTTTTGCTTTATGTTAGGTGTACCTTGCTTTTGGGCAAGGTAAATATAAAGTTGCCGTGCATAGAGCACCGTGCCATGAAGGCACTTTCTAGGGGATGTGGAGTTAAGGCCCCACACATTCTCGATCTCGGCCATTTTGGAGGTGATGTGATCATCACGGGCCGCCTTTACCCCCCAGGGTTGCCCCCTGGTACCCATTGTTTTGAGGCTGGGTGAGTCCTAGAGCTTGCTTTTGGGTACGTTCAGAAATTGTACGTTTTGGCAGAGATTCTGCGATTTCAGACGACGTTTTATAAATATGGATTGGCCAGAAGCTAAACATTTTTTCTTGTAGTGCAGTGATGAAGCCTGAAGGAATGAGCGGAGAGAGAGAGAGAGAGAGAGAGAGAGAGAGAGAGAGAGAGAGAGGAAGGAGTTATTTTCTAGGGGTGGTATCATTTATCATACATCTGAGAACCATACAGAAATGCATATTTGGGCTTGAAAATCACTGATATTTTTCTTGCTTGCGTAGAGTAGGGTGGTGGCTGGGACAAGTGTTAGTGTTGGAGTGAATCTTTCGAAATCAATGAACGAAGTGTGACACCACTTTAAAAAAACTCACGATTTTTGTACGGAGAAAACGTCACATTATCATCCTGTACTTTCTTCCAACTTCCATCGACTCTTGTTCCTCAAAGAAGTTATGTGCGCTCTCGACTCCCCTTAGGTTGCCGTCCCTTCAATCGGAGAACTGGCAACACTGCTAGAAGACATATGCATATATGTCTTCCAGAAAGTTACCAGATTCTTCAACAGGAGAGACGAAAACCAACGGCGTAACCCTTGAGGGTGAAGGCCGGATTTGAAATCGTTAAACAATGTTAACACATTTTGTCCCTATGCTAATTTATTTCAATGTTAAAAAGATATTTGCAGGGAATATATTGACACAAAGACTTTTCCAAAATGCAACAGTGTAGTATTTTAACCAGCCTTTTACTTCCACTGCGTTTTAAGTATATATATATATTTCTTTCTTAACGTTAATGTGTTTTCATGTTAATTGGAGATAGGAACGCCAACAATTTAATTTTAAGTAATCTTAAAGTAACTACATGCTGAGTACATCTTAAGATTTTGGTTCCTCTATAGTAATAATATGATTTTATATACAGGATGTCCCCACAAAATGTCTATACAAACGTTAGCTACAGAGTTCAAACCGTCCTGAAGAACTTGAAAAAATCAGGGGCGAAGAAGTCAGAGAATTTTGAAAACACACCCAAAAACCAGTAAAAATCAGAGGAAATCAAGTTTTTGTACTTGCCATGATTTGGAAATATGAGTTCAACAGTTTTTTTTTGGACCAACTTCTTGATGGAAGTTATTCTACCCATACGTATACAAAAATGTTTTTTTTTTGTTTCATGATTTGTTTTTGAATGTTACATAGACTTGATTCTCTTGAATATGAAGTGCTGTACAACACTGAAATGTTGATTGTTAGCATATCAAATACCATAGAATGGTGTGGAAAATTATTTTAAAATAGCATGGAAAAACTTGGGAACTTATCTTGCCAAAGTAAGAGGTTTGAAGTCCACTTTATGCACAGATAGGTTAATCAGGACTGGACCTACAGTTTAAAGTGGGATTCGAACCACTGTTAGGAACTAAATTTAACGTATATAATTATATGTTAAACATAGTACATATAATAGCTAACACCCTGCAGTAGTTAAAATTCCGTGTAGAATATATTGTTTCTCAGAAATCCTCTCATCTATGGTATCCATAAACCCGAACGTTCATTAGCACAGCAACATGAGTCTTCTGTCTGTCATTATCCTTGACAAAATCAAACCAATCGTGGTTATCCTTAGATTTCTTTAACGCCAATCTCAATAGTTCCATTCCGGATTCGTGAAGACCTTCTTACAGGTAAGTTTCCATTAGGTTTCCCAAAGAGGGTTCTGTCAACTTTATTCTCTCCCATGCATCCTACATGGCCTATTCAACTAAGTCTTAATGACTTAATGATTTAATGGTAAGGATGTCGATTCGGCTTCGTTGGCAAGGTTATGAAGTATAAAAAATTTACTGTTTGACAATTTGTATCAGGTTCTTTCATTTTATAATGCAAAATACGAAACCTTTTGATATTTTTGCAAAGAATCTTTACTGAAGACTAACTAACTCTCTAGCCATCTTAAGCCCGAAGTTTTATGGTGCCAATCTTTTCCATCCTTACCGATTACCTTTAAGTCCATCACGACGTTATCCCTCCATTTTTGTCTTGGCCTTCCTGCAGGTCTCTTACCATCAGGTTTCCCAACAAGAATCGTGTAAAGTCTTCTTTGCCCTTCCATTCGTGCCACATGGGCTGCCCACTTCAGTCGTCTTGATTATAAAAATGGTTTACGGCATTGGCAATCATTTACGGTGTTCGGTACTTCGTACCGTGTAAGGTATTGTTGGTCTTATCTTTCTAACTTATAAACACTTCATGCTACGTATCAGCTCGTTAAGTACAGGCGTCAGAAGCAAGGAGGAGGAATACATGCCCCTTTCTTAAAAGCGCGAAATAGTTTTTATGATGCTGGAAATACGAATTCTTAACTTATTATCCCTCTTGCTGCATTATGACATGTTCATTTCTCATTATATACACCTGCAGCAAATATTCCGTTTCAGTGACTCGCTCAAGAAATATTCGTCCGTGTAACAATAACATCAGATTCTTATAATTGTTTGAATTTAATCAGGACAAGCGTAGTTATCGTGGTGATAGTTATGCAATGTTCATTGTTTTATGCAACATGTTTTATGTACCTAATAACACTGGGGAACAAAAAAAAAGATTTTATTTTGTGGCATAAAGTTTAATAACAGTTTCAGCACACAAAACAACTGTGATTGCCAATTGTATGATTGGTTCAGTTGGATTGACTCCAGTTATAAAAATAAACACACCATGGAAAATGTAGGAGGTAAAATTACTCCACGCTTTTCTCGGTAATATCAATATTTGATAATGTGCTGAAATTCACCATTAAGAAACTTATTTACTTATTTGTAAATTGTTGCTAGGCAACTTATGAATCATTACTAGGCCATATATCTCTTAATTTTGAATTTTGTAGTATAACTAAGCGAAATGCGTTTAATGTGAATACATTGGAAATATGAGTTCCTCACAGAGAAGAAATATCACAGATGTAGTGAGAGATTTGTATCAAGATAATTTTGCCAAAAATCTGGGACAACAGAATAAAAAATGGGTCCCACGTATAGTTCGCGAAACTTGTTTGGAATCAATTCGTTATTGGGGCCAAGGAGGACGAAAGGGACTCAAATTTGGAGTGCCCATGACATGGAGTGAACCAATAAAGCATGTTAATGATTGCTATTTTTATGCTGTGAGTGCTAAAGGCATGAATAGATTCAAAAAGCGTAATTGGGTGTACCCTAATGTAGAGTCAGCAAACCCGCCAATACTGCACAGTGAAAATTTACCCTTACCAGTATGTACCTTTTCGCAAAATATCGACGATGACGTTGAGATATCAGATGAAAGTGCTAGTGACAATAAAAACGAAAGTGATTTTGAAGGATGTAGTTCTACACTGCGAGCATTCTCCCAAAGCCAACTGAATGATTTGATTCGTGACCTAAATTTGTCAAAAAAAATCTGATATTCTAGCATTGCGACTAAGAGAAAAACATTGTCTTCAGCCTGGTGTTACTGCAACATCATATAGAACAAGAGAACACAATATTCTTCCTTACTTTAGCGAAGACTATGATCTTGTGTATTGTAACAACAATATTCCTGAGCTTTTGCTGCTGTTAGGTCTATCAACATATCGCCCAGATTATTGGCGTTTATTTCTGGACGGTTCTAAAGACGTTTGAAATGTGTTTTACTACACAATGGTAATAAACATCCTTCAGTTCCTATCGGACACTCAACAAAGCTTAAGGAAGAATACCAAAACATAAAAATGGTTTTAGAAAAAATTGAATATGCTGAACATAAGGGGCTCGTGTGTGTGGATTTGAAGATGGTGAAATTTTTACTAGGACAGCAAAATGGGTACGCAAAACATCCCTGTTTCCTATGTTTGTGGGATAGTAGTGCTAGAGAAAAGCATTGGACGATAAACGTTTGGCCCCCAAGGGAAAATATTATAGTGGGAAAAGCTAAAATCTTTCATGAACCACTGATAGATAGGGACAAAATCATCCTTCCGCCACTGCATATTAAACTTGGGTTGATAAAACAGTTTGACAAGGCCTTAGATACAACTGGTGATTGTTTCAAATATATATGCCACACTTTTCCAGGACTAAGTATTGAAAAATTGAAGGCAGGAATCTTTGACGGACCACAAATTCGTACACTTATAAATTATGCCAATTTTACAACTTACATGTCTTACATCGGATCTGAGGCCTAGCTGAGTTTTGTGTCCGTCGTCAAAAACTTTTTGGGGAATCACAGAGCAGAAAACTACCGCGATATAGTTGGAAATATGTTGAAAAATTTTGAGAAATTGGGAGTTAATATGAGTGTGAAGATACATTTTCTACATAGCCACATTGACAGATTCCCTGAGAACCTTGGTGATTTTAGTGAAGAACAGGGAGAAAGGTTCCATCAGGATATAAGGATAATGGAAGAAAGGTTCCAGTGACGGTAGGTTCGCCACATGATGGCCGACTACTGTTGGAGCTTACAGAGGGATTGTCCTAAAAAGCAATACAGCAGGAAATCGTATAGAAAATGTTTCACATAGTTTGTTACTTCATTGTGTACATACTTCCTTAATTATTATGATCATAGGCCTATAAATTTATTTTTATAATAATGATTGTAATCACAAAAAGAAATATTAAATTGTTGTTGGAAGTTCATTTATATGTATGTCTTATGTTTCCGCCATTTTGGTTTAGTTGCATTTATTTCATAAATTAGAGCCAATTCAGGAAATATATTATTATATCATCATTCAGCAGCATGAAATCGCCCTAAATTAGCTCTCAAACACTGTGCCGCAATTTCACTGTTCCCCAGTGTAATCCAACCTTATTCTAAGCTGCGGAAGTTATTCTTGAGGTGGCTAGGTATTGTTTCAATAAAGGCTATAATCGAAAGGTATATTGCTATAGTGAAAGCAGTCATCTCTCCGTTCACAACAATTAAATGATATTGAACCAACACCTCTTAATAATCAAACTACTGCCATGTTCATGGGGTTAGGTGCACATATTTTATTTTGTTAGTTGTGGACCTAATTTATCTACATAATTTATATGTATTTATGCACATTATTTAATAGGCTATATATTTTTCAACAACGTCCCAAAATCACAATTAGCAATACATTTACGAATAGCTATTCGACAGTAAAATATTTGATAAATCAGTAATGAGGAGGTACGCATCGGAACAGATTTAGTTCACAGATTGCTTCTGATACAAAATTCTGCAAAAGCGCTAGAACTATAACCCAAAGGAGAATTGTTGGAAAAATTGGTAGAAACAATGACCAAATAGAGGGACTTACATATAGACTTATACCCTAATTCAACCAAATATACCTAAAGAACTTTGGTATCAAGGCATAAGACTTTCAAGAAACCAATTAGATATCAGCTAAATGTCGACTCGATTTAACTTCCTGTGTGTTTAATTAAGAAAGATATCTAAAAGACTCATGATACTGTGGGACACATGCCTTGTCAAAACTTCTAAAGAATCCACCTAAGGACGGTGGAGGCACATAGTGGTTTGGATCCCACTTTAAACTGTAGGTCCAGTCCCTATTAGCCTTACAGTGCATAAAGTGGACTTAAAACACCAACTCAATCAAGCACTCAATCCACCTAAGGAAATTATATAGGCCTATATACATCATACACTTATCAGTTATATTGAGAGAGAATGTTGCATTATAAAATTGTAAAAGATGTAAAAATGTAAATGGTTTATAGCTGAATGGCTAAATCCAAATAAACGAATTTTTAAAATGGCAGTATTTAATGAATTAGAATAGGTACAGGATATAGATATATCTATATTGGGAATATACAATCGTGACAATATCTACCAAACACCGTAATCGAGTTAGCTGTTCTACACAACACGGACAAACATATTTAAAAATAAAACAGCACATAGCTGTCCTACTCACGCCGTTAAATTGATGTCCTTGAATTCTGATGAAATGTTTGCATGATTTTTCTGCCCCTTGTAAATAACATAAAGTACAAATTCATTATGATTGTCTGATACAATGTAGAACTATAGTAACGACAAATTATAACAATTGGTTGTTTGTTACGTATAAGTAATTTTCAATTATTGAAAAATGATTATTATTGACGCATTGTTGCGACATCAGAACAGTTACATGAGTCCAAACAGGGTGTTCGTGTGTTTTCACTCTTTCGTTTATTATTAGATCACGTTGGAAAACGTTTGTTGTAACAAATTAGAAATGGTTATGCGTGTGTGTGTGTGTGCATTATTTATTTATATATATATACACACACACTGTCCGTGGATATAAAATATTAGTTTTATATGGAGTGTATCCGCTAATTTTTTAGGAAGGCACCAAAGTGTAAATTTCTCTAGTAGAATTTTCCTCCTGATGGCATAGTGGTAATGTTATCGTCTTGTAATTAGTGAACACATGTAAAACTCTGGCAACTCCCCTTGCTATCTAGTTCAGTGCAGAGAAGGACAGAGGATGCCATGTAATGTAGCCATATTTTCATTTAAGAGTGCTTTTCCTTTTCTACTAGTTGACAGAATGGAAGGGACTGCACGTACCAAATACACACACCTTGTACTTTCGCTGTAATTATTGTCATCGATTCTTAATTTAGCTAGTTCAATACGGTAATGCGGACGAAGCATGTGGCAAATGCAGTATTTGCGGATACCATTGATCAGTGTACAGCCTCAACGGTGTTGAAAATTCCAGCACTTTAGATTGAAACACAAGTTTCCAACAAATTTGCCATTTTTCCATATTTTGCATTTCCCAGCTATCCCTGGAGCAGGCGAACGAAAACAAGTCTCTCCACAAGTAGTGACTCCACCAATGAACACGTGAGAGGAAACGGGATTGCGTCAGGGGGAAAAGAGATTGCAGTTACCAGCATTCGCAGCAGCGTGTACTGCTTCGCTCTGCCCAATTGATTCTCCTGTCTTCACTGACGCTATGTGGAGCCTTGCTCCTAAGATAGAGGGAACAGGGTATAATGAAGGAGTTGTCCTATGGGACCGCACTCTTGAATTACCCTCAGTGGCGGCGATTAGGGGCAACTGCCACCCCAATTTTCGCCACATTTTCCCCCCACACTATGCTAAATCTTATCTACAAAGGGAAATGTACTGTCTTTGCCCCCCGGTTTTGGCACCTTGCCTCCGATTTTAGGACCCAACGCCGCCACTGATTACCCTGTATGTATCTGTGTGTGTCTCTGTGTTGGAAAATAATCGAAAGCAAGGATGGAATTCGACTTGCACACGGTGATTACGTACCGTTCAGGAATAGAGCTGGAAACTCATTGTATTGCGAACCTTCACCGAGGCACAGTAGCGCAGGCTCTACGAGGAAGAGAGTTGTTACAGAGCGCTCCACAGCAACTGTGCCCTTTGCCGCACCAACGAACTCCCCCTACGTGAACCACACACGAAGAGCTACATCAAAGCAGTCACATGGATTCCATGGGTGAAAGAGATTTCTATATATATATGGGGAAAATCAGACTTTTGTTTCTTCCTTTGTGCCAATCTTCTCTATATTTTTTTTCGTTATCTGCAAAGGTAGGAAGTAGCGGAAGAAAGAAGATCGTACACGCTTCCTACTTTCTCTCTGAAAGAGATAACAAGGCCTCTTTCCCCTGATCATTCAGCGATCAAAAGTTCTGCCAGGGTCAATTTTGTAACGAAGCAACAGTCCCACCCCATTTGGGAAATGGATTTGAGTAGGGTTTCTCTTCGCAGTAGCTGTGGCAGGAAGGCAAGGGATGCTTTCACCCTTATGTTTGTATTTTGCATTAGCATGCATTTTAATTGGAGATCATCCATTGCCTAGTGTTTCTTTTTTAAGATATACTTACACGGTGGAACAACATAACAGTGCTACACAAAGAAACAAATTGGAACGCAGGAAAATCAAGGAAACAGTTTTCATAGCAGTAGGCCGAACCCTATAAGTCATCCTAGTGCAGACAGAAAATATAAATACAGTAAAACCTCGTTAATCCGGACTAATTGTGGGGGGGGGGATAAGTTGACCTGTTTAACGAAAGTCCGGATGAACTGAAATAACTGAAAAGAACAGTAGAAAGTTCATTAAAACTCCGTTTATAGCAACAAAACACGTTTATTATGTTGTATTTAAAGGGCATAAACCTAAATACACTATACAGTACAGTACAAAGTCTGCGGGAAACAGAAATTCATCAGTTGTTGACTGCCTTTTCTTTGGAAAGTTCTGTTGTTGACTTCTAGCCACATTTAAAACCTTGCCTTGTTTTGCCTTTTGCCTGTCCGGATTAAGCAAAGCTCGGCTTATCGGGGTTTAACTGTAGTAGCATAATTGGAGAAAAAAATGAATAGCAGTGGTTCTCAAACTGTGGTATGCGTACCCCCAGGGGTACATGAAGGACGTGAAGGGGGTACGTAATCAGCTCGGAAGAGAAATGTCGAGAACACCCACACATTTTTTTTTTCTGCAGGTGTGTAGAGCAGACTTCATTGCTTCAGACTCCATAGCTTTAACGCTCAACATGAAAATAAGGCTGTTTTGGTCACTGACACTCTTCGTTTCATGTTTTGAAATAAACTGCTCGTTGGAAATGTCTACCCATTTCATTCTTCGACTCAAAAACCCATAAAAATTTCTTAAAGTGTAAAAACCTCCCGAGTACGACTGAGGACAGTACCGAAATAGATTAAAATTTGTAGACGAATCTCCGCTTTAAAGTTTCAAGTGCACAAACAGACATCAAGATACTGTGTCAGGCTATGCAGGCACATCCATCTCACTAGAAACTCTGAGGATTTACAATAAAACTACTGACTGTTTACAAACTTATTTTTCTTCTAAAGTTTTTCAATAACTCTGAAACAAATAAGTGAAAATTAAGTCCTTTATATACTTCTTAGCATACACGTCTTCCACATTTTCATTTTTGTAGCTAATCGTAAAGATTGTAAAGTAGGAACACCCAATAAAATAATGAACATAAGATTATAATGTTCATTTGTTTACCATCTTTCAAAATACAGCTCCAATACCTTTTTGCTATATTGCTGATACATGCCTCCAACATATCAAAAACTCCCACCAATCAAGCAGCCAAAAAAATTTCCAAAGACTCACTATTCCTAGAAAACCTATGGCGGGGGTATATTAGCCGTTTAGTTACGACTAAAGGGCACAATAAGGAAAAAACAAATTGAGAACCGCTGGCCTACAGAATTCTGGGAGGGGCCTTGGAGTCAAGGAATCTAGGCTGTAGTATAATCGCAAGTTTGTCGTCGACTCGATCCCCACCACCTGCAACAATATTTTTGTTACCCTGAAGACGAGGGTTGTTCCGAAAGTTCGTGGACTGAGATCACTATTCGGAGTCCGAGTCAACACTCTGTTGGTTAGCTTCTCAAACACATGTTGCAGAGCATTTTCTGAGAGTCTGTGTAAGTTAGTGGATGTGACAGCTGGTCCGTGCTAAACTTCCTTCCGCATAACTCTTACATAAGTGTTGGAAACGCCCATAAATCGCAGTGTGCGAGGTCTGGGCTGTATGGAGAATGGTCTAGAGACTGCCCACCAATTTTCTCCAAAGCTGCCATAGCTTGCCGTCCTACATGTGGCTTAGCGTTATCATGCAGGAGAAACCATTCTTCATGAAGCAGTTCGGTGAACGTGCACAAACACGAGACATTTTCAGGTGTTTCGTGACATCTTGCTACACCAACATTCAGTTTAGCTGCCAATTCACGAATCGATAAACGTCTATCTTCTTTCAACAGTGTCTCTGCTTTCACAATGTTCTCATCGTTCACTGATGTTAATGGACGCCCACTTCTCGCCTTATCCTGCTCATTGAGTTTACCTTCCTTAAAATGCTTCCACCACTTGAATACGGCCGATCTGTCCATTACTTCGTGATCATCGTAAGCTTCTGTGATCATCTCAAACGTTTCCTGGCCACTTTTGCGTAACTTCACACAACATTCAATAGCGATCCTATGTCTGGTAATTATGGGTATATCATCTCATCCGCCATTGTAATACACTCTGCAGTTCGATATTTATAGCGAACAAACAAACAACAGCTGAGCTTTGGTTCACTCGTACATTAACAAAGCACACCACAGGTTATCTTCACGTGCAAGAATAACAGAATCGGCGCAGTGTTGCCAATCCACGAACTTTCGGAATTTCCCTCGTACAATGGATAAGGTCCATGCTAATGTAGAACCATTGTCAGAGAATTATCACATATTTGACACGTAAGATAGCGGCTTCTGTAACGACTGAACAGTTCCAGGGGTGACAGTTTGATTTGTTTGGTTTTAGTTATTCAGCGTCGCTTTTCTGACAGTTTTGGCTAATCGCGACCTTGATGATAAGATGAAATTGATGAATGGACAATGAAAAAGAACACCTTTGTCCAGGCCGAGATTCGAACCGAGATTGACGACATGCTGGTACATCTGTCGCCTTCTAATCCTCGCAGAGATAGTGGTTCGGTTTCACTTAATAAACTCAAGTTCAGAACCGGTTAGTGAACTTTCAACAAACTTTGCCGAACGTGTTCCTTCCTTCCGTCTTTCCACCCTTTTATGTCTTCCTTCCACGTGGTTGTTAACCTAATGATACAATTAATGCTTCATCAAGTTCTGGAACTACTTTCTAATAGTCTGGAGGGGAGTATTTTTGTGTATATACCTGTATATCTCCTCCTGTTGTGTACCTTGTTACATTTGTACTTGGTACATAGTCTGAAGAAGACCTTGCTAGAAGGTTGAAATGTTACGCTTAGTTTATGCTTTATAATAAAATCAAATTTCTGCCTTGGTCAGCATATTGAGTTTATCTACTCCTAAAGTCAAAATTTCAAGGTGGTATCTGCTACCTCTATTTGGTTCAAGGTAAATATTATATTATTTGGTCCTATTGGGTACGAAACATATCTCCTTGGTATCATATGAAAAGTGAATTCCATTCCAAGATCATGCAATGATTTAAGTTAACATATTTTACATACCTAACCACATTATAAATACAGAAGCATACATAACAAGAAACTGCTTATTGATAAAGAAAGTATTTCTTTGGTAAAATGTATGATGCTTGTGTCTTCTCCTCTGGCTTCAGTTGGTATGTTCTACCGGTGGCTGTTACAAGGTCCACTTTGCAAAGGACTTGGTGTCTTGACATCTGGTCGCCTTGGATAACTAAATGACTGTGGTGGACCACAAGGATGCAAGAAAGACACCTGCACTTCATGTTCTACGTCATCTTTCGAAAGTACACATCCCACTCACCAATTGACATTATAAGCACACGCTACAAATCCTTTGAAGTGTTCAAAGGGTACATTTTCAACATCTGCATTAACTTTAACACAATGTATCAAAGTTTCTTCAGCTGCAGCAAACACTTTAGTCTTCACTTTTTCTGTGCTTGAAACCTCTGAGTCCCTGTTACAGCTACAGATTCACCAAACCGTGTCTGTAAAAGTCTCTCTTCTTCCAAATATTCGTAATTTTTCACATAAAAGAAAGTTTTTGATGGAATGTTCTCCTTTCCCCACTCAAATAGCTGAAGTGGTGTCATGATTTGGTTTGAAAGAGGATTCTGGAGACTAGTTTGGCTGCCAGCCTCTTTACTGTCCCTCCAACACCATCACACACTCCCTTACTGTTGCATAAAAATACCACTCAGCCGCAATGCCATCGAAATCTCTCTGATGGTTGCACAAATTAGCAAAGTTTTCCGGTTCTTATATTGCGATGCTGAACAAGTAATATACTTTCTGTAAGTTTGGCAGACAATCAATTTTCAAGAAATCTAAAAGCGTTCTTTGGATAACATGGACAAGAACTGTGTTTGAATCAAGCAATCTGAAATGAAGACATAACATTTATGTTTTAGAATATCTTCATTGTCCTTAAAATATACTACAAATGGATGAACTGTTGCCATTGAGTTGTTCCAGTGGAACCCTTGTTCTTCATCCTGCAAAATAAATGAGTAATTCTCAGCAAAATCACATGTCACCCCAGCTTCATCATGCACTAGAGAACTTTTCTTTTCAGAGAGATATACTGATTGCTGTTTGGCTACAAAATCGTTTCTCTTGAGTTTGATCAACTGATTGGAGAAATCTTGAACAAATACCTTTGTGGATTTAGTAATTGTCTCAAAAGAACGGCGATCCACAGATATCTACTGCTTGTAGGTTATATTTCCAATCATCTCTTCCTCAAGGCTTCCTTGAAATCAATTATGCTAGGACAGGAATCACACTCATCTAGAAAACATTTCTGTTGTGGTACTCTACACATTATTTTTGAAAGACAATCTTGGTATGTTTTTAATGGATTTTCATGCCCTAGGATAGTTATTGTATTTAAGTGAGCTCCAGCTATAATTAGTTTAGCATTTTGATGAGTGACTTACTTTGACTTGAGTTAATTCCTGTTGTTCCCTGTGTAACATACGTCATCAACAAAGCATCTCCACCTGGTCCTATTGACGGCAATTCTCTTCACTGTATTCCAGCTCTTTCCTTCCTCCAATTCCTCAGCGTGAACAGATCTTCGCCACATCTGTCTAGGCCTCTCTCTTTTCTTTCTTCCCTGCGGATTCCAGTCTAGTGCCTCTCTCTCGACAGCCTCATTTTCCTTCCTCAACGTATGCCCTACCCAATTCCATTTTCGCAGCTTTATTTGTATGGATACCTCTGTTTCTCCAGATCTTCTCCAAAGTTCTTGGTTTTCAATCACTTCTGGCAAAAAGATATTCAATTTTTTTCTCAGGCAGCGATTGATGCAGGTTTGTAGTTTAGAGGTGATCGTTTTTGTTACCTTCCATGTCTCAGACCCATATAACAGTACAGACTTGACATTACTTCGAGAAATACGAAGTTTGGTCTTCATAGATATTTTCTTGTTTTTCCATACTGGATAGGGCCTCAGTATGCTTTTTGGATACGCTGAGAAACATCCTGTGCAGCCCCTCCGTCTTTTGCCACCACACTACCCAGATAAGTAAAGCTATCCACATTTTCAATAATCTCTTCACCAATATTAAACGGGTCTGTTTTTGTGGAGTTAATCCTCAGTGCTTTGGTCGTCTTGGAGTTAATCACAAGTCCTACTTTTTTGGAACTTTCTATCACATCTGCTAGTTTTGTTTGCATATTCTTGTCTGAAGCACAAATCGTCTGCAAAATCAAGGTCTTCTAGTCTGTTATTCAATCCCCATTGGATACCACGTCTTTTCCCTCCTATTGCATTTCGCATCACTGCATCGATGACAATCAGGAACATTGTAGGTGGTACAAACACATACAGTGTGCGTACGACTGGCTCCTGCTATTATGCAACTCTTTGGTCTTAATTCTACAAATTTTGAAAACCCAATCTTAAGTATATCAAAAATTATTTGACGTAGAGACCTCAAGTTGGTGTCACTTTCTTCAGCTTTTAATGAGCTTTAATTTGAACATGACTGTTGTGACGTGAATATTGCTTCTGTGTTTATAATGTGGTTAGGTATGTAAAATATGTTAACTTAAATCATCGCATGGTCTTGAAAGGAATTCACTTTTCATATGATACCAAAGAGATATACCACCTTGAAATTTTGACTGAACCTTCAGTAGATTTGTACCAATATGTGTAATTTTTTTGAAAATTTCTTTTTTTGGAAATTGTAAAATACTATTTTGTAAACACTTTGAAAATTTGTTTTTCGCAAAAAGCCAAGCATGTTCTACATCAAATGAAAGCCCTCTTCATGAGCTTTTAAATGAGACCGTGCCCAGCCCTGTAGTTCAAACAGTTCTCTTGAAAATTGTATTTAAAGTTTCAGCCGTGAGCAGTTCTTGGGCAATTTCAATTACTCAATAACCGGCAACATGAAAAATAAAAAACAAACATTTTCTATATTTCAGTTGATAAGAAACGTGTATACCAACATTAAGCCAAATCAATGACATGAAAGGTTTATGCACTGGTTGATTTGACATGGAATTACCAGCGTGTTCTATGAGTTATATCTTACCAAGATCAAAGTAACTGTAGAAGTAACGTATGTTATTTTTAAAGTAAATAACTGCAACGGAGTTACATTTTGGGTAAAGTAACTGTATGTAACTCAGTAACTTTATGAGAACTACCACGGTGTCCGTGAAACTTACTGCGATTATCCATCTTCATAATAGGTAACTTCCACAAAGGGATATGCTACCGTGTATCACATTTTTCTCTAATGCAATTCCCTTGCACGGGCCGTCTGCTGACTGAGAGTAATTTAACTAGCCGCTGTTTGCTACCAACCAATCTTATTTCCTTGCCGTTGCAAACAAGAAGCAAGGTACAATGGCGAACGGGGGAGAGCTGAAGGGGAAGGGGTGCAGAGAGCGCACAAAAGCCGCCCAGCTGAGCCGGAAACAAGCGAAATCAAGAGCCGGGCCTCGCCATTCCGCTAGAGAGTTTACATCGCAATGGGAGGCGGAGGGGCGGGAGCTTTTGTTCCATACAAGCCGTTAACAGTTTGTCACGTTGCGCTGCGGTTTTTTTTGTCTTCCATCCCCTCCCGTGTCTCAACAACACCAGAAGTGACAATTGCATCTCCATAATGCAGGTTCGTTATCTGTCGCTCCGTCGACACCACTGAGGTTCTCCACCTGGCCAGTGTTGGCATCCCTTCAGAAATGTTCCTTGGTCTGGTAACATCGTGTAGTTTTCCCTTATCGTTTTGTTTAACATTTGCACACCGCTGTGGATATTTGTTACGTAAATTGTCCGGAATTCTCTTCTACTTCCTGAAGAGTCCTGGGCTGTGAAAATGAGTTAAATTTCTCCATTGCAATTTTATATATAAGGGAAGATCCCCTTATCTAAAATCCTAACTGAAAGGTTTTTTTTTTTTAAAAAAAAAGTGGTGTCAATAGCCTCTTGAAAAAAGCTAAGGGCACGAGGAAGAGTTTCCATGTCCAGCAAGACGGAAGGGCCCGAAACTGCTACTACCGCACCGACCTCTCCCCGTGGTGCTTCCATGTTAATTAAACATTATAATACTGACCAAGGCAGAATTTATTGTATAAAAAATATACACACTAAAAAGATAACGTTTCCATCCCAGATAGGGTCAATACACAAAACAACATGAAGGCACCAGTCCATATCTGAAAGACAGGTTACGGCAACATAAGGATGACGTAAGATTGAAGGGGGAGAAAAAAATCTGTATTCAAGCACACAAAAGAAATAGGACACGACATAGAATGGGAGAAGACTAGGAGGATAGGGAGGGAGAAGAGAGGAATAGTGAGGAAGTGGAAAGAGGCCAAGGAAATAGAGAAAAAAGGAGAAGAAGAAATAATGAACTGGAATGGGGGTTTAAAATCAACAAGGAATGGAAAGGAGGGTTAGAAAGAGTTGACAGAATGAGAGAAAGGAAGGAGGAAAGAAGGAGAATAACGAAGAAAGAAGAGAGGAGGGAAGGAGTCCAGGAGATAAGGAATCTGTCTAGGTCCATTAGTGGAGGAATTGATAAGGCACAGACTCTCACCAGGTACGTGTCAATCACCTGTCAGGTAGTGTCAATTACCTGTCAGGAGATTCCACACTCATGAATTCCTGACAGGAAATGTTCTAAGATAAGGACTGGTGCCTTCCTGTTGTTTTGTGTATTGGCCCTGTCTGGGAGTGTGTATATATAAGATGTTGTTTTGTCCTTTTCATCATTCTAGTGTGAATGTTCGTCTGAAGAAGACCCTGTTAGAGGGTAGAAATGTTACCTTTTTAGTGTATATATTTTTTGCACAATAAATTCTGCCTTGGTCAGTATTTTAATGTTTTATGAAGAATGAGATCTCGTGCCCTGGTTGTACAGAGGGAAAAAACTTAGCATTACGCTTATGGCAGTATTATTATACTTGTTCTCATAGAATATTAAACTTCGGATGGCGTAGAAAAACACATGAACTGGAACAGGACAGATTGAAGATTTGGTTTGAATTAGGGGAAGTGGAAACTTCAATTTGACTAGCCGTAAGTTAAACTTGAAGCTCTTACAAAAGTTTGTTAATATATATATATATATATATAAATATATATATGATACTTATTTTGTGGTCTTTTTCTCCGGTATGCAGTGTGTTTCAGTACGTCTGTATGACTGAGATAGTTTTAGGAGTTGAGTGGGTGTATGTGACGTTGTGTGACGTGTTCTCATGTTGTATTGTTGTTTGGTGAGTTTAAGTGTGTGTAGTTTTGGTTATGTGCAAGTGTGTGAAGAATATTTGATTGAAGGTAATGAAGGGGGGTGCAGTCCACTAGTGTGAAAGTGTGCTGCGCTCGTGGTATATGAAAGGTGACACAAGCGCACAACATCCAATGCTGCATTGCCACATCTATGATTGTGTAATGGCTGGCCTGCGTATGGGATCATTTAGTTGCATAAAAAGTCAAATTTTAAGAAGTATTACACATGTTTATTATAACAAAACTTTAATGAATACAATGAATGACTTTGAAATGACGCTGAAAAGATACCCCATAATTTTAAGGTTAGGTTAGCAAAAACAGTTGACAGAACGTGGCAACATCGTCATGGATTTTGTGCGTTCGTGGTATACATTTCTAACAACAAGCGCACGCAGCCTTTTGCTTGTGCGCTCACAGCCTACGCCCAATGAAGGCAGAAAGAAGTTAGTCAAAGAAGAGGGTTAAGAGTTTGGATTGTGGCTCAAGTATAAAGTGTGGTAATAGTGTCAGATATAAGGGAGATTCTTGTTGGGAAACCTGATGGTAAGAGACCTGTAGGAAGGCCAAGACGAAGATGGAGGGACAACGTTGAGATGGACCTAAGGGAAATCGGTAGGGATGGAAAAGAGTATATAGAACTTGCTCAAGATAGGGACAGAAGGAAGGCTTGTGTTGCTGCAGCCATGAACCTTCGGGTTTAAGAAGGCTAGGGAGTTAGTTATATATTGTGTGAGTGTCTTGAGATAGCAGACACACGCATGGGCAACTCAGTTTAAAAATGGCGACTGTACTCAAGGACTCTAAGTGGAGATGGTAAGGGTGCAGGGGGTGATTCAAGCGAGTGACAGCATAGCAACTGCAATACGGTGTTGTCATTGGTTGAGACTGCAGTGCATGATCGTTTAAATTTCCAGAAGTGCGCACGGTGGCGGCAAACGTTTCGCGGATGATGAAGATGTTGAACATGAGGTGCGACTGTGGCTGGGACATCAGCCAAAAGACTTTAAGGCAGTAGGTTTTGGGTGACTAATGATAAGTGTATCAATGTTGATGGGGATTATGTTGAAAAATGAAAACGGTTTTCACGCCAGTACCTCACTTAGTATTTTCTTAAATAACGTTCGTGACCTACTTACTGACTTATATGCATATACGTCATTCGGAGTGAAGTGAGGATAGAAGGTTCCAAGAACCATTACTTCATCTTCACAGGGACTGAAGACGTAAGACGGGAACTTGCGAAAGCAATAGTCTTAATTTTTCACGGAATGAAGTGAAGATGTGATATTCACATAGCTAATGCCAGTTCATCTTCAGGGATTGAAAGTGAATAGGGGGCTTCCGAGAGATAATATTACCTGCCTCCGAAGATGGAAGTGAAGACGAACTTACCTGGAGATAACGTCACTTACCCTCAGAGATTGAACAGAAGACAGACCCCTTTTGGAGCTAACGCTACTTACCTTCAGAGGGTGAAATGAAGTGGCCGGGATTGTCATTGACGTCACTTCATCTTCAAGGTTTCCAAGATACGCCATTTTATTTTTGCGGACGTTTTTGTGCGAATGGTCAATATTCACGTATAATGGTCATCTTGGTTCCAATATACAACTTATATAATTGCATATCAACGTTGGAGGTCGCTAAATTGAAATATGTTTCAGGAGATATGGAGATAATGCGTTTACCTGTAGATGTCGTTATTTTTAGGATCACACATCATGACTTGTAGTATCCCAATAATGTTTGACTACACGTTTTCTTTGTCTCAATCTAAATGTTCTTTCATCTTGTCGATGACAGAATCAAATAAATGGTTACTTTACTGTTTTTAATATAGTTGGTTCTTAGATCGAAAATTGTTTCACGCATCTTAAGTGTTACGCTATCTTTTGAATTTATAAATTTCTCGAAGCAAATTAAAACTTTCATTTTGACTTTGTCCTGAAGAGATAACGTGTTTGAATACAACAGTTTGGGAAATAAATGGCGTAATTTGCATGTTTTCACTACACTTCTATTCTATCTGCAATTTCCTCTCGTTCCTTAGACAAAATTACGCCATTTTAATTAAGGAGATGTCAATTTTTTAAGGTTCACTCACAAATTCCAACCCTTATGAATTTATCCACCGTCCCAAAAAAAAAAAACCCTCTTCCTTCACTATTTGAAGCTTTCGTTCCATCTCTTCTCTGTTCCAGCCATTTCCCTCCTTATGTCAATATTTATTCGCTGACAGGGGCGGTCTTCTCCTTTAACTTCCTCTTTTTATCTTCCTTTATGCTTCGTTGCACGGATCTCTCCTCTTTCGTCCACTAATGCTTTCCAGTTCTTCTGCAACAGGTTGAGAGAGAGAGAGAGAGGCCTCGTACAAAAACTTACGGAATCCGCCGTACCTTTCTTGTGAGTCTACATTATTTGCCGGAGTTCTCGCTCTATTATGAACCCCTTTCTTCTATATTTACATCTTATTTTCCACCCATTGTGTTCCGTCGCGAAATCTTCGTCTCGGTGGCGAGTTATGAAAAGAGGGTAAAAGAGAGAAGAGGAGAAAGCCGAAACATAAATTCAGTGAGTCAACAGCGCTCACGCAAGCTTCTTTATCTGATTAAGGATATCCTCAAAAAGCGTCTAAGTTAACAATGCCCAAGAGCCAATTATCTCTACTTTAGGCTTGTTACTTTCGTTTAACCGCGGCACGTTCATTGGTCAGGTCCATAAGATAAATCAGCCAATGGAAGAAGCTCCTTGCGGGCTTCCGTAGCAAGTTTCTTGAATGATATAGCTTGGGAATTTTGATTGTAATGAGTATAACGTCAGACTTTCTGGTACTTAAGAAAGAAAAGTATGCTGCGATTGTGTACTTATAAACTACCAACTTCCTACTTATCCATAAGTTAAGGTTGCTGTATTGTCGAATTTCTTGCTACATTCAGTTGACGGAAATAGCCGAACATTGACGAACTGCGTGGGTGTCCATATGGTGCCTTACTGGTCGCTTCTATGAGTGGTATTGCGCGGCTGCGTGGTTCAAGTATCTTCTCTTGAATCTCTTGAACACGGAACGGTAGGAGCATGACAGCGACATGGTACAAAACTACACATATGAAAACCAAATGACTACCCCATGTACTTGTTCAATGATCATTTTACATAATAACTCCAGACGGTATCAAATTTTCTAAGAACAGTAGAAACACAGTACCGTATAAAACCCCTACAGGGTTTTCGTGATCGAATCTAGGCTGTGTCAGCCTACAGCAACGAGAGGTATCTTTTATATGTATGTAAAGGGGACTCACCCCTGTGAAATAAGGAGAAAACGAACGACATTGAAGACTTTAACACTTCGATTAACTGAACAGGGCGGGATCATGATAACAATAGAAAGGATGTTCGTTTACCTGTAGATTCCTGTAGATATGATTGTCCTCTGCTGATTTGGGTAGATAAGGCACGGTCCTGAAATTAGACGTCTTTAGGGAGCGCAACTCCCCGCATATAACTCAATATATCACTTGGAGACAACCACTGTTTACTCTATAATGTGTTCTCTAGAACTATTTAAGAGGGATTCAAATTTCCGATCGTTAAAACCGTTGAGCCAGTTCTATCCTGTCGTTAACCGTGCTTTTTGCATAAGGCTGACGTTACGTTATTTCAACTAATTCCCTGCCGATTCCGGTGTCAGCGGAGCTTTAATATCCACTGAAGGTCGCCGGTGCATTATGCTTGTAATAAGTAACTTTCAGCGCCTCAGCCGGACCCTTGACGAAGTGATTGTCTATTGTGCTATGATGCCAGGGGTACCGGGTTCGAGTCACGCCTTTGGCGTGATAGGGTATCTTATGTTTTGGGTTACGATAAGAGAAAATGTCATATTCTCCTCCAGTGCGAAGAATCAGGAGGAACAGGACTATAGTATACTTCAAACTTATGAGAGAACGAATGAAAGTGAGTGACAATGTTTCACTAAAAGTTTTTTTATGAAGTTATAATAGTAAAGATGAATGTGAAGAATAAAAGAGGTAAGAGTTGTGCAATGACCTAACTACGTGAGAGCCAGTGGCGTATACTGATTCCAAGATGTGGGCTATCTTACTATGTCACGTGGTCCTAGGCTATGAATAGAAATAAGTTTACCAACTTCTAAGAAATCAAATTGCCAACTCATAAGAAATCAGGTTGCCAACTCATAGAAAGTCAGGTTGCCAACTCATAGGAAATCAGGTTGCCAACTCATAGGAAATCAGGTTGCCAACTCATAGAAAATCAGGTTGCCAACTCATATGAAATCAGGTTGCCAACTCATATGAAATCAGGTTGCCAACTCATAGGAAATCAGGTTGCCAACTCTCAAGAAATCAGGTTGCCAACTCCAGAACACCATAATAATTTCACGGATATGAATACTTTTATTTACAATTTCTGATCAATTTTCCTCCTGTATTTTATTCTCTAGACTTCAGGCTTCGAAGATAGCCTAACTAGTCTAGAATATACGCTCCTGGTGAGAGCATACACAGTATGAAATGGGCGAAATCCCTTTTTGAATACACAGAGCAAATCCAAGAGATTTGATTTATTTTAGTTCGTTTTTCTCCCAGTTTTGGCTAATCGAGAAAATGGGGATGAATGATGACATGATGAACGAATAAATCACAATTAACACCCACGCCCAAGCCGGGATTCTTACCAGCGCCTCTAGCGAAGTTGTAGAGCTTTCTCTTTCATTGATACCTTACACGTTCTTCTATCGTAAATAGTTACTTTACTAAATATCTAAAAGTGTTTAATTTTTTTTGAGTCACCCTGTATATACAGGTTCGTGCTAGATATTATTCCACATTGGCATTAATACTAGGCTAACTTGATCTACCGGAATGACATTGTGGATTTAAAGTGTAAAATGCAAAAATGGCCTCTGCACTGGTGACAAATCCACTTTCGAACAAGTATGTTTATCTTGAAGGGTCAATTTTGCAAAACGTAACATCCGAAATTGAATAAGAGACATTCTCGCCCTTCTACCAGGTCCAAATAAACAGACAGTCGACGTGCCCTTCGGGACACTCCGCAGTAAGTTCGTAAATATTCCGGAGTGTACCGTAGGCAAGGGGTTGAGGAAGCTAAAACAAAACATTGACGCTTTTACCGCCCTCCTAGCGCTAGCAAACCGATTTCGTCGTTTGCAGTCTGTATCGGAGATCGCCGGGGCCTTATTGGGGACGAGCGCTAAACCGTGTCGCTGGCCGGATTCTCGCAGCAAGAAGTTCAGCGGGTCAATTACTCCCAAGGGGCAATCGAACTTTTGTTGCGGATGACAATGGGCAGAGGGCTAGCGGCTGTTATGCGTCGATGTTAAAGTCAACATCCACCGTAGGAGTTTCTGTTCCTTGTGAGGGAAAATCAATTCGGGCAGCCAAGCTAAAGAGTATTGGGAGAAACCATGACACCTTGAAATCAAAAGGTTCCGTGTTCGAGTTATCCTGTGTGTTCCACTTGCCGTGAAGATAACGTTGAGAGGAAGTCGCGGTCATAGTCGAAGGTACCAGCTCAGCATTAACTAACTAACTCTCTAGCCTTCTTAAACCCGAAGGTTCATGGCTGCAGCAACACAGGCCTTCCATCTGTACCTATCTTGAGCAAGATCTATATACTCTTTTCCATCCCTACCGATTTCCTTTAGGTCCATCGTCTTGGTCTTCCTACTGGTCTCTTACCATCAGGTTTCCCAAGAAGAATCCTGTAAACTCCTCTTTCCTCTCCCATTCGTGCCACATGGCTTGCCCACCTAAGTCTTCTTGATTTAATCATTCTAATAATATCTGGACATGAATACAAATTATGTACTTCTAAATTATGTAACCTTCTCTACTCACCTGTCTCCTCATCATGATGGAGGGACGGCGTTGAGATGGACCTAAAGGAAATCGGTAGGGATGGAAAAGAGTATATGGATCTTTTCACTCTTTCAATGTAAGGGACTAAGTTTCACACCCATATAATACTACAGGCAAAATTACTGTTTTGTATATTTTAACTTTTAGTTTCTTAGATTTTAAACGAGAAAATAAAAGTTTATGAAGAGAGAAGTAACATACATTTCCAGAATTAAGCCTACTTTTTGTTTCCTCTTTAATATAATTTTCATTTGTTAATATTACTCCTAGGTATTTGAATTTGGAAACTGGTTCAAACGAGTTGTTATCAATTAACAAGAAGTAATTGTGGGAACCCACAATGACATTTATAGTAATGGTGCCAACCCCCGTGGCGGAGTGGTTATCGCGATGCGCTACGGCAACAGGGGTACCGGGCTCCAATCCCGGCTGAGCATTGCTGTTCTTTGTGAGTGTTCCTTCATTAATATCATCCCTCTTCCTCATCGCCGCCGAAATTAGCCAAAATTAGCAGAAAAGCCAAGATTTGGACCAACGAGGTCCAGAATGTCAATGAAAGATTGCGAACAAACCTTTCGAAAAAACACATTTGCTTCAAGGTATTATTGCTTTTGAGAAACAGTTAAACCTCTAAATTAGTAGACAGGATGGCAATGAGTCGCACAATGTCTTTTCTTCATATCTCTGCTTGTAAGAGGAGAGTATGTACGTATATTACTATCTCAGAAACTGCAATAGATAAAGAGAGAGAGAGAGAGAGAGAGAGAGAGAGAGAGAGAGAGAGAGAGAGGCGATTGTGCATACAAAAATATTTCAAAAGTAAATCTGAAGGGCTTTGTTTGTTTTTCTCTGACAGTAAAACATTAATTCTATACTTTGTCCCAAGAATTTATGAAGCAAGCGATAATAAACGAGTCCTGTGCGCAAGTAGTGACTCGAGAGGGCTCTCGACCAATGATCGCGTGAGAGGGATGATGGAAGGAGACAGCAGCATCAATATGAGAGAAGCAACCGCTATCCGGAAAAGCCTTGTCCAGAAGTTACAAGCCAAAACTATAGTGACGAGAAGGGTATGCCAGCAGGTTCACCTGATCTGTTCCCACTTGATTTATTTTGTGGGGTCACGTAAAAAGTGTTGTGTACGAGACAGCTATGGATAATGAAGAACAACTCCTGGCAAGAATCCTTGCTGCCAGTGTCATTGCCCCAACGACTCCAGGGATGTTAGAGTAAAGCTTCTTCCGATGCTGTCATGGAGGATACAAATTTGAACAACTGCTATAAATACTTTAATATTGGCTAGTTATGTATGATGTAGTAATGGTAGGGGATAGTAATTTACTTATTAAAGCTACAAAGAAAAATCTTTTTTTCCATAACCATCCCAAATTTTGGTTAAACTTTACTTTTGTTGAGACTATTTTTATGCTCAGATGGGCTAATCGGGACTGAACCTACAGGTCTGAAAAAAGGGACTTCAGATAACCTTCAACCTTCCAACAACGGTTTTGATTTATAACTCTTGACTGGGGCATTTTCGGATTAATATTTCTTATCTCTTATGTCCTTAAAGAAACAACTTATCTGCTAGTTTCTCAAGGTCACATCCTCTTTACTTTTGTGGGGCTCCCTTACAAGTTTGTGGGTTGCATACCTTTCATGTCAGAATGGCTCTGGAACCCTTGTAACTTCTGAATGAGGCGTTTCTGGACACGGATTTCTTATCTCATATTTATGCTTTTGTCCCCTTCCACCATCCCTGAAAGTTTGTAACATGGTCACGGAAACACCCTGTATGTATGTATATATACATATAATGCTCTCACTGTATCATTTGTTCCCTTCCTTTCTCTCTCTTTTACTTCTTTGTTTATCTTCCTTTCTCTCATGATTATTTTATTCCCCTTTCCTTTCCTAACTATTTATCGCTTCTTCCAAATCTCTTCTCTCTCTTTCCCATAAAATACTTCTTTCTCAGTATGTAAATTTGCGTCTTTATATCCAGTTTAAGAACGAACCATCTCTTCGATATGACCCCGTTTAAAAATTGTCTGCGACTTCGATATGACAAGTGAAACTTATTCTCAACGGGGCGAGGAAACCGCACCACCCCACGTACGCAATTTCCACACAATCGATCGTGCCGAAACGTCAGAGACTTGTGGACTGTGCCCACTTAACAAGGCCCCAAGCTGCGTTTCCGAAGGCTGGCAGCCGACTTCAAGGAACAATATGGCGGGTTTTGCGGCAGTCGAAATTTCAGTCCATGAACCTCAGTTCTCTACATTCCCAACCCCCTATAACTTTTATTGCCCCTATAAAAGCTTACGCAGCCACATGTAGATGGCAGCACAAGTCTTCGGAAGGCTTCACTGTCTGGCACCCGAAGCAAACAAAAGTATTTTATATGTTTTAGGAATTCGTTCTCCGTTCGGTCTTTTCGTTCCCTTGGTTTTATTAGCAAAGCGAAATATTGTAATATTTATTTTTGAGTGTTGATTCAAAGTCACTTAAAATACTTTCCACCTCGAGACATGGTTCTGTCTTCTCTCAGATGTGCCTTATTTACTTGATCTTAGCATATGTCTCATCGTGCTTATTCCCTTCTTCTCTTGATGATTTTTCCCTCACACGTTTTGGGCAGAGCGAAGCAGTGCGCTGCTGCAGACGGCTGGTAGCTACAGTCGCGTTGGTCCCTCCATGCAGTCCATTTTTCTGTCACGCATTCATAGGTAGAACCCTCTAAAGTCACTACGTACGCAGAGGACTCGTTTTCGTTTACTTGCTCCACAGACTCCTGGAACGGAGTATACAGGACGAGGCAAACGTCAGATTACAAACGTGAATGGCCAACACGGTAGCCAGACTTAACAACCATGGATTTTTACTCGCGAGGACAATTAAAGGCCATCCTGTACGCATAGAAAATTAAGACCCTCAACCACATCAAAGAAAGGGTTACAAATCACCCCCTCCAGTCTAGGAGACGTCCCATGCAACTAGGAGCGTTGAATTTAAGCACGCATTCAAGAAAATGGTGTGCATATTGAACATGTACTTTAACTGAAACCATAACATATTAATCATGTGTGGTCTTGTATGCACGTATTTGCTTTCCTGTGTAACCTGACTTCTGTTTCACCCTGTAGATGAACAGTCAAACTGTGGGATTCCAACCAGAGATCGAATCATGACCGATCGTACCAAAGACGGAGCTCTTATCATTCAGCTACAGGAGAACCCTTAAAGGCATTATTGTAGCTTAAATTTATAGGCTGGTAATGTGCAAGCGCTGTAATGTAAATGTTTGACTGGAAGAAGTACTCGATGAGTGAAACTTGTTAGGGTTGATGGAGAGTAACAGGTGCTTCGCCAGGAGGCACAGCCAAGTTTGTGTTGGCGGAAACTCTGGTGAAAGTCTGTTTGGAGAAAAATCGAGAAAAAGAGAGAGAGAGAGAGAGAGAGCTTAAAGTGTGGAGGAAACTACCTCGCTAATTTCGTTACAAGGTTCAGTTGGGAATCCAATCAATTCGATGTTTGCTTTAATCGTTAGAATGTTGCAGAGCAAAGGGAACAGTTTCAGAGGATGACTCTGTGCAGTTTTGCACGGGATGCCGAGTTAAAATGCACCCTAATCAGTGACGTCGCCAGAAAATTTATTTGGAAGCTTGAGGATAAATAAAATATTTCCGAATGGGCTCCGATCCTGCTTGCTAAGTTCTAATTTTTCTAAGGTAGAAACTCAAGGTTAAAATTGTGGTTAGTAAAGATAACAAATTTATAATAACAAGATCAAGTTGGATTGCTTTAAATCAGTTTCATTAAAAAAATAACTGATTTAAATCACTTTAAAGAAATAATTTAATGAATAATGTACATAAGGATTTTGTAGAAATCAGAATCACTCTTGATGAAAGTATATTAATTAAAAAATAACTGATTTAAATCACTTTAAACAAATAATTTAATAAATAATGTACATAAGGATTTTGTAGATATCAGAATCACTTTTAGTGAAAGTATATTAATTAAATAGTTACTGATTTAAATCACTTTAAATAAATAATTTAATGGATAATGTACATAAGGATTTTGTAGATATCAGAATCACTTTTAGTGAAAGTATATTAATTAAATAGTTACTGATTTAAATCACTTTAAATAAATAATTTAATGAATAATGTACATAAGGATTTTGTAGATATCAGAATCACTTTTAGTGAAAGTATATTAATTAAATAGTTACTGATTTAAATCACTTTAAATAAATAATTTAATGGATAATGTACATAAGGATTTTGTAGATATCAGAATCACTTTTAGTGAAAGTATATTAATTAAATAGTTACTGATTTAAATCACTTTAAATAAATAATTTAATGAATAATGTACATAAGGATTTTGTAGATATCAGAATCACTTTTAGTGAAAGTATATTAATTAAATAGTAACTGATTTAAATCACTTTAAAGAAATATTTTAATGAATAATGTACATAAGGATTATCATTCAATAGTGTTTATTAGGCTCTAAGAAAGGGAAAGAAACAAAATATATGTACTGATGGGGTGAAGCTCATACGAAAGGAAATATAATATGTAAACTGTAGCGTCGCAAGAAGCCCTGTTCCATCTGCCCTAACATCCTCGGGGTGTCTCTCTGCTCAGCATCCAATCGTCAACCGTTTGAGTGAAGAGGACCTGTTGGCAAGAATCTTTGAATCCAAGAATTATCTATATCGTCAGAGCGGATACCAAGGAGTTTCTTGCGAAGCTAAGGGCCGCCATTTTGAACAACTACTGTAACGTTTTGCTCATAGAGTGCTACGATACACTGTAGCAATGTCCGCATTAAATCTACAAGCCGCATCTTTCAGTTGTCTTAATCCATTATCACAGGCAGCCTCAAATAGTTTTGGCTCATAACTTTTTAATGGTGCGTTTCCGCACCGGGGTTCCTTATTCCATATTGGTACTTGGATCAATCTCCATCTACCCTGCAAGTTTGAATCAAGGTCATGGAAACAGCCTGGGCGTGTGCTTGTATGTGCGTGTATACAGGGTGTGTCATAAAGGACTTTACAACTTTGTAATTATATATACATTTATTCACACGACTTACAGAGCTAGTTTTGGTGTCATTTTTCAGCAAAATACATCCAGTTTTTACCCTATAAGTTAGTAAGGTTTAATGTGACTTCCATTGGTAATTTGGCAGACATCTCATCTGAAGTCGATTTCTTGCCAAACCCGCTGCAGCATGTCAGGCGTAACTTCCTCAACTGCAGCGTAGATTCTTGCTCTGAGATCAGCGAGTGTAGCAGGTAGGGGTGGTCTGAAAATCAATAGGTGTCAGGTCTGGTGAACAAGGTGGCCATGCAATTGGCCCACCTCTACCTATCCACTGATTTGGACAGCGGTTACTGAGGAAATCCCGGACGTTGTTGAGGTAGTGCGGCGGTGCGTCGTCTTGCTGGAAGTGAATTTGCAAACTCTGCAAACACTCACTGGAAACCAGTGAAGGCAGCCATTTCGGTACAACTATCGCTAGCACTAGCGGTGGCGTGATTCGGAACTAAGCTACTACGTAAGCCAAAACTTTATGTACAGTATTTTGCTACAGAATGACACCAAAACCAGCTCTTTGAGGCGTGTGAATAAATTTATATATAATTACAAAGTTGTAAAGTCCTTTATGAAACACACTGTGTATATATATATATATATATAATACACACACACACACACATTTTCTGTTAAGCTGTGAGATATGTTGCAGTTTTTTTTACTGTTAAGAGCTATCCTCGTATAATACATGCACAAATAACTTATGTACTGTTCTACCGAGAAATTTGGTTTCAATCGGTCAATTAGGGGATTAGAAGGCACTACTAGCTTCATATCAGTTTGTGCCTCCCCATTGGCATTGTGATAACGCTGTCCCCTTGTAATCAAGGAGCTCCGGGTTCGATACTTGCTGGGAGGTTACGTAGTGGTTCGGAGCCCACTTTAAACTGTAGGGCTCAGTGCATAAAGTGGACTTAATATTAAGTGGTGATTAGCACCACTAGTTCATCGTGAAAATACGTCTAAATTGTACAATATAGTTTGCATTTATTATCCCACGTGCCTAACGAAATTCATCTTTATAAGACCAACGGTTCCATAGATAGCAATAGTTTTGTAGAAGTAGATCTTTTAGAGCTTCAGTATAGGATGAAAGAGACAATCGATGGCTTGTATATTATATCTTAACCTGAAACATATGCACCCCAATTTACGCTACGTTATTGAGGGTTGCATAGAATCAAGGCGTGTTGCCCTGTTGCCGTTGTGAAAGTGATTTCGTGTAGAAAACCACACACTGGCCTGGTCTAGTTCGCTGCACTTTCTCTTTACACTCAAGTGCAACAACGACATTGCGAATTTTCAATTACTAGGCACATGACTGTGGAAGTTTTTTTTGACATCTTTGTCACATCTCTCAATATAGTGTATACAAACCCCCACTTTAAGTACGCGCCACTTACACAAATATGTTTGAACATATCTCATTTTATATGGCTTTTCTGTCTCTCTAGGCCAATCGCGACGATGTGGATAAACGATGATTACATTAAATTAGTGGAGAGATGGTCGTAACTCGAACCAGGAACTTTTAGTGGAGATGTCTTGAATCGGACAGTCGTCGTGCTCGACAAATGAAACACCTTACTGAAACCTTGTTCTTTAGATTTCGCTTACACGAGAAGGTATCCATATTATTTTACACAAATAGGATTCGTAATGGCCAGAGTCATAGATCGTTCCTATTCAGGTACACTGTACATTGAAAATAAACTAGCATTATTCAATTCTTCATGTAAATTTCCTTCGATTGAATATTGAAAATCACTATAAGATTCCAAAGGCTTCAATAAGGTTACATATGGTGTATATTTAAGCCTATAAAAACATGATTGACTGCTGCACAAAACGTCGGACGTAAAAATTAGTGTCGTGACTTTGAACGAGCGTCAGAATTTAGCAGATATTCTTTGAAGAAATCCGTATAATATCCTGAGCTGTCAGCTACCAAACCGTTTGGCTTCTGTATTGCTGTGTTGGGAATACATAAGGGGCACAAACATTTTTCAACCACTTTTCTCTTTAGTTGTACAAGGCAATATCCTTAATTACTAGGAGGTGAATGAAGGGAGTCCAATGGGAATTGATGTTCTGTAATTCCTCGCAATTTCAAAGGGACTATTGTACACAGTGGCTAACTTCCACTAGTTCATCATCCCCCTTAGTCATTTCAACCCCGAATTCCTCACCCCACTAACACCCACCCTCGCTAATAAAACATTTAGCTATTTGCCATATCTCGGTTGTCCCTCAAGTCCATTTTCCTTCTGGCGTTCATGTACTACTTTGTTTTTTCCTCCTCCCAAACTATCCACCTCGCCATGGCAACGTTTCCGCTCATAAAACACCCTGTTTAATCCCGCTCTACAAGCTCTAAGCCCTCCCTTCGCCCCCTTTGCAACCCACCCCTGGAGCACACTGACCCTCCCAATCAATAGTGCTTGGCCAGCTTTTTTGGATCCGTCCCCCGGAATAAGCGACCGTCGGGCAGGAAGATAAGGCGGTAAGCCAAGGGGAAGTAACAGGCTAATCCCTGTCCCTCTCCCCTCACTCCCGAAACCCCCAAAATACGCTCCCTTCTTGCGCCGCAAATAATTATCCTCGGCGGCCGAGAGAGGGCAGCAGTGAGTAAACATTTACAAATGAAGTGGGTGAGGTGGAATGCGGTAGCTGGCAGTCGGCACTGGCAGTTGTGCCAATTGGGCTTTTTCGGAGCTGAAACGTGGTGATATCTGAGCTGTAGACGTTTTTTTCAGAAATCCAGAAAACAAGTGTCGTGCTAGTACGCATGCCACTTGAAAGAAATAGAACTTAAGTTCATCGCACATACTTCAACATTTTTCTGCGGATATAACTAACTACTAACTCTCTAGCCTTCTTAAACCCGAAGGTTCATGGCTGCAGCAACACAGGCCTTCCATCTGTCCCTATCCTGATCAAGATCTATACTCTTTTCTATCCTTACCGATTTCCTTAGGTCCATCTCAACGTTATCCCTCCATCTTCGTCTTGGTCTTTCTACAGGTCTATTACCATCAGGTTTCCCAACAAGAATCCTGTAAACTCTTCTTTCCTCTCCCATTCGTTCCACATGGCCTGTCCACCTAAGTCTTCTTGATTTAATCATTCTAATAATGTCTGGACACGAATACAAATTATGTACTTCTAAATTATGTAACCTTCTCCACTCACCTGTCTCCTCATCCCTTTTAGGTCCAAAGATTTTCCTAAGGATCTTATTTTCAAATACTCTCAATTTATGTTACTCTTTCAATGTAAGGGACCACGTTTCGCATGCATATAATAATACAGGCAAAATTACTGTTTTGTATATTTTAACTTTTAGTTTCTTAGATATTAAACGAGAAAACAAAAGTTTATGAAAGTTCCTGAATTAAGCCTGCTTTTTATTTTCTCTTTAATATCATTTTTTCTGCGGATATTATTATGAATTTTGTTCCTAATTTCATGTCCGTTATTTTACACCACCTCTTGCGAACAAACGGGTGAATTTGGTGAAAGAGAATGATGCATCCACATGTGAGCAGGGTTCGAACCTAGGACCTCTGGCATCGTAGCGCGTTACGCTGGCCAGTCTGTCACAAAGGCCGGCTGAAGATTTGTATTAGAATTTACGGACATGCAAGAAAGAAACATTTCTTGTAAAACAATTAAATAGTCTAAAAACAGGTAAGGGTAAGACACGAGAATTCTCGTCTTTGACAGCAGCAAAGGAAGAGAGACTTTGAAGACATTTTTTAATGGATGGAACGTTCAAAAGCTGTGCTACGCAGTTTTATGATATAATACCATACATGAAGACTTGTGATGTACGAATTTAGAAGCAAATGTTGTACCTTTGGTCTTTGCGTTTCCACCAGACAAGAAAAAAGACACTTATTTACGATTGTTTCGATTAATCTTCAGGGAAATACCAGAGCGGAACCCCGAAACGGTGAATATTGACTTCGAGGTTGCTGCTATTTCTGCTTTAAAACAGGATTTTACCACGATTAACATGCACGGTTGTTTTTTCCATTTTACACAAAGTCTTTGGAGGAAAGTTCAAGAAATTGGCATGACAACTACTTACAAAGAAGATGAAGAAATAAGGAGGAGCATCCGTATGTGTGAGTCTTTAGCTTTTCTAAAACTAGCAGATCATGAAGAAAGATGGCTTCATATTTACGAGCAAGCTCCTCGTAATGAAAACCTCGTGAAGTTCTTCGACTATTTTGTGGACCGGTGGCTCGAAAACCCCTTACTGCCAAACGATATGTGGAACTGTTTCAACAGGACCCACAGGGCACCGAGTCTCTTTTAAAAAGAGCTAAAAGGTCTCAGAAAGTGTGAGAGAAAGTTGTAGGTCACAAGGCAGAAAAATTTGTTCGCAATTAGGACGCACACCTTCCAGTATATTCCTGTTCAGGCAGGAAGTGTTCGCAATTAGGACTGTTCTTAATTAGGACGACACCATAAGTGAGAACACCTTTTTTGGTCTCCCTTATCGCAGACCACTTGAACAACTTTGAGTTCTGACGTCAGACAAGGAATGCCTACGTTGTTAGGTCTGTTAGTTTTGGTTGTATTAGTATGAATACACAGATTTTTTTTATTTATGCTAAGAGAACTAAACCTAGATAGCCTAACGTAACAATTTGGGCATTTAGCTTAAAAATTAAAAAGCATTCTACCGTGACGTCAGAACGAACGGTTGCTCAAGTGTTGTGCGATAAGGGAGACCACCATTTTCCCAGTGTGGTAACGTTCACCATGCAGTGTTGGCAGATCCAAGCATCAATCCTCCTTCCAGAGGACAATGCTTGGAAAATTCCAACATGAATATTACGCAGTGTTGCCAGATCCAAACATCAATCCTCCTTCCAGAGGACAATGCTTGGAAAATTCCCACATGAATATTACGCAGTGTTGCCAGATCCAAGCATAAATTCCTTATAGAGGACAATGCTTGGAAAATTCCCACATGAATATTACGCAGTGTTGCCAGATCCAAACATCAATCCTCCTTCCAGAGAACAATGCTTGGAAAATTCCCACATGAATATTACTCAGTGTTGCCAGATCCAAACATCAATCCTCCTTCCAGAGAACAATGCTTGGAAAATTCCCACATGAATATTACGCAGTGTTGCCAGATCCAAACATCATTCCTCCTTCCAGAGGACAATGCTTGGAAAATTCCCACATGAATATTACGCAGTGTGCCAAATCCAAGCATCAATCCTCCTTCCAGAGGACAATGCTTGGAAAATTCCCACATGAATATTACGCAGTGTTGCCAGATCCAAGCATCAATCCTCCTTCCAGAGGACAATGCTTGGAAAATTCCCACATGAATATTACGCAGTGTGACAGATCCAAGCATCAATCCTCCTTCCAGAGGACAATGCTTGGAAAATTCCCACATGAATATTACGCAGTGTGACAGATCCAAGCATCAATCCTCCTTCCAGAGGACAATGCTTGGAAAATTCCCACATGAATATTACGCAGTGTTGCCAGATTCAAACATCAATCCTCCTTCCACAGGACAATGCTTGGAAAATTCCCACATGAATATTACGCAGTGTTGCCAGATCCAAGCATCAATCCTCCTTCCAGAGGACAATGCTTGGAAAATTCCCACATGAATATTACGCAGTGTGCCAGATCCAAGCATCAATCCTCCTTCCAGAGGACAATGCTTGGAAAATTCCAACATGAATATTACGCAGTGTTGCCCCAGATCCAAACATCAATCCTCTTTCCAGAGGACAATGCTCGGAAAATTCCCACGTGAACACCATGCAGTGTTGCCAGATCCAAACATCAATCCTCTTTCCAGAGAACAATGCTCGGAAAATTCCCACGTGAACACCATGCAGTGTTGCCAGATGCAAACATCAATCTTCCTTCCAAAGGACGTTACTGTGTCCAATTTGAGCGGCATATACACTGAAATCGATGAACAAAATATGTGTCTAGGCACAAGAAGTTCTACCACGATGACCTTCGCAGTAGTGTATCTTCCTACACTAACAAGCGGGTGATGCAATGCTAGTGATAATTTATTTATGTATAATGAAGAGTTCATGTGCCAGAAGATAATCCCTTTAATTTATATATTACACAGGCCCCTGAAATTATGTGTCTGTGTGGGCTCGGAATGCTTCTGTCTGAAGAGGCAATTTGCACAAATTGCCTCATAACAGATCAAAGGACAGTGTCATATGTTTGGTACACTTGAAAAGGATATCCATTCTATATCCTTCCAGAACGTGCTCTGCAGGAGATATCAGGAGCGAGTGGTGTTTCGCCTCAAGAGATAAATGAAGCCAATAAGTCAAAATGGAAAGATTAGCCCTGGCACAAAAGGGGCGTAGGGGAAATCCGCACGCGCAGTTATTAATTTCTGCAATATCCACGAAGCGTTTATTCTCTTTGAAAAAGACGCTTTGACAAGTCGAGCTTTAGTGCCTTTTTTACGAACGGTGAAATCGCTCGACCAAACCCCCTCCCCTGAGATTGTGTCCAGCAAATAATCCAGGAGAGATGCAATTGATTTGCATAACCGCTTCCCTCCACCCCCACCCTCATCTCTCCCCCTGCCCGTCACTAGAATTGATTCACGCGTCTCGCGGATCTAACTTGGGCGGGTTTTTCCAAACATCCATCACTTGGCAACGTATGTCATTTCCAGTACTCTTTCACCTTTTTTTTTCCAGCGGGATTCTCCTTTACCGCGTTTCCTTTGTCTACCCCCCGCCCTAACGGTGAGTCAGCAGGTCACGTGACACGAAGATTCCAGTCGGATGATCGCAGATGATGACCCTGCTTTCATTGTTGCCAAGTGATTGTTTTCGGAATAATCCTCTCCCCAACCCCCGTGACGCAAGACTAAAGCGCCGACGAATGAGCAACAGCCAGAGGTGATGAAGGGGTTCAACACCCCTCAATGCAATTGAAAGTCAATTCGCACTTCACTTGCAACTATTGCAATTTTAGATTTACGACTGTTCGTATTTTAACTGGATTGTTAACGCCTGTCGTCGCCCTACAATAATTTCTTCGGGACCGATCAAGCATGCCTGCTTTTCAACGGAGGAACACTAGACAAGAAATGAATTAGAAACAGTAAAGAGAAAAAGTGGTGAAGAGAGCGCATTCACATCATGTATTAGCATTTGTGACCTCTGTATTCGTAACGAACCACGGTAAGAATACTTGCTTTGGTGATAAACCAGGATTTATTTTAGAGAAAGTGGAAGAGTGAAGAAGGTGATGAGAAAAAAATGACAGATTTTTCAAGATTTTTTCCTGGAAGAGAAAGGCAGTGGTCTAATGTTCCGAGGTGTCTAATATGCTATAACCAGTAAAATGACTTACAAAAAAGAACAACAAATTAGCAGTAATATTATATAAGCAAGTAAAATTTAAAACAAAGGTGAACATAATGCTTAACAAATTATTCCGCAATACATGAAATCACAAGATTATAAATGTAAAGAATGTACGCGTACTAACTCTCCAAGCATGCACTTATATTGGTAGATTTCTTTTCTAAATGAACTTTCATGTTTAAGCACGAGGTCTTACGAAAATAAATAGAAAGCAATGGATTAGGAATGTTTTCAGAGTAGTTTTCAGCACATAAATACAGGTTTATCTGAAGCGAACAGATTGAGTTTAATATAGGATATTTATTCCAACAATGAATAGTTTTGACGAATTTTTCGGTTGTGGTTACCGAACCAACAGTCAAAACGTTTTTCTCGTTCGTTTATTGTGGAAAGATGGTCCTGTCAGAAAGAAGGAACCTATCCTATCTAAATACTGTCATTTTTTAAATATAGAAATGGTGAAGCAGGAGACGAAATAAAGCACGTGGATCAGGCTAGACTCTACTGCAATCAACACGTCAAGTTGAGGTGTCCTTTATGGATAGGTAATTGCTAAATCAATGTTCTTTCCTCTCATCGATGCAAAGTTTTGCTTGCGATTTCTGGATAAAAACTAGCAAGCCGGTAAAACTTCAACTGCACCTAGGATACTTAGTAAAGCGGTCACTGACACACATTTTTTTTGACTTCACAAATGTTAAAGATGTGGATGATATGAATAAGACTTTGATTTTCCGTTATTGGATGAGGGTATTGACCGTAAAATTAGATTAGAAGAACTCATTATAAACGGCGAATCGGTATCCTCCAAATATTTTGGATCAATGGTAAACGAAGGAAACACAATTGAAGAAGAAATTAAAGAGATAATTATTTTGGGCAATACCTACAACTTTTTCGCTAATTTGGTTTTAATCAAAAGCAAATTAATATCTAAATCAGCTAAACTAAAACTTGTAATCACATATGCATATGAAACTTGGACACTCGGAGACTAAAGTAAACAAGATATATTAAATATATATTTCAAACCTTTGAAAGAACCTGATTCTACTTGGAGGATACGAATTCAACAAAAATGAATGAAAACATCATAAATTTAATTAAATCATAAAAATTTAGGAGGTTTGGGCTTAGCAAAATAAATTTACAAAATTGGGACACAACACTTAGATAGGCCAAAGAAACAGTGGGAATATGAAAGAATTAAATATTTGAAGGACATGAAAGTAAACAAAAATGGACGAAGAGCATCCAATCCAGGACAGAAAAAGTGGAGACACATTGTTGAGAAGGTCAAAACATTCAATATATGACGTTGTAGCAGGAGGATGAGGTTATCCATAATCCATGGCTCATTAACTTCCGAGATGCTTCAGGGAGCACTGTAATCCAGTAGCACCATTACTGTAATTTGAACTTAACGTCTCTTAGCACTTGTAAAAGAGGGTCTTCTTACGCTCCTAATAGAAGGGTGACCCGTACAACTCCTATATGCCTTTCTACAAGACAAGAAGACGCTTTTTAAACGCATTACAATGGATGATGAGCTTAGTATCTTAATGCAATACTAATCCTATCTATTATCTACGCATTTCTAAAACTCTACTGTGGACCCTACCTGCAATAATAGTGGTAGTCGCCAAGTGCATGTAGGGCAAAAGCAGGTAATGTTTCAAGTTTTGTTCAGAACATCCTTTTCTGCATACAACAACAAACAAATTAGAACGTTTTCAACCTAACCTAACATATTCCTAATCCCCATTTCTGAACCTGAAGATGAAGCGATGCACGAAGTTTATTAACAACAATCGAATACGGCAATTTATTTAAACATTCATCATCTCTAGCCTTTCTGCCCAACGTCACTTTTCGGATTAATTGAGTCTTATTGTAATTTACGAAACAAATTTGCACTTCCAAATTGAAAACTGAGGTGAGAAAAATCTCCAAGTTCGAGCTACCGAAATGACATTTGGAGTAAGGTTTACTAGGCAGGAATTTCATGTCACTACTAATTTACATATTAATGTGAAGTTTCTTTAACGATTTCTCTTCGAATTAATATCTTATTGAAATTTGTTAACATTGAAGCTAATTCTTTCGTAATTAATTGTCTCCAGCCATGAAAAAACACAGGGAGTGCGAGGCTAGGGCTCCACACATTCTTGATCTTAGTCTGACTGGATGTGATCCTTTTTACTTTCCAGGATCATCCCCACGTACGTATCGATGAGAGGCTGACTGAGCTTCAGAGCTAATTGTGGTACCTAAGGAGACCGAACCCGGGTCTCCTGGCTTTGGCAGTCAGATGCCCTGTCTACTTCACCACCACAGTTCACTTCCTATTCAAAAAATATATTCGAAATTTTGGATATCCTTCGATGTTTTAATTTTTGTAGTACAATTTCATAAATTGATCACTTACTATCATGTCATAGTGGGCCTCCGAGGCGGAGTGGTTGGCACAGTGCGGTACGACGCTAGGGACCTCGGGTTCGAATCCCGGTCTGGACATGGGTGATCTCTATGAGTGTCCTTTCATCAATTTCATTATATCCTCACTGTTCCTCATCTTTGGGATAAGCCGTAAGTGACAGAAAAGCTAAGTAAAATAAACTAAATCAACATTCTACCATAAAGTGCCATTTCCTATATCGATTTTTTGTTTCAAATTATTCGTATTATGTAAGTTATAAGTGATAATGGCCGCGGTGGCTCAGTCGGTAAGGCGTTTGACTACCATGCTCAAGGTCCCGGGTTCGATCGGCCGGTTCAAATCCGGAAACTTTTCTAACAATGGAAGCGGCCCCGGCGCCCACCCAGCGTCGAATAACATGGGTACCTGGGGGAAACCCTGGGAGGTAAAGGCGGTCAGGGGCTTGATGCTGATCACATCACCCCCACTCACGACCGGATCAAGAAAGTGTGGGGCGTTACCCCCACACCCCCTATACGCCTTCATGGCGTGGTGCTATGCACAGGGGAGCACTTTACTTTTTTTATGTAAGTGATAACATATTCCCTACATCAATTTTGCATCAGATTCTTTGTTTTATGTAACTGATGACATATTTCAAACATCAACTTTGCTCAAGGTTATTCGTATTATCTGATTGATAACATATTTCCTTCAGCCAATTGCTTCAGATTCTTTGTCTCATGTAAGTGATAACATATTTCCTACATCTATTTTTATTCAGATTTTTCGTTTTATAACATTGACTTTAAAATTGTGATTTATTGAAATATTGTTAGATTCATTTTGCTTCAGATTCTTCGTCTTGTGCAACTCATAATATATTTCCTACATCTTTTTTGCATTGAAGTCTCTGTTTTATACAATTGTTAACATGATTTTTTTTACAAAGAGACCGAAAATCACCTTATATCTTTCTTTGGGAGAAATTAAAATTAGTAAGAACGGCGTCATTTTTTATGTCCCAAAATAATCGAAAAATAGTATCTGAAGTTTTTATGTCGTGAATGCGCCATCTGTTGACTACTCTTACGACTTATAGAAAGTAGCTTTTTCCCTTTTATCTGTTCTTATCCTAAATGAAATTGTAATGGAATAAAGATAAAGCACAACATTTATTCAGTCAGCATGAACAGTTAGGAGCCCATCAGAACTCCTGCAATTAAATTACAATAAAACACTCGCCTCTCTTGTTTCTTGTAGGAGATTGAAACACTGCGGTGCTCTGAGAGTATTGTTTCAAACAGAAACGATAACAGACTGCAGTGGCTCGTTAAATCTTATCCTCGGGCGGATAAAAATCTGACATGTGCATCTGTTGCGACTTTTAGTATATTTCATCCTCTATAATCATTTCAATTCCAAGAATTCAACATAGCCTTGAGCCCTGAAGAAAATTATTATTTCTTTTGTATTATTGTGACTACAAACACAATGAAATTTAAATACCATTATTTACAGTATTAGTACAAAACATGTTACTATTGTCTTTGAAACATTTCATTTGGTTTCTTAAATCGAGAAACTATGCTTATACAGTTGCAAACACACTTTTCGAAAAAGCCAAGTAACACCCACCCCTTCATACTTGAGGTATGTAGACTATATGTGCATTACTTATATGTGCGCCCGCTCGCGTGTGTGTATATTAAAAATATTTTGTAACTGGTATTATTATCAAATGATGATTCCAGAGGTCACGGGTTCGAATCCCGGCCAGGACATGGGTGTTTTTTCTTTCCTCATCTTCGCGATTAGCCAAAAGTGGAAGAAATGCGAAGTAAAACCAAACCAATCACTCACTAATCAATCAACTATTATCAAATAATGAGAATAGTTTGAAAGTTCCTCTGCACTTTTATTGGTGACCGGGTCTCGTGATACCAGAGGACATGCTGAGCTTCTTCCTGATATGTGAACATTTCCGGTTTTCTGGGCACTGACACTGCTACACTACAGCTACGTTACTCAAACCTGCAACAAAAAAACTTGGTTAGCTTTCCAACATTTTGGCACCACTTTCACATCTCTACCTTGCATATAGCGGATATGAATAAAGTTTGTAATCAAGGAAAGACTTCTGGGACACCCGGTATTTCCAGTACTTTCACCATGCACTACGGTCCTTGTTCTTTTCGAACAGGTAGCACGTGCTACCCCTGAACATATGGAGCGCTCGACAAAGCTGCAATGGCATAAAAAGTTTATTTCTTACGAGAGGCGAGTGCTTTGTACTCTGGAGGCAAATGTGAGTTAAATAATAATAATAATAATAATAAACATGAGCGTAAAATAACAAAGAAGTCCTTTCTTTTTCAGAAATAAATTTGAATTGGACTTTTTGCCTTTGCATTCATTGCACACTTGTTGAAAGAACGTAACTATTAGGTCAGTCAAAAAGTAAATTCAATCATTTTTTTATTATTTTTCACAGCAACAATAGAAAACGTACAATGATATCATTTTCCAACATAGTCCCCCTGCACTTCAATACACTTGGTCCAACTTTCCACAAGCTTTCCGATACCCTGAGAAAAAAAGGTTTTCGGTTGAGCAGCAAGCCACGTATGCACCGCTTCCTTCACCTGTTGATCTGTGTCGAATCGACGGCCTCTTAAAGCATCTTTAAGTGCAGCGAACAGATGGTAATCCGACGGTGCGAGATCGGGACTGTATACAGGATGCTCTAACACCTCGAAGTCCAGATTCTGGCGGTGTTGGCGGCGGTATGGGGATGAGCGTTGTCATGCAACAAAACAATGCCTTTCGACAATCGACTCGTCGTTTGCTTCGAATTGCAGGCTTCAACTCGTTTGAAAGCATCACTGTATCGTTCACTGTTTATTGTTGTCCCCTTTTCCACATAATGTTCCATAATTACCCCTTCTGAGTCCCAAAAAAGTGTGAGCATCACTTTTCCTGCAGAGTGTTGACGCTTGATTTTTTTCACTGGAGATACAGGGTGTTCCCATTCCATGCTCTGACGTTTGCTCTCAGGTTCGAAGTGATGGATCCATGTTTCATATCCAGTGATGATTCGTTTCAAAAAGGCTTCACCTTCGTTAGCATATCTGTCCAATAATTGTTGACAGATTCTCACACGATTTCGCTTGTTCTCGTCAGTGAGTTCTTTAGGGACCCATCTCGCACAGACTTTATGAAAGTTGAGCCTGTTATGGATAATTTCATATGCAGAACCATGACTAACGTGCATATGGTTTGCCACTTCATCAACAGTCACTCGTTGGTTGTTCATAACCAGCTCACGGACTTGCTCAATGTTGTCATCAGTTGTGGATGTGGCTGGACGACCTGCTCTTTCCTCGTCCTTCACACTTGTTCGACCGCTTTTCAACTTTTCAATCCACTGGCAAACATTTCGCAGCGGTAAAACATTGTGCATTGTCTTCTATGGATTTCAGCTCCTGGTACACCTTCAGACCACAAAAAACGGATTACAGAACTCTGTTCTTCGGTGGTGCTTACGGACAGTGACGCAGTCATGTTTACTTGGCAACACTGCAGAGCGAACTGAAGCGATGACGCTGTAACCTGCCACAGGCGAAGACAACGATACTATCTATCGGCTTGCGAGCGCAGAAAGCTGTACAGCCAACCTATGGAAGAAAAGAAAAAACATTGCATTTACTTTTTGACTGACCTAATATATATTTCCACTCCCGGGGAGAGAATAGAACTCTGAGCCTTCTGAATCGAAATGACCCTCCTTCTTTGTGCTCGAAACAGATGCTGTCATCCTGGTAAACATTATTTTTTTAGAACTTTCACCGAAACAGCAACTTACAACTAACTCAGTAAGGAAACCTCATAAACAATGATACCAACTTTGTACCCACGTTTGAGCGCTCCCCTACAGCAAAATTCACTTGACTGTGGCAAAACTATGTTGTGATAAAAATGTTCACAATAAGCATTTGGCATTGTTTCTTTTTGCTGCTATATTAGTCAATATGCAGGAGTGAAAGGGGTCACCTTATGAGAATGTATGTCAAACTCATTTTCACGCAGTACATCCTGGGTTGCGTTCTTGCAGGCAACGATGCTCTGGCGCCTGTATTCACAGCCAGTTGAATCCTCTGTAGGACAGTGCGTTGTCCTGCATATATCCATTTGTGTCCTAAGAGCATCAGTTTTAGCATAGGTATGCAAATTTTAGTTCTTGGATGTCTTTTTGTTGTTGTCTTGGTAACGAGTATGTCTCCACATAAAGCAGTGAGTCTTATTTAAGATTTGTCCTTCATATTGCAATGGGATAAAAATTTGTTTATTATATTTTTGTTTTTATGTTTACTAGAATCTATTTATTAAATAATATAAAATATTTCAATATTATCTTTAATTTTGGAAGTATTTATATCTAACTTAAAGTAATTGCCTTACTTAATATGTAATGTTAATGCTTATTGAGTTTAGAGAAAAAATAAGTAAATATATTTATGTAGAACACAATTTTGAGGGGAAAAAAGGAGCTTGTCCCCGTATATCGTGACGGGTGCAAATACAGTGGGACCACGGGCAAAAGGACTTGCGCAGAATCGCCTGTCCTGTGCATCGTGCTCGGGCGTGGAGAGGTGGTGGAGCCCATGCTTCCTTATGGTCAAGTTGTGAATGCATAGAGGGGAAAATGTGTGAAGGCTTTTGGCAGTAGGTTCTCTTGTTAGTGGTTGCTCTGTAGCCTTAGTGCTGAGGCAACCAGTATTTTAATTTCAACAATTTTAATCAATCCACACTCAGTAGTGGCGGCGATTTGGTGCGAAAACTGAGAGGTAGCGACGGCTTAGCATTTGGAGTGCTGAGGCAAAAAGTGACAAAAAAGTGAAGGAGCAACTGTCCACCATGACCCCCTAACAGCCGCCACGGACACTAAATCAGAGTTTGTCGCTGTTGTAGGCATGGACGTCCAGAATGGGGCTGACGGGGAGGGGGGCACGCTTTCCCCTGGACTATGGAAGTCAACCAAAAGGTACATATTTCACACATATAATTTCATTTGAGTTATAAGTAGACCTCGGATTTAAGGTTTTTAACCTATTCTTTCCTTTACAGGTATGTAAGAAATAATAAGTTACGTCAGCGTTTCGTTAAAAAACGCAACGACTGATAAAGTTTTATAGCGCCTAAATATACCTATTTTGCTTGTTAGAACCTATTTTAGGTCTATGCGCCTAAATAAAGCCAATTTTTAGTTTTTTTTAGGTATTTAAAGGTTTTACAGGATTTTTATGTCACAGAGAGGCGTTTTATTTGTTTGATCACGAAAAAATTCAATGGCGAACGTGATTCAAACGTACTCTCTGTCGATTTCTCTTCCTCCGAGTCCATGGTGATTTCTCAAAACTCCAAGAAAAGCAAAATGTCTGGACTCTGGTGCACTGTTACCTCCACAGTCAAAAGTGCAAACTTCTGATCTTGGTCTTGCTCACTTTCGCGCCACTTTGGTGTTTTGTGGCACCTTGCAAACTAACATTTCAGCATATAAGATGATCCTCACAGACAAAATTGCAGAGTTTGACTGTGGATAACATGAAGAAAGATTGTTGCCCAACTACAGGACGAAGAGTGAATTTTAATATCAAATTTCCAATCGTAAGTTATGCCATCGCCGTCGAGTTAGGCAACACGCACAACATTATGCCAGATTTGTGCAGGATATAGGTGTCCCATTTCCATTGACAGTGACTATACCTAATCAGTAGAGGCATGCAAATTTCGTTTTTGACGAAAACACGAAATATGAAATAACATGCTGTAATGTTCATTTTTAATGTTTCTGAAAGGTGTGAGGTGCATTTTTCTACCCTGTTTTGTCACGAAATAATACGAAATTAATTGCAAAATGCGAAATATACTCTTAAACACGAAATTCACCGTTTATATACCGACGCGACACTTTCTGAAGTCTGAAGTATCCTGTGAATTATGCAATTCACGGAAAATTGATTAATTCTGCTGTAAATATTTGAGAAGCAAAAATAGACCCCTTTCTACAGGAATAAACTTAATACTCTTCTAACTACATAAATGTGCTATTAGAGGGGATATGTTTATTTTGTGCAATAAGTGCAGTTTGAAATCAAATTTAGGATTATATTCATAATTTTAAAACCAAAATGTAATTTTGTATAGCATTTTTGATGTGATTGTTCACCGCTATAACACTGAAATTATATTTTATTTGCCGCTTTTGAACCCGAAATCGACTCTGTTTTTGTACCAAAATTTTGCTTTTTTATTTACCAAAAATATGTGCCTCTACTAATCAGTATTTTTCAGGAATTTTGAACTATTTTAAATTTCTTGAACCTACTTCAGGATTTTTCGAGCCTAACGTAAGATATTTAGGACCTATTTTAGGATTTTTAGAACCTATTTTAGGATTTTTAGGACCTATTTTAGGATTTTTTGGACCTATTTTAGGATTTTTAGAACATATTTTAGGATTTTTAGGACCTATTTTAGGGTTTTTAGAACCTATTTTAGGATTTTTAGGACCTATTTTAGAGTTTTAGAACTTATTTTAGGATTTTTCGAGCCTAACGTAAGATTTTTAGGACCTATTTTAGGATTTTTAGGACCTATTTTAGGATTTTTAGGACCTATTTTTAGAGTTTTAGAACCTATTTCAGAATTTTTAAAACCTATTTTAGGATTTTTAAAACCTATTTTAGGATTTTTTGGACCTATTTTAGGATTTTTAGAACATATTTTAGGATTTTTAGGACCTATTTTAGGATTTTTAGAACCTATTTTAGGATTTTTAGGACCTATTTTAGGGTTTTTAGAACCTATTTTAGGATTTTTAGGACCTATTTTAGAGTTTTAGAACCTATTTTAGGATTTTTAGAACCTATTTTAGGATTTTTTGGACCTATTTTAGGATTTTTAGAACATATTTCAGGATTTTTTAGGACCTATTTTAGGGTTTTTAGAACCTATCTTAGGATTTTTAGAACCTATTTTAGGAATCTAAAAGCACACCTTTTAGAACCTAAAAATCCGAGGTCTAGTCATAACTATTGAAAATGGCGTTGAAGGAACATGAGAACTTCAAACTGAAGCAATGTTTATTGGGGGACAATTCCTATGTGGGAAAATGTGCCTCATTTACCCCTGCCCCTGGAAAAAAACACCTTTTTTGCCCCATCATGCTTAAAAACAAATTCCCAAGCTCATTGTATAACTTAAGAGTAAAACATTACTTACACATCGCGATTCACAACACCCGAGTAAGATTGTTGATGACATGCTCACAACAAAGAAAAATGGGCGCGAACTACCGAGAGAAAACCTTTGTTGTCCCAGCCCCAACAATTAACGGGCATTTGTTCCACAATATAATACTGCATCGTCACGCATTGTTAAACCATTTCAGCCAATTCTTGAGCAATGGTGGGACAGCTGAACGATACGGCTCCATTAGTCACGGTCTGATACCCTCCCTCGCGACACTGATGGAAACGGGGAGGGGGCGAGGGGGAGTTGTGGAACCGAGAGAAAACTTTGTCAACTCGGAGCTGCGGAAATCACGAATGGTACGAGGAGAGATTTCTTCGCCAAGTTTCTGCAAATATCAACTGCTCCAGTAATTATCATTGTGGCATTATCGCGCAAAATTAGTTTGAGGGAGAAGGTTGCTAGAATCGACACAATGGACTGTCTGATGGAGGAGAAAGATAAGTTCCTAATACTATCGCCCCTCCCCTTGACTGGTAATTCATTTGTTGCAGCGATAAGAGACTCAATGGGTGATTGGAGGAAATATGCCAAATGCGGTAAGGTAATTGTGAATACATTTAACATAACGGTTTGTACGTTTTAGCTTCTAATTTAGAAATGAACATAAATTCACCGCATGGGCGGTTATGGAAATATTACTCTGGAAATATGTTACTTATTACCAGGGACCGGATTTTAAAGGGAAGTTCCTTTCTTATTTTTCAACACTGATCATGGAATGAATAACGAGTGTTGATAATTATCTTCCACCAGCAAGATTACATGATTTTGACTTCCCTCTTCTTCTTTTTTCAGCCCACGTTCCCTTTTTTAAAACATTTCCCTTTCTGTTCCCTTTATTGACTAGTTTTTCCCAGCCTACATTCCTCCCCCCTTTTTATAAAACATCTTCCTTGGTCTCTTTACTGACAAGATATCAGATATTTTCTACGGCTCCTTTTTCCATGAACAAAACATTCGACAATTGTCTTATTTGGTGCAGTTTAGAGGAAAGAAAGAACAAGCGCCATCTAGAGTGAGATTACTTTCGTAACTCTTGCATTGGTAGCTTTGGAGCGAGTCATAACTCCCGGAGCAGCCAATCAACAAACGAGCTGCTGGCGTCATCTCTACCCAGCACCTATCGCTATCCCTGTTGCTCGCGCTCTGGCCTGTTGGTAGGCTCACTAACTGGGCTCGCGCGGTCAGCTGGAGTTGTTATGAAAATAATCTTACACTACCTTACCTTCCCTCCATGAGTGTTGGTAGGACGATGCAGCGATTGTTGAAACAATGCGATCTGGGCTTAAGGAGCAACAAATGAATTGTAAGCGGCACGCCTGTTGGTTTTAAAGTGTACTTATCTACTAGATTTAGACTTTTTTTTAGAATAGTTTTAACTTAACTGTGTGACAGTGACGACAGTACTGAATGTCAGTGAAATGGCGAAGCCAGGTACAAGTGACAGCAAGCTATGAAATGCCGGAAGCTGTTGCAAGGAAGATTTCATCGAAATGGGTGGTAAGATTATATTCGCTGTACTTTAACTTTGAAATCAGGAAATCAAATGGGACCATAGTTTATTTTTGCACTGCACTAAAAATATTATTTTTAATGAAAGCACAATATATACCGTGGCCAGCAAGATCGCCGGATATCACTCTCCTGGACTTCTTTCTATGGGGAGAGATGAAACGCCTCGTATACGAAACACCCGTCGTGTCAGCCGAGGATCTCGTTGCACGCATTAATGTCGTCGCAGCGACGATAGCAGACACCGCGGGGTTGTTTGCTCGCACTAGACAATCTTTGATTCGGCGTTGTCATCTCTGCGTGGAAGTTAATGGCAGACAGTTTGAACATCGTCTGTGATGTGGTTCCCTCGGCACTTCCACTCTGCACACAGTGAACACGTCGACACATATGCAACCTAGCGCACCACCACCACCATCTTTGTTTTTCTACGTAATGGTGATGTCCACTACGGATATTCGCTTTCTTCTTAGTTGTCAGTCTCCACATATCACTTTCCGTGGATAACACATCTCGTTAAACCCTTCCCTAACCAAATGACTTCAACAGACCCATTCGCTTCCTTTGAGGAATCCCTTGCGCATCAACTTCACACATCTGCCATGTCCTTTTTTGAATAGAGCATGCCGCATTTCTTTGTGGAACACCCTTCGCCGCGGTCATATGGTTGGCCGTTGTCCCACTATTTCCTTGTAAACATAATTTTCACACTTTTTCCCCACTTCAATAACTCCGAATGTGTGCAGTTTTCGGCATTTCGTCACATGAACTTTTGTGTTTATTTTCAATTGTAGAATCACCTCCTAAGCGTTGGAAACGAACTTTAGTAACAACCTGATTAAAAAGGGATACATCAATACGAAATTTGATGTACGTCGTCTCTCTTTTATATACACTGCTCCACAAAACTTAAGGAACACCAAGGGATTATGCGAGCAGTAGAGTATAAGAAAATATTGTAAATTCTGAGAATAACATTACAATAAAATATCACTTCCGCACATCATCGTCCCAAGTTTATTTAAGCTTTGCCATGCTGCACTGAGTAGGCAAAGAAGGGGTTGATGAGGCTACAACCCTCTCCCAAATTTTGAGAAATACATCATTTTGCGTTCATATGCTCGCAATTTCTGTGAAGCATTTGGTCTGGAGTTCCTGTTTATAGATGACAATGCTCGCCTGCACCGCGCACGTATTGTGTCGGAATTTCTGGAAACAGAAAACATGATCCGTATTAAGTGGCCTGCATGCTCGCCGGACCTAAATCTTATCGACCATGGTTGTTATGCTCTTGGTTACGGATTATGAACACCACTAAGGTACAGATGCAACGAAAATGACCAGCAACATTGCAGAATGGTATACAGGGTGAACCCTTGGTGTTCCTTAAGTTTTGTGGAGCAGTGTATATCTTGAATGGTATATATTGCACTTTCATTTAAAATAGTATTTTTAGTGGAATGCAAAAAAACTATACTCCTTTTTCCCACTTTTTCTTCTTTGTCCTTTTAGAGGAAACTTTCTCCCTTTCAAATCCGGTCTCTACTTATTCTACCTGCACAAAGCACATGCAGGGAAACAAAAAAAGGTTTATGCTAGGATTAAAGATTAAATAAACCATATGTCCTTGAATAAAGCAAACAACTGCGTAAGATCGGTTACACAGGTTCGACACTTCATATCACAATTTTTTAATGCTCATTCATGTCTCTATGGTTACTAAATAATCATTCATTCATATGAACCAAGAAAATATTTCCAATACATTTTTTGAAGGGTGTTTTAATTGATATCTCGTTAATGTAACATGAAAAAATGAAACATTAATATACTGGCCAAGGCAAAAGTTTACAGTATAAAAATTATGTACACTAAAAACGTAACGCTTCCACCCTCTGGCGGGGTCTTCTTCAGACGAAACTTCACAATAAATTGATGAAAGATACAAAACATCATCTTATATAGCCTATACACTCCCATGCACACAACAACAGGAAGACACCAGTCCTTATCTTAGAACATTTCCTGTCAGGAATTTCTGTGTGTGGAATCTCCTGACAGGTAATTGACACTACCTCACAGGTGATTGACAGACACTTGGTAAGAGTATAGCCTACCAATTCCTCACTAATGGACCTAGACAGATTCCTTATCTCCTGGACTCCTTCCCTCCTCTCTTCTTTCTTCATTATTCTTCCTTCTTCATTCCTTACAGGGAAACAAGGCTTAACTGCGTTACCATTGAAAAAATGAGATGTAATTGTCATTAGAATTAATGTTAAAAGAACGTCTTATTGCATTTTTTGACATGAGGTTTTGTTATTTTACGTCGCTATCTATTCCCTTTATAATAATCACGACGATGGAGCTGAATTTTGATTAGATGATATTGATGATGGAACAGTTACAAGGGGCACACATGTCTGGGACAGAACTCCAACCCCGAACCTTCGGTGGTAAGGTCGTGAATTGACTACTCAACGCACTCCCCTACCAAAGCGACTGTTTCTTGTTAGTAGTTGTATTACTAAAGTGGTGACGAAATTATTTTTAGTGTAAAGAAAGCATCTGAGGATGCTATTTTCTGCTTTCAGATTTACTTCGTGGCAGGACTGAAGGAATCGAGGGTCGCAGCCAATAAGGTATGGTCTAACAATTTCCTTAGAAGGAAAACAAATTATCTTGCATTACCTCATAGGGTTGATTGAAGTTTTACAGCTATACATAAAAACGCATGGTATACTTTACTAAATTTGATATTTTTGACAAATGTATTTAATAATTCTCCGCAAATGGGTCAGATTTAGTAGAAATTACTTAGAAAATGTGGCTGGGGAACATAATCATTTTTTTAAAAAATGGTTCATCACGAGCACCTCTTCGAAACAAACATGTCTTTCTGTGTAGTTTTGTCTGTGTCCGCATTGGTTCGACCCTTTAGGCTTTAGTACCAGGTGAACGTAACAATTCGTTGTTTCATTAACTGTGCAATAAATCACATAGGCTTCATCCTGTAGCGAAACATTTTTCAATTGAATTTGTGGTTCTCCCATTACCAAGCAGCTCAAAGAAGATCTGAGTTGAAAAATAATCAGATCAGTTTTAATTCTTGTAGGCACTTTTATGTCTATTAGGTTAGTCCTTAGGCTATCCAACAATAAAGATGGATGCTGATTGAATGAAATCGACGAAAGGACAAACACAGGAGACCTATAGCTACGCCGGGACTTCAACCCATAAAATACGTCCTGATCGTCGCTATGAGCCTAAAGAGGTAGAAAAGTGATGGAAAATAAAAACAAACACAAACTTCTCGTTTAATATCTAAGGAACTAAAAGTTAAAATATACAAAACAGTAATTTTGCCTGTAGTATTATATGGGTGTGAAACTTGGTCCCTTACATTGAAAGAGGAACATAAATTGAGAGTATTTGAAAATAAGATCCTTAGGAAAATCTTTGGACCTAAGAGGGATGAGGAGACAGGTGAGTGGAGAAGGTTACATAATTTAGAACTACATAATTTGTATTCATGTCCAGATATTATTAGAATAATTAAATCAAGATGACTTAGGTGGGCAGGCCATGTGGCACGAATGGGAGAGGAAAGAGTAGTTTACAGGATTCTTGTTGGGAAACCTGATGGTAAGTGACCTGTAGGAAGGCCAAGACAAAGATGGAGGGACAACGTTGAGATGGACCTAAGGGAAATCGGTAGGGATGGAAAAGAGTATATAGATCTTGCTCAACCTGTGCTGCTGCAGCCATGAACCTTCGGGTTTAAGAAGGCTAGAGAGTTAGTTAGTTAGTTAAACATATGATTACAGGAAAAGATGTAGAGTGGAATGTATAAGTATTACCAAGCAAATTGTCCATCACTATGTTTATTTATTTGTTTAACGCAGTGAGAGCTTCAAAAATTGATACAAAACACTAAACAAGCTGCTCAAAACCTCTGCACCATCATAAACAATCCATACATTAAAAACACGTAGATTGCAAGAGATGAAAATTAATGAAAATAGCAATAGACAATTCATCCGAGTAATACATGCAAATCCCACTGTACCCTCAAATGGCATAACATTAACACCAGAAGGTGACTTTGATTTCATTGCTGTTTTCATATTTTTGTAAATGATATTTGCCACTTTTAGTAATCTTTTGTCGTCTCCTATGGTTCCGGGTTCAACTCCCTGCTTGAACATAAGGGTTTCTACGTGACTGTCTCTTCATCAGTTCATCTAAGGGTCAATCGTAATTTACAGTAGTGACTACGGTGCAAAATATAAAAAATACTAAACACAATTTGCCTTTTTGAAAGCCCATGTCAAATCTATACAATGAAGAAACACTTCAAAAAGTGTTCTTAATAAAAAAAATAAAAATAAAAAAAATGGGATGCGCAGGAAACAATGATATAATATATTATCAAGATCAGTTTAGAAACAGAGAGATCTGTATCCACAATGTTAATTAGATCCGGGAAATTGAAATTTGTTATCATCTGGAATCGAACTTTCATTTCAAGGTGTTAGTATAGGGAATGCCCGAGTGAACATTTAGTAAAGACTGAGCCTCGACAGCAAACCAAGTTGCTTGCTTTCCCAACAGATCTGTCTAGACACTTCCACAACCTCCTTGAAGGTACGCTGACTTTCCCCAGGTCTTAAAATTTCATTAAGATCGTAAATTAATATGGAGAAGCGTAGCTGCGACAGGTAGAGAGGGAGAGATATGCAGACAAATGCGCGTGATATTTCCATTTTCCCTTCTTAGAATAATTAATCATCTAGATTCTTGTAAACAGATCCTAATTAATTTCGGAGAATACACAAAACTTTCAGAGCTCAATTAGATACTTGTTACTTCATGGACTTTATAACATTTATGCCGAATAATAGTGATGCGAGGATCATAGATTTTTCAACAAAGTGGTAGTAGTTTAAAGTATATCACATGCGTCATCCACGTATACTACAGGACTAAATGAAAGAATATATATCTGTATTTTAGTCGTTTATCAGGGGCACCCGCAAGATTTTATCTCGGGAGAGGGGGCAGAGGCATAGAAACGTTTATTATTATTATACTTTAGTATTATACGGACTACCTCATTTCAGACCGTCTGTTTTAGATTAGGTTAGGTAAAGAAACTAAAAAGGCGTTCAATAACCTAACCTAACCTAACCTACAACAGACGGTCTGAAATGAGGTAGTCCGTATAATACTAAAGTACCATTATTACTACTGCTATTACTTTTGTTATTATTATTATTGCTATTGCTTTTGTCATTATTACTATTACTACTACTGTTTTTTTTAAACTACATACATTTGAAATTTCCATATTCTGTATATCTGCCTGCATATAATTTGCATAACTGTACACTTAACATTAATTCTTGCAGAACCAAAATCTGTTTTTTTATAGTTAAATCAGTGTAAAATATACTGTAAGTTAAAATGTAACCCTACTTCAAATAATAACAATTGCTTTAACTTGTGGCCTGTAAGTCAGAGAAAACAATATATTTTGTTGTAAAATATGGCTACAATTTTACCATTCGAATTTCATTAATTACTTCCAGAAATCTCAGGGGTGTCCTTGCCCTTATAATGGATTTCCTGGTAGATTGGGGTAGTTTTCATAACAATTTTTTGGATATGGAATCCCTTACAATATTCTTAGAACTTAACTTAACTTTTCAAGATCAGTTTAAAGTTTACACAAATAACCATCTTTCTGCACACAATTTTAGGGTGAAATGCTTACCAGCACAGATAAAAGTATATAAGCAAATCTGGAACGAAGGCAGGAAACCGGTATACTGACCTTCTGCTGAGAATCCCCATTCGCAAGAAGTTTTGTAATAATCCGCTGAGAGGCAAAACTCGCAATCTTGCTTCCACTTATTCTAACAAACAGAACAAGAGATGGCACTGCTAAATTTCAACAGTTGTCAAGCCTGACGTCACCGGAACCATTGCCCTATATATATTTATCTGTGGTACCAATCAGTGTGTAATGTGTAAAAGGTAAGCAGATAAAGAAATAATATAATAAAGTACACACTAATCAATACAAAATGCAACCTAAATATGCAACCTCCCTTTGGGTGCAATTCTTTATATTATACCACGGCTAAATATCTTCAGGGGGTAGGGTTCTCATAAAAAATAAACTCCCTTGGGACGTCGGCTGGGACGCGACGCGACTGGTAAATGCGACAAAGTGTAGACTTGGTGTCAAATGATTGAAACCGCGCAGCTAAAAGGTGCTGCGGTTCGCGACTGGAACGCGCCGCTACTGGTGCAATCAAAACTTCCACAAAAGGCATACATGCGATCTCAGATTTACGCGTATTAAGATACAAATTTATATCGGTACTTTCACTTCTTTAAACTTCATATGTATTTACATATGATTACGTGTTTTTATTAATTTATTATCTTTATATATTTTCATTATTATCTTATACCGTATTCTATTATTGTTCATCTTCCTAATTTACTTTGGTGTTAATTTACACTGTCATTCATGCATATTACAGCAATCTTCTGTCTTGCACGTCTTATGCTGCCATCTCTCGTTAACATTCGTAATCACTCACGCGCATCAGACCCATGGGGTACGTAACAATCTTGAGTGCGCGTCAAGTCTATTGCATTTCATTTGAATCAGTGATGAAAATTCCTTTTCACACAAATATGGGGTGGAGAAGGGCATGATGAAATTTAGTACCTCATCAGAAAGTGCAAGATATCCAAAACTTTGTTAAGTCTTAATCTCGATCTCAGCAATTTATATGTAACAGGTTTTTAAGACACAGTAAATAAATTTTCAAGCCCGGCTTCGCGACCCACCAAACACCCCGTCGGGACCCAGCAGTGCGTCGCGCCCTCTGGTTGAGAAACGATGCTCTGTACCCCAGCGGCGGCGCCAGGATTAATCATCTATGGGTGCTGAGTGGGTGCGGAAAGTAATTTAGGGATAGGGTGACCAGACGTACTGATTTTCGCAGGACAGTCCTTTTTTTCAGGGTCATGTCCTGCTGTCTGCGACGCTACTCCAAAAGACAAATATGTCCTACTTTTCAACAGATCTAAAAATTTCACGCTCGCGGCTTTATTCTTACTGTAAGGCTTATATTTATGGCTTAGTATCATATATTGCATGCAGTCTGTTCATGATATGTAAGGTACCGAGTGGTGAATAAAGGTATATGCAGGAGCGTTTTGAAAATTGAAAGTAGCCCAATTCTTGGGATTTCCATGTTTGATGCATTGATGAGATGATTACTACAGCTGCAGCAAGAGACAAATATATTCTCACTATTGATTAATATTTTATTTTTATTTCACAATGTATGGATGTTTTTTGGTAAGAAAGTAAGGAAACAGGAAAAAAAAGTTAGATAGGACATAAGGTTAATCTGTTAAATTGAAAAGATAAACAAAAGGAGGAACGAAAAGAGAGAAATGAAAAAGGAAATAAAAGAAGAGAAGACCTCCGTGGCGGAATGGTTGAATGTCAAGGGTCCTCAGATTGAATCCCAGCTTGGGCATGGATGTTTTTGTGATTGTCCATTCATGAATTTAATCATATCACTCACATTCACTGTTGCAATTAGCCAAAAATGACAGAAAAGCGACGTTGAATAACAAAAATCAAATCAAGAAGAAAGCAGATGAAAGAGAATTGTGTAATATTTCAGGAGAGCAGCATGACCTTTCCTTTGCCAAAGAAGGGGACGGGGTTTCCTTCACCCTGTGCTCTTTTAGTTATAGCTGTACCCCCACCCCCACCTTCCCGTACGTATCCATGGATGTCCTGCTTTTCTGTTCAAATTATCTGGTCACCCTATTTAGGGAGTGCAATGTTGAAAAAAGAAAAACATTGGACACGCATCCAGCCTTTCAAAACGGGAGTTGAAATTTTTGCTCCAGTGTAAGGAAGAACAAGTAGACGGAAAACAAACCGTTTATCAACAATGCAATAAAGAACAAGAAAAAACGTAACTCGCATTAAGTTATAGGCAATTATCGAAAACCACAAACAGACCACTTGAAGAAACAAATGAAGTAAACATTCATAACAACAATGCTGACGAGAGGAAGAAAACGGCAGCTGAGCTTCAAGGAAGCTGCCGCCAGTACAGAAAAGTATGTATATGAGCATCTCTTTCAGTGCTTGTCTGTTGCATACAATATTAACGGTCTTACTTCAGTATCTAACATTCGGTGGTCAATCTGACGACGTGACATAATATGATATCTAAGGGTTAGTGTTTACAGTTGAACGTAGGGGGTGCTGAAGGGGATGCGGAAGAAAATTAAGGGGTGCGCAAGGACCCCCTGGCGCAGCCCCTGCTGTACCCTGTCCCAGTGATCTCTGGAGCAGGCGAACGGAAACAAGTCTCCGTGCAAGTAGTGACTGGAGACTGAGAGGGAATTCGATTGCGTTGTGGGGGAAAAGTGACTTCGGTTATCAGCAGCATTCGTAGCAGCGTGTACTGCTTCGCTCTGCCCACTCGATTTCCTCCCCTTCTCTGACGTTATGCGCGACCTTGCTCCAGAGTTAGCTGGGACGGGGTTCAGTTGCAAAAGTTTCGCCTATGGGATATTCTTATGCTTCAAAAGAGTTTACTGAAAATCCCCACTTCCATTCTACTCGTAATTTCTCAAATACCACTATGTTGTGATAACGAACCTTTAATACGTAAACTCCACCTGATATTCAAAATAAAGTTAACAATATTTTATGTGAAGAATCTCTCATGTTCAAGAAGAAAAGTTAAAATTATTTCATTCTAAAATCCTAAGAAGCACAGCAAAATACTTGAGGTCCCTGACTTATACAGATTCTCCAAATCACTGGGTAATATGTTTCATAATTAGAGCCCGGTAGTTTGGCAAAATGCCTCTTTTTATCTACTGGATATATTGATAAAAATTTTCCGGATATACGTTTTTTATGTTGTTTCGAATGTTTTGGAAGCCTTTTCATTTTGCCTATTTTGCCTATTTGGGACCCCACTGCCTATTTTTAATTATAATGCCTTTTTTGCCTTTTTCAATGAAATTTGAACATTTTTTAAAAAAAATGTGTAAATAAATTATTTTTCTCCCAAAAAACGTTGTTGGCATTTATTTTTCTTCCGTTTATTATTGAATAATTTTCGCCTTATTTAAGTAATATTGAACTCACGTATGTTTCAACATTGTTGAAGGAGAAAAGTGTGCTTTTAAAAAAATAGTATTTCATGCTGAGTTAAGATATTGCCTTTCCGTTAACATGTCCTTGTGAATGATTGACTGCTGAAAACCTGTTGCAGAACACCTGCACAATTACGTCATCACGTCCAGCGTCAGTGTCAGGAGGTTATTGACAAGAAACAGCACTAATGCCCAAGGGCCTTTGCATGGATTCCAAAATCAAGTTCTCTATCTTTAGTTTAGTTCTGCACTTTGGAAGGAAAGGATCGTGTAGTTGTCATCATGCCGAAATTTAGTGTGCTATTAAGTGGTAAGTTACATGGTTACGTGCATGAATTTGGTGAAAGCACATTTTTGACATATGGTACTATTCTTCTCTGCAAGATATGTGAAAAAACATTCAACCATGAGAAAAAAACACTTTATATCTCAGCATGTGTCAACAGCAAAACATAAATCTGCAGTTGCCAAAAAGGTTGGACAGAAGAAGATATCCCTAATTTCAACAGTGGGCACTTCATCCAACAGGCAATCTCAGTTTTCTCTTGAACTGTGCAAAGCTTTCATGGAAGCAGGGATACCTTTCTGGAAAGTGGAAAACAAGTCACTGAGGAAATTTCTGGAGAAATACACTAAAGAAACGGTGCCGTCGGAATCTACGCTGCGGAAAACATATTTAAGCATCTCCTACGAAGAAGCTCTGCAAAGAATTCGCGCTGAAGTTGGTGGAAAGAAGGTTTGGATTTAAACAGATGAAAGTACTGACGCTATGGGACGCTGAATAGCCAACGTCATCATATGAACTATGGAACCAACATGCGTCGTCATTTCTTCTCACGTCAGAACAACTAGAGAGAGCCAATGGTTCGTCAATAGCTCAGTTATTCTCAAATTCCCTACTTCTGCTCTGGCCAGACGGTGTACATCATGATGACATGTTACTTTTTATCAGTGATGCAGCTCCCTATATAAAGAAGGCTGCCATAGCATTGAAAATTCTCTTCCCGAACATGCTTCATATCACATGTGTAGCCCACGCAATGCGCAGAATCGCCGAAAAAGTTAGTGTTTTGCACCCAGAAGTGGACAGGTAGATTTCGAACACAAAGAAGATATCTCTGAAATCTCCCTCTCGAACCCGAACATTTCAGGAGGTTGCACCTGAGCTTAGTTTACCTCCGCAACCAGTCTTGAAAAGATGGGGAACCTGGATATCAGCAGCTATATATTATGCTAACCACCTTGAAAAAATCAGTGAGGTGATCGATGCTCTTCCAGAAAATGAAGCGGCTTCAATTCGTGAAGTGAAAAAACTCCTGTGCTATTCAGAACTGAAGAATGAACTGTCGTTCATTTTTACACATTATGGTGCATTGCCAGAGACAATTACAAAGCTAGAAAAAAGAGGCGAGACTCTTGTAGCATCCATGAAAATCTTCGAGGAATCTATGCAGCAGATGATGGAAGTGTCAGGAGAAAAGGGGTCAGCTGTTGTGGAAAAGTGCAAATGGGTAGTGAGTGCAAATGATGACTTGAAACAATTGAAAACAATTTGTGATATTCTAAAAGGTGAAAATGCTGTTATCGAAATGAGTCCAGATACATTTGCTTGTTTTATGTATGCTTCATTAACATTTTGCCAGAAATTATAGATAAAAGTAAGTGACTTTCAAATGTGCCTTTTTCAGTTTATTTTGCCTTTTTTCCCATTTTTAGTGCCTATTTTCCACATTATAAATGGCTTTTTGCCTGCCTATTTTAACGAAAATAAATGCCTGAACTTCCGGGCTCTATTCATAAGAAATATTTTAATTGGCAAATTCCGATACATTGGAGCTCTTATAATCAATTGGAATATACTTGAGGGGTTACAAAAATTTATTGGTAAGGTATTGAACTTACGTTATTGAAACCAGTCCAGAACGAATGAGCAACTGTTTTTTTTTTTCACCTACAAATGTTCAATGTATGCACCACTGTGACACAGCACGCATCGACACGATTTTCTACTTCTTACCACACTCGCATCAACATGGCCCTGTCGATAGTGTCTATCCCTGCAATGATACGCTTCCTTAGGGCTGCGATATCAGGCGGCATCGGTGAGACGAATATCCTGCTTTCATGAAACCCATCCAAAAAGAAGTCGCACACACGGTGTAAGGTCCGGTGATTTTGGGGACCAAAACATTGAACAAAACACTGAGTGATGTGGGTGATTTGTGTGTCGCCTAGCGGCAGGAATGTGAACTCTCAGCTTGACAAAACATACATGCACAAACTGTTTACGTTCCTGGATCGTTCTGGTCTGGTATCATTAGCGTAAGTTCAATACTTTACTTGCAATAATTTTTTGTAACCCCTCAAGTATTTATGAGACACCCGGTATCATGGGGGGGGGGGGGGCAAGGGAGAGCATGGACGTCTGCAGATTTTTTCCACGGACGGACAAGCAAGGTATTTTTCCATGGGGCATATTACCCCGATTACAATGTTGTCCCCTCAGAAAACACCTCTTGGATTTGAAATTATCGTATTCCTGCATCCCCATTATAATAATTAATGTAAATTACTGTGACGGAAATCAAATTATACGTGTGAAATACATACTTTTTAGATTGACATTAGTGTTCTAAAAGGGGAGATGTGGCCATCCTTGACCCCCTTCCAGACGTCCATGCTCCTATATTAATATACAGAGCATTCCGTGACATTCGCTACGAGACTCGGCGGCAAGCGGCTCGAGTCTCGTAGCGAATGTCACGGAATGCTTTTTCACCTAGAAATTTAGGATAGAGGATTCTTATCGCCGTTATTAAACGATATTATGCTCTTAAAGAAAATGAAGTATTCTCAAGCGGATGAAAGTTCAAAGCATCTACGGGGAGAGGGGTGCAGTGGCGCAACCACAGGGGGGCAGAGGGCATTGCCCCCAACCTTGGACTGTAATCAATTTTAGGGGGGGGGCAAACATGGAAGTAAAGGAAAGCAAGACTAGCAGAATATAACAGTAGCAGGACAAAAGGATACTCAAGATGTTTTCATGTCTTTATTGCATTACATCTTCCAGACGGCCAAGAGCACCTGCAGGGGCCACGGTTCTGCAATTGCCCCTCGATTTAAAATTTTATAGAAATAAAAATACATTTCGTAAAGTTTTTTTGCTCGCTTCGCTCGCAGTATCTGCTTCTCTTGCAGTCTTGCCAAGTTCAGAGCCGTAGCTAGGGGTCGGCGGAAGTTGGCCTGGACGCCGGAACGATCCACATGAAAAAAATTGTAAAAGAAAATTCCATGCCGCTCCATGAAAATGTTTACACCATATTAAATTAATTCTGTTTTCATTTTGCAAAAATTTGGATCTGAAAATTTTCTTGCTCGCTTCGCTCGCATTTTCTTTTCTCTTAAATGCATGAACAATTGTTTGGAGGAAAAGGAGCGCGCACATTTGAGAAACAATTTATATCATTTTTGCAGTTGGCTTTTATGGGGGCGTATGAATGGATTGAATTAGTGTTTTAAGTCCACTTTATGCACAGCAAGCCTAATCGGGACTGGACCTATAGTTTAAAGTGGGATCCGAATCACTATGTGCCTCCACCGTGTATCGAATCCGGGACCACTGCGCCATTGGGGAGGCCCTTATGGGGCGTATGAATTGATTATGTATGTATGTATGTATGCGTATATATAAGTATGTATGAAGCCAATGCAATAAAACTAAAACAGTGAGATAAAATTAGTTTTTTCTTTCCCAACTGAACTTTCATCAAGGATTAGGCGTGCGCAGACCCCCTAATCAGAGGTTCTGCGCACCCCTATGCCCAGTATAGTGATACAGCTTGACAAGATAAGAATACGCTTGTGGCGCTGTAGTCGCAGGACTCACAGGCACGAGAGAAGGGAAAGCGAGAGGAGAAAACAAATGACTGTGCACTTTAGTTAGTTCGCGACTTTCCAGGTGGCACTCTTATCGTGGTTAAGCTGTAGTAACAAGCTTGAGCGGTTGCCAGAGGATCATATTGTACTAAAGATGATGCCTCGACATAATGGAGGTTGTCTTAACTCCTAAGGTGTGCCATGTAATAAACCTTAGTGGGCCGTAGTTCGTTTCTAATATAAACATATGATTTTACTCTGTTATTAATTGAATATTTAAGAGGTGATCTTTTTGTAAAACACTGAAGTGTCGGTCAACCTCACTTCTAAGTACATCCTGCACTGCATTATTGCACATTAACGAGGATCTGGGGACACGTGTTGCGTCAATATTATGTGTGTTGTTGTCCAGTTATCAATTCATCGACGTAAAATAACGAAATCAATGGGTGAATTTTAAAATTACAGTTTTCGTTTGGAATTTTAAGGCGTAAATGTTGCAGAGCAGAAATCCACGGTTGTAATCCAGAAGCAAGTATCAGTAGGAAAAAAAATAGGCAAAAATGGCGACCAATAGAAGCTTGGCTTTACTGAAGATGAACGAATAGCGATGTTGACTGTGCAAAGGCAAGGCAAACATGTTTCTGGTCTTCTTTATTTGACTACTATGATTAGTAAAGTGCAAACGGAACTTTTTAGGCGAGATTGAAAAATCGGTAGTGGGAGGGGAGGGGGGAAGGAGCTGCACAAAAAAAAAAAAAAAGAACGCCGGATGATAATAGGGAGCTCCACGTCCCTCCTCAAACACCGATGCGAAACTTTTCCTCTCTGTCGGGCAATATAAGGCGTGGGAGAGCGAGTCGGCAATATGGGTCCTCGACGCTCATGTTTGCGAAACTGTTAAGCGGATTCGCATGGTATCGAACACGGGATGCGAAGTTTTTCGGACGTGCTCGGCTGGAAGCACTTGACGCGCTGATGGCAAACATGATACAGGCATTGTTGCCAGAGAAAGGCTCCCCTTTTCTCTAAAATCTGACACATTTTTCTCCTTATTCATTACCAGTCACTAATCGGTAACTTCTTAGGAAAATTCGCGTTACCTTTTCAGTACTTGAATTAGTAACGTGTTACTTCTTCGGTACTTCAATTAGTAGCGCGTTACTATTTCGGTACTTCAATTAGTAGCGCGTTACTATTTCGGTACTTCAATTAGTAGCGCGTTACTTTTTCGATACTTCAATTAGTAGCGCGTTACTATTTCTTTACTTCAATTAGTAGCGCGTTACTTTTTCGGTACTTCAATTAGTAGCGCGTTACTATTTCGGTACTTCAAATAGTAACGCGTTACTATTTCGGTACTTCAAATAGTAACGCGTTACTATTTCGGTACTTCAATTAGTAGCGCGTTACTATTTCGGTACTTCAATTAGTAGCGCGTTACTTTTTCGATACTTCAATTAGTAGCGCGTTACTATTTCTTTACTTCAATTAGTAGCGCGTTACTATTTCTTTACTTCAATTAGTAGCGCGTTACTATTTCGGTACTTCAATTAGTAGCGCGTTATTATTTATTTACTTCAATTAGTAGCGCTTTACTATTTCGGTACTTCAATTAGTAGCGCGTTACTATTTCGATACTTCAAATAGTAGCGCGTTACTATTTCGGTACTTCAAATAGTACCGCGTTACTATTTCGGTACTTCAAATATTAGCGCGTTACTGTTATCGGTACTTCAAATAGTAGCGCGTTACTATTTCGGTACTTCAATTAGTAGCGCGTTACTATTTCGATACTTCAAATAGTAGCGCGTTATTATTTCGGTACTTCAATTAGTAGCGCGTTACTTTTTCGGTACTTCAATTAGTAACATAATACTAATTCCTCTACGTAAAGTGCTACTAAAATCTTTTTACAAACTCCATTTGAAAGAAAAATCAATTTTTCACTGTAGACAGCTTTTGAATTTCTCAGGTATTACATACAGTACAGTCGATGCTTGACCTACCCCAGCGCCACAAACGACAAAAACTTTAAACTTTTAACAGGATTTCTTTTGTGACAACTCGACAACTCAGCGTTTAAGTTCCACACATCATAAATATTGAAACACGATACTATTAGAGAATCCTTCTTTCGTTCTTTCGTGCTAAACGTAGAGGTTATTGATCCAGCGGGTAAATATTCAGTCTTCCCTTACGTATTCTTTGTACGAACCAGCGGGATTCGCATGTTTCGGGAATGACTCGGGGAGCCTAAGCTTGGGTACACAGAGAAATTAATTTCTTACGACCGCGTCAGTAGTGGGACTTGTACTATTACTGGCTCACGAAAGTATGAACCCCCCTCCAGCAGATTTGCTTACACTTAAAACAAGCTCAACATGCCCATATGAGCTTTTTGCTCAAGTGTGGAACCCTGTCTAATCCAAGATTTTTGTAAAAAAGCCCTCATGGACTCCATCAGAAAGTATGACCCTCCTCAGATTGAAGTGCCTATACTTACAAAAGGCACTTCTGTGAGATTGTTGTCCATAATTCTGTCAAAAATATGCCCCTCTTGATATTTTTTTTGGCCACACTTAAAACTAGGCCACGACACACCCACCCACACCCACCCACACTCACCCCTCACATACACACACATACACACACACACACACACACACACACACTCACATACACACACACACACACACACATCTTGACCTTGACCTTGACCTTGACCTTGATCTTGACCTTGACCTTGACCTTGACCACACCTACCCACACCTACCCACACCCACCCACACACACATATTTACTTCCGGTCCACTTCCGGTCCACTTCCGGTCCACTTCCGGTCCACTTCCGGTCCACTTCCGGTTTGCCTACTTCCGGTCCACTTCCGGTTTGCTTACTTCCGGTCCACTTGTGGCCAAGTTGTGGCCTATTTCTGCTTTTTTTATCCAGCATAGAGTTTTGATTTGAATCCCAAGAAATTGTATATAAATACCAATGCCAAAAATATCAACACACATACACACATACACATACACACACACATACATACACATATACATACACATACACATACACATACACACATACACACACACACACAAAGCACAGTGTTGAACCCAGCTGATATTTTTTATTCAGTATAGAGTTTTGAATTGAACCCCAAGAAATTGTATATAAATACCAAAGCCAAAAATATTAAGTGTATACACACATACACAAACATACACAGTACAGTGTTGAACCCAACTGATATTTTTTATCCAGCATAAAGTTTTGAATTGAACCCCAAGAAATTGTATATAAATACCAAAGCCAAAAATATTAAGTGTATACACACATACACACATACACACACATACACAGTACAGTGTTGAACCCAACTGATATTTTTTATCCAGCATAAAGTTTTGAATTGAACCCCAAGAAATTGTATATAAATACCAAAGCCAAAAATATTAAGTGTATACACACATACACACATACACACACATACACAGTACAGTGTTGAACCCAACTGATATTTTTTATCCAGCATAAAGTTTTGAATTGAACCCCAAGAAATTGTATATAAATACCAAAGCCAAAAATATTAAGTGTATACACACATACACACATACACACACATACACAGTACAGTGTTGAACCCAGCTGATATTTTTTATCCAGTATAGAGTTTTGAATTGAACCCCAAGAAATTGTATATAATAAACAACAACAAAAATGCCGAATCAAAAATATTGTAATCAATGCAATAAGAATATATCCAGCCCCAATTGGGCCAAGCACCAAAAGATTTGTGACCCAGACAAATACAGAACCCCCACAAAAATATGTCCCAAATGCCATAGAAAATACAGCATGCAATACTTCACATATACACATAAAGATACTTGTTCCGCACAGTCATCAACATTGCCCCTACAACCATCCACATCTGGTCTGAAAAGGAAGCATGAAGTACCTCTTAATGCCAGAGTAGCAAAACAGCCATGCTTTGCACCTATCCATAGCAGTTTTAATGCCCAACTTAGGGATTATCGGTTTGTATCAGAGCCAAGATGTGGTATTGAGAATTTCTTGAACAGTATAAATCCTGATGTGCAGGCAATTCTAAATACACAAAATGGCTCTTATAAGCTCTCCCTCAAATTGTATACTCAATATAAGAAACCAAATGGCACAAAATTTACACAGCCCCACATGACAGAAACTGTACCGGTATATTCAAATGCAAATTCAGACACAATAATAAGCAGTTTAATAGAACAATTAAATATTAAACACTCTGAATTTGCAGCAAAAGAGTCTGGATGGAGCCTATGTGGCTCTCCACACAGGTTATATGTTAATATTTCTGAATTCAGCCCATTACAAGGATCTACATATCTGCCATTACCTGCCAATATTAAAAACAAACACGCCGTGGTTAATATTGAAAATAATGATGAGAAATGCTTTTTGTGGTGTATTTTAGCTGCTTTGTATCCAGTTTCAAGAAATTCTCAGAGAATAAGTTATTACAAACAACATGAACATGATTTTGATGAAGCAATGGAGGGTTTGGAATATCCAATGTCTCTTCAGAATATTGATAAATTTGAAAAAAAGGCCCGAGATATCAATGGTGAACAATTATCTATTAATGTATATATTTGTTCTACTGGCAATTGCTTGATAGAACCTCTCAGAATCAGTACAATTGATGATGATTTTGCTGTTCCGATTGATTTGCTCTTAATTGAAGAGGATGGCAAATATCATTACACTCTGATACATAATCTTCTAGCTTTAGTGAGAACACAACTAGACAAATCCAATTCAATATTCAGAATATGCAGAAGATGTTTAAGGGTATTTGATGGTAGAAAAACAGTGAATGGGGTTTGTAAAGTGAGTACAGAAATTGCCAAAAACAAGTTAATTGAGCATCTGAAATATTGTGGGAAGCATAAACCTGTTCATATGGTGATGCCTAATCCAAGTGAAAATTGCAAATTCAAAAAGTTTGAAGCCTTGTTGGAACACCCAGCATATATTGTCTGTGATTTTGAATCAATCCTCAAATCTCTTGCATTCTGCAATCCGGATCCTGAAGAATCATCTATTACACCATACCAGCTACATGAACCTTCCAGTTTTTGTTATGTGGTTGTACAGGATGGTGTTGTTACCAAAGAAAATTCATACATGGGGCCAGATGCTATCAAAATATTTGCACATAGAATAGAAAATGAGTGCCGTGACATAGCATCTAACATCTTATTAAAATCAAAACCCATGCTGCCTTTAACAGAGAAACAGATTTAGGATTTCAACAATGCAGAAAAATGCCCACTATGTGATTCTGAATTTTCAGATATAAATATCAAGGTGAAACACCATTCTCATACAGATGGTCGATATAGACAGGCCCTGTGTAATAGCTGTAATATTCAGATCAAGAGACCAAGATTTGTCCCCATATTTTGTCATGGAGCATCCAATTATGATTTTCATCATCTGATCAGGTACGAGGGGTTTGAGAAACAGAATTTAAATATTTTAGCTGAAAATGATGAAAAATATATATCTATTAGCAAAACAATTAAAGTTAATGGTGTTCCTATTCACATGAGATTTCTTGATTCTTACAGATTTTTATCTGCTAGCCTGGCCACACTGGCCACTCAATTATCTGATGATCAATTCAAAATCACACGTGCATTGTTTCCAAATCTGGACCTGAAATTAATTAGGCGGAAGGGTGTATATCCATATGATTATGTTACAGATTTTTCTAAATTTGCTGAGTGTTCTCTGCCACCACAAGAAGAGTTTTACAGCAAAATCAGAGGATCTGGAATCACTGATGATGATTATCACCATGCCCAATTGATGTGGAACAATTTAAAATGCCAGACATTTCGTGATTATCACATGGCTTATTTGAAACTTGATGTGACCCTCTTAGCTGATATATTGCAGGCATTCAGAAAATCATCAATGCAAAATTATGGACTGGACCCAGCGTATTTTTTCAGTGCCCCGGGCCTAGCATGGGCTGCAATGTTTTTAAACACCAAAATGCAATTGGATTTGATCCAAGATCAAGATATGTATCTGTTTATGGAGGAAAATATAAAAGGAGGCATGGTGCAATGTTCTCAGAGATATGCCAGAGCAAATAACAAGCATATGCCTGATTATAATCCAGCACTGCCATCAAATTATATATTGTATGTGGATGCCAACAGCCTCTATGGTCATGCGATGATGCAAAAACTGCCATATGCAGGGCTTGAATGGGTCGAAGATTTTAATATTGAGGATCTTCAGGGTTTTGATGACAGAGAACGTGGCCTCTTCTTAGAGGTTGATCTGATATTTCCAGATCATTTACATAACAAAGTTTCTGATCTGCCCCCAATTCCTGAGGTTCAGTGCTCACCTGGCTCTAAACAGAAGAAGCTCATGATGACACTGGAGCCAAAACAGGGTTATGTCATATATTACAAAAACCTCCAGTTCCTGATGAAACATGGTGTTCAAGTGACCAAAATTGGAAAAGTTTTGAGGTTCAGGCACTCAGAATGGTTGAAACCATACATTAATACAAACACGGAGCTTCGAACATCTGCAAAGAGCGAATTTGATAAATCTTTGTTTAAATTGATGGTTAATTCTGTATATGGCAAAACTATTGAAAATGTCAGAAAACATACCGATGTTAAAATAATTACTGACCCCAGCCTGAGCAAAAAATTGGTTGCAAAGCCCAACTTCAATTACAGAAGAATTTATGATGAAGATATGGCACTTTTCAACATGAAGAAAACAAAAATTAAGTTTGATAAACCTATTTATGTAGGGGCTGCGATATTGGAATTGTCCAAATTACATATGTTAACATTGTATTATGATGTGTTGAAACCTTTTTATGGTGATAATGTAAAACTGATGTACATGGACACGGATAGTTTTATTCTTGATATTAAAACAGAAGATGTTTATCAAGATATGTCACAGCCTGAATTGTTTCAATATTTTGATACCAGTGAACATAAAGAGATTCAACACCACCACAACAAAAAGGTGCCCGGCAAGTTAAAAGATGAGACACTTGGTGATGTTATTGTGGAATTTGCTGGGTTAAGTGCCAAGATGTACAGTTTTAAAACATGTAGTGCTGTTGTCAAAAAGGCCAAGGGCATTGGCAGAGTTACAGTGGAAAAAGAGCTCCAATTTGAAGATTATAAAAATTGCATCAAATCCCAGAGCTTAATCAGAACATCGGAATCCAGAATTCAGAGTGTGGATCACTTATTGACTAGCAATGTTGTAAGAAAAGTGGCTCTGGACCCACATGATGATAAGAGATGCATTTTATCATGTGGCATACATACTCTACCATGGGGACATTGTGATTTGAAAAATGGCAATCAATGCACAAGCACAGAGCATGATTTGAAATAAATAAACATGCCTATGAACTTATTTGGGTTCAAAAAACAGGGTATTATGGACCTGCCAACCCCACAACCCTCTTCTGATATGCTGTCTAAACTGAGTGGCTTGTTAATTATTCATCTGAACAGCATACTTACAGATGTTGATGATAAAACAGGCAAAATATTGTACATATTTAACAACAATTTAAATCATTACCAATTACCTGTAGGTGGGCAATTGCAATTTATTACAACCCCTGAGGGTGATGTCAAGATTTCAGTAGGGAGAAATATTTACAGAATTAAGCACTCAAACATGGTTTCTGGCACTGTTTATACTGTTTCTGCTGGTGACTGCTTATATATTGAGGTCCCTGGATCCTATGACAAGCTTATACCTTTTTTTATAGAATTAAGAATCAGGTATTCAATAATAAATAACTACTAAACAAAATGCCTAATGATATATTTGGCCATACAAGACATGAAGATCACAGTGATGAGATTTTGATGCTTGATGTCAGAGTCAAGAAATTAAGAAGTGATTTACAAGCTTTACAAACCACACTCAATGCCAGTCTTCAATTAGAAATTACAAATTTGCAATCACAATGCATGGACCCTCTTCTTAAAATTGATTCTGAACTTAAACTGCTGCTTCAGAAATATACTGACCTGGCTACATTAGATAATTTTCAAAGTTTAGAAGAAGCTGTAGCAGCTCTTCAAGCCAAATTTAAGACCCAGGCTAACAACTCTGAGCAATTGAAACAACAATTAGAGGAGCAGATAAATAATGTCCAGACACAGCTCCAAACAATTGTCAAAAGCATAAAATCACAAGAAGATTTTGATCTCGTGATTTCAACTCTAAAGGAACAGATTCAGTCACTCCAAATACCTAATCTGGACCCTCTGAACAATGCCATAGCCGAGGTTAAAGAAAAAATTGAGACACTTGAAAATTTTATGAACAACTTGCCATCTTCTGATGCTTTGAATGCAATAACTCGGAGTGTTGCCAACATCAAGCTGCAACTTGAAACATATGAAGATTTTGGAAAAATTCAAAGTTCCATAACCCATCTTGAAGGTACAATAGCAGCAGTGCAAAGTGATTTGGCAAATGTACTTGAATCCCGATTGCCTGGGATTGTAGATACCCTTGTCAGTGTCCAGCAACAAATCACAAAGCTTGAAAACCTCAACACTGAATCTGAACTGTCTCATTTTCATCACTTGATCGATGATATCCAAACAAAACTTGAAATTTTACAACAATCCACACCCACTCAGGCAGATATAACCCTGCTCCAAAATGCTATGCAAAATGTGGCCGATGCTTCTGAATTACACAATGTAAAATTGGCACTTGAATTTTTGCAAAATACAGTATCAAATCTTCCTACATCACAGGAACTTAAAAATATTAAGAGGGCAGTGAATAGGATATTGAAATCAGAAGATATCAAGAATATCCAGGCAGAGATCAAACATCTCACTCAGACAGTGGCCACTCTTCCAACAAATCAACATATTAATGAATTGCATGCCCTGTTTGAGGATATCAGAAGGCAGGTCCATGATCTTACAGCTCAAAATTCAAAATTGGCAGTTGTTGAAAATTTGCAACAAATTGTAGCTAATATCAAGCAACAGCTAGGGACCATGGAATCCAATCAAGCAAATGCTCTGTCTGTTTTTGCCACCCAGCTCCAAGAAATTGTGCAACAATACAAAAAACTTGCTGTGGACATAAGAATCAAGCCGGGGCACGATGAGATTGTAAGAACCATCAATGAGCACCTTGAATCTGTAACAAGCAGATTGCTCACAGCAGAAAAGGAAATAACAGGCATAATCGAGAATCCAAAACATTCAGTAATTCTTGAATTGTACAGCATCCCCAACAAAGAATATGATTCTCCATTTACACCAGGTGGCAAAATATATATGCTGTCCCCTGCACAATTTTATTATCAGTTTTTTGTTGGGGGCACATTGAGACCAATCAAGATCAAATATTGGCTTCAGCCACAGGCACACCACTACCCCACCTTATCAATAACAAATGCTGATAACAAAGTGAAAATCAGCAGTGTAGAATTGGAGGATTTTACAGACCCCAATACATTGGAAACAGCCTATACTGAAGATGATGGCACTCTGGAATTTAAAATACATATAGGGGACAAATTATATTTAGAAAATCCTGCAGTCTCAGCTGCTGAACACCCTATAGTTGCAATATTCTTGTTTACATATTATGTCTAGACAAATTATTGTTGATGAATTACACAGACAGGCCCGACATAATTTTAAGAGACTCCCAGTAGTCACAAAGGGCATAGATGATTTATGGCAAAGCGACTTGATTGAAATGGCAAGTGGGCAGTTGAAAAACTTAGACAAAATCAACAAGGGCTACAAGTATCTACTCACTGTCATAGACACATTTTCAAAATTTGCCTGGGCTTTGCCACTCAAATCCAAGACTGGAACATGTGTTACAGAAGCCATGAGAACAATCATCAATCAGAGTGGAAGATCACCGCGCTATTTGCAAACAGATAATGGCAAAGAATTTTATAATTCAGTGTTCCAACAATTTATTAAAAGCCAGGCAATAAAACATTATTCGAGTTACAGTGATCTCAAAGCCTCAATTGTAGAGAGATTCAACAGAACCTTAAAAAATCTTATGTATAAACAATTTACACTGCAGGGTAATTATAAATGGATTAATATTCTTCCAGAACTTCTACAAAAATATAACAACTCGGTCCATTCCACAATCAACATGAAACCTTCTGAAGTAATAAGCTCATCTGATGAGCAAAAATTGATCAGCACTGTATATTATCCTAGATACCAGCCAACAACAAGAAAGGCCAGATACAAGATTGGGGATCAAGTAAGAATAAGCAAATATAAGCACTTATTCAAGAGAGGCTTTACAAGAAACTGGAGCACTGAATTATTTACAGTGGTTCAAGTTAAACCTGGGACCCTTAACACATATATAATAAAGGATCACCGAGGAGAAATTCTCAAAGGCAGGTTCTATGAACAAGAGCTCAGCAAAACTAAACAGCCTGACACATATCTCATAGAAAAAATCATCCGCAGAAAAGGCAACAAGTTACTTGTCAAATGGCTGGGTCATCCGGAAAACAGCTGGATCGATGCAAACAAAATAATAATATGAGCACCTGGGATGTTATAAAAAGGCTGCCAGAACCTGAACAGCAGAATAAGAGAAATGGAAAATTGTTACCTGATAATATTAGGTGTCTTATTGTTGGGCCATCTGCTTGTGGTAAAACTACACTAATGGTTGATAATTTTTTATTGGCACCCAACTGGTTAGACTGGAAAAACAGGCACTTGTATATCTTCTCTAAGAGCTTGGAACAATTAAAATATCAGCAGCTGATGAAGCTATATGATGGATTGGATATTGCCACTTTTGAACCAGATGTTAAGCCACTTGATGAATGTCTCGATAATTCTGTTGTTGTGTTTGATGACATTATATTGGATAATCAAAACAAGGTTAGAAATTTCTTTACACAGGGCCGACACAAAAACATTGATTGCTTCTACCTGGCACAGACTTTTTCAAAAATACCCAAGCAACTGATCCGAGACAACAGCAATTTTATATGTATATTTCATCAAGACCATACCAACCTCAAACACATACATGATGAATATGTAGGTGGGGACTTGAGCTACAATGATTTTTCCAAATTTTGCAGCAAGTGCTGGAACCAGGACAGTTATGGGTTTGTCACAATTGATATGACAAGAACACCTAATACTGGCAAATACAGAAATAAAATCAACAATTTTCTAGACGTTGAAACATTTTCTAGACGTTGAGACGTATATAAATAAACATGAAAAGGCCAATCATTGATGATCTTAAGTTAAGAGATTATCTTGTAAAAAGATTTAAGGGATGGAAATCAGAGAACCGTGGAATTTATGAAAAACACAAACAAACAGAACAGCCTGTAATTGATGCTATTAATAATTTAGGTAAGAATATCAAAACTGTTACAGAGCAGAATCAAAATTTGCTCACAGAGCTTGTACCTGTAGCTGCAAGGAACATATTAGATTATCCATTCACCCCACTTTCCAGTATTCATACACCTAGTCCTCCTAGAAGAATTGAAGCTAGTCAGGATCCTATTGAATTGGGTCTTCTTGCTCAAAAATATTTAACCACACCTAAAGACAACAAAGATGAGGTGTTTGGCTTATATGCTGACACAGAGCTTGATGGCAGCATCATACATAGAATTGGCAATTTCAGAGTAACGTTTATGGGGGATGATATAATTGTATATTCAGAATCTCGACTTGGAGAAAAAGGTGCTTTTGTTAAGTACACCGGAACACCTGGATTGTGGGAACTCATGACCAGGAAGAGACCTGGCAGCTATACAGATCAAGATTATGAGGATTACAAAGAAATATTAATAAAATCAGATGCTCTATACCAGAACAATGATCCCACACAAAAAAGGGTTAAGTCTAGCAGTGGGGCAAAATACAACAATTTAATCAAGCCCATATGGTCACAGATCAAGACAGGTAGTGGAATCAAACAATACAACACCCTGCCCAAAGAATTTGTCTGGGTTGATGATGTCAGGAAACTTGTAGATAGGCTATTGGTGATAGCTGGGGAGGAAAATGCTGGGAACCACAATTTTTACAATGAAAAGGTTGGAATTATGGACATGATAAGCACAAAATTGTCTAATTTTATAGTGAATGATCCTAAGGGGATTGGATATCTCATAAAAATTATTAATACTCTACCCCCCAAATTCTGGAATATTTCTGAGGGTCGGGGGTTGGTTAATGACATTATAAACAAGCTGCCATTTGAACTACACATTCCAGGCTATCAGTATTGTGGTCCCGGCACAAAACTAGACCATAGATTAAACAGAGGGGACCCTGGTGTTAATCCCCTAGATGCTGCTTGTAGAGACCATGATATTGCATACAACACACATTCTGATCTTGACAAGAGACATGTTGCAGACAAGAAATTAGAAGAGGCTGCATTTGGCAGATTTGTAAGCAAAGATGCATCTTTGAGTGAAAAAATAGCAGCATTGGGAACCACCATAGCTATGAGCACCAAACAAAAACTGGGGTGGGGGTTGTGAATATGTATATAATAAACCTACAATGAAGGCCAAGGGTGTTATGTATCAAATACCTTATGCAGGTCTCAAATCTCTTAAAACTATTGACAGTCTCTTAACCAAAAAGCAGCGCAAGAAAAAAAATTCTTGTATTGCAAAGGGGCATGGTATGAAATTGTTGCTTAGTACCCCCCAATTAAAAAAATTGCAGCAATCAAGAAAAAAATCACATGTGGGGGGATTTATATTTACCATCCCTGCCATCTTAGCTGCTCTCGGGGCTGTGGGGAGCTTGGCTGGGGGTTCAGCCGCCATAGCAAAAACAGTAATAGATGCCAAGAAAAATAGGGCAGAATTAGATGAGCAGAAGCGCCATAACCTGGCAATGGAGAAAAAAGGCAAAGGTGTTAAAAAAGCCATAAATAAGTTTAAAAAAAACAAGAGCCGCTTACAAACCAAGATATTGAAGCTTTAATCAAGCCACTGGGCATCAAACATTTTAGAGGTGTGTACATGTCTGATTCTTTACCAGAACAACCACTCAACAAAGAGTGTGGCATAGTTAATTTGGATGAGTACAAAAATCAGGGCACTCACTGGATCTGTTATCTTAAATATTTAAACAATAAGGCATTTGTGTTTGATTCATTTGGAGGTGTCCCACCTGAAAATTTAGTAAAATATCTAAATTCAGCTAATCTTTATTACAATAATGCCCGTGTTCAAAACTTCAGAGATGTTAATTGCGGACATTTGTGTTTATCTGTTCTTAGATACATGTCTCAAATAAATAAACCATCAATTGAAGATTTTCAAAAAGCCTTGTGGTATCTGAAACATCATGGGGGTATTCCATCTCACCAGCCAAAATTCAATATTGAAACTCAAATTGCATGATGACATAGTGTATCCCAAAACAATAGCTCTCAGGGCATTTTATGGCATGTACCTAATCCCTAATATTACACACCACAACAACACAATTGCAGTTGGTGATGAAAAAATTGTCATCACTCCAGGGCAATATAATCTGTCCACTCTAAATGCTCAATTACCCAGAGGTGTAGTGTTAAGTCAAAATTCTGTCACTCACAGAGTAGAGATTGTATCTGCTACAGAAACAGTGAATCTGGGTACCATAGGAGAGCTGTTAGGATTTGAGAACAATACAAAACTTGAAGCAGGCATCAAACACACTGCTATGAATATACCTAAATTCTTAGCCATAGAGACTCTAAATATTCACTGTAATGTGGCTGAGGGTATGATCACCAAATCAAATGGCATAGGCACTCACAAACAAACAGGCATTATTGCAACATTCAAGCCTAATTCTGAATTTATGGAGCCCATCATCTACAATCCATCCCCAACATTATATTTTCCTGTGTGTCATAATAGAATAGATTACATTGAGTTGATGGTCACTAATGAAAAAGAAGAATTAGTTGATTTTGCTGGAGCCACAACAACTGCAATCATAGAGATTAATATTTAAATAAAAATACATACAATGGAAAATATTGAGAGTTATGAGCTACAATCATTCCCTCCAAACAGGAGGACATTTGCAAATTTAAATCAACCCAACACAGAAATCGAGGTTGATCTTGATGTAGGGGATGGCTTTATACACCCTCACAGAGCAGATTTATACATCAAATTTGATGTTGTAAAGCTCGATGGAACAGCTTATCCGGCAAATTCAAATATAAGACTTGTAGACAATTTTGTGCCGCATCTGTTCTCTGAAATTGAGATCAGAAAGCACGGTGTTGTTATAAACAGAGTGGATTATCCCGGCATTACCTCCACAGCTTTGGCCACATTAAAATTATCCAAAACCGAGGCTTCATACTACAAAATAGGAGGATTCGAGGCTGGTGATAAGATATTATCTAAAAACCACACAGTGCTGTTCCCCATGCGCCTGTTGCCAGGATTCTTCTCAGATTTCAAAGAAATTATGTGGAAGGGTGGGTTAAGAATCACATTTAGAAGAGCTGCAAATGATAACAATGCCTTGATGAGGTACAGTTCAATAAACCCCACAGGAGAAGCTCTGCCCAATACCCTACCTGATGCAGGCAAATGCATTATTCAGACTATGGAGTTAAGAATCCCTGTTGTTGAGTATGAAGCCAGTTATGGTCTTAAATACAAAGCTGATATAATAAAAAATCCACAAATTCCTCTACAATTTTATACATATCAATGTGTACAGAAGCCCGCATCTGGTACTTATTATGAGTTTGATGCTACAAATTCATTCTCCAGTATACAATTTGACATGCCTGATTTTGTGGTAGTACTGTTTCAGACTGGAAGACACAATAATCAAGAAAAAAATTCAAGTAAATTTGATAACTGCAACATCAAGAACATATATCTTAAAAATGGCAGAAATGAGGTCTTTCCTAGAGAAAATTACAATTTAGACATGTCCAAGGATGACTTCCTCAAATTATATGAGGCTTTTTCGGCTTTCAAAAGAGTCACTACTGGCAACACTGACATGTATTACACACCTGATGAATTCAAGGCACAGAGACCCATGTTTGTAATCAATGCTTCAAAAAGAAAACAAGTTGTGGTGAATGACAGAACAAATATTAAAATTATCTGTGAATTTCATGAGGCTTTACCTGATGACACCATATGTAGTGTTATTCTCATAGGGGAAAAATCATATGTTTATGATGTAAGAAATGAGAGAGTCACGGAGCAATTCTAGAGACCCTCTAGAATTGCATTGTTTTAATATTGGATAAACAAATTGAAGCTGGTATCCAATTGAACTTAAACCAGAAGTAACTATGTGTGTGTGTGGGTGGGTGTATGTGTATGTGTGTATGTGGGTGTGGGTGTGGGTGTGGGTGTGGGTGTGGGTGTGTATGTGGGTGGGTGTGGGTGGGTGTGGGTAGGTGTGGTCAAGGTCAAGGTCAAGGTCAAGGTCAAGATCAAGGTCAAGGTCAAGGTCAAGGTCAAGGTCAAGGTCAAGGTCAGGGTCAGGGTCAAGGTCAAGGTCAAGGTCAAGGTCAAGGTCGGGGTCAAGGTCAAGGTCAAGGTCAAGGTCAAGATGTGTGTGTGTGTGTGTGTGTATGTGAGTGTGTGTGTGTGTGTGTGTGTATGTGTGTGTATGTGAGGGTGAGTGTGGGTGGGTGTGGGTGGGTGTGTCGTGGCCTAGTTTTAAGTGTGGCCAAAAAAAATATCAAGAGGGGCATATTTTTGACAGAATTATGGACAACAATCTCACAGAAGTGCCTTTTGTAAGTATAGGCACTTCAATCTGAGGAGGGTCATACTTTCTGATGGAGTCCATGAGGGCTTTTTTACAAAAATCTTGGATTAGACAGGGTTCCACACTTGAGCAAAAAGCTCATATGGGCATGTTGAGCTTGTTTTAAGTGTAAGCAAATCTGCTGGAGGGGGGTTCATACTTTCGTGAGCCAGTAATAGTACAAGTCCCACTACTCGCGTCGACAGTGGCAGAGAATCTTCGTCGGTCTCTCGAGGTCTTCGGCTTCCCCCGAGTTCAAATATTGAAAATTGAGCGAATGGGAGCCATTTCCATCAGTGCCACGTGACTTCTTTGACGCTGAGGAAACCAATCTTTGAAAAGAGACGTGGGTTTCCAAATGGTGATTTGCAGGCCGGCTGAGATATCGATGTATACACGTGTTTGCAATTCGCAAACGCTACCAAGACGTGAGCAGGCTTATAGTAAATACTTCTTAACCAAGATTCCAAATTGAGAGGGTGAAAGCCAGGGATTTTCTTTCTCTCTGAATTTTCTTTTCGAATGTCAATATATTCTTGAATGCTAGTCTCCCCTTATCTGGCTCATGGTTTCTGAAACTAATCTTTCCGGGATTGATTCTGTTCTCAGCTTCTATTCACGCCATTGCTCGCCATAGAATACCTTTTCTATGTCTGTTTTGAATATCCAGGCACCGTACACTCGTCCTGAACTAGTACACATAAAATATTTTTATAAAATCATCAATGGTAAAATTGAAGCGAATTTTTTATCAATCGTTTTAATTTACTAACTCGCAATGTAAATTCTTCCACAATCCAATGACAAGGTTCTCCCTTCTCCAACACTACTATTATTATTAATCTTAATAGGTTTACAAATAAGCCATACACTATTTCATTTGAAGCAATATTAGTGGAGAAGGTCTAAATATGGGCGAAGGTCTAAATATGTGTTTTGGAGTTATCAGCGCTCCCGGGTGCTGCAGCCTGGCAGAGGCTATTGGAACTGGTTATCTGTCAAGGACAAAGGTTGCGGCGCCAATTCGCAAGAGAAAGTGGTGGTTAGTTTCGGCCTTGGACGCTGTTACACAATTGCGACCTCCAAAAACTTTTTGCAGGTATGTTTTAACTCACCGTTTCCTGAATTCTCATCTGCTTTGTATAGGTTATGATATTAGCGGTACTTAAAACAAATGTGGGCTTTTATAATGCCATGATTTGTTTGTGAAATATGTACCACAGAGAGCGAAAATAAATTAACTAACTAACTAACTAACTCTCTAGCCTTCTTAAACCCGAAGGTTCATGGCTGCAGCAACACAGGCCTTCCATCTTTCCCTATCTTGAGCAAGATCTATATACTCTTTTCCATCCCTACCGATTTCCCTTAGGTCCATCTCAACGTTATCCCTCCATCTTCGTCTTGGCCTTCCTACAGGTCTCTTACCATCAGGTTTCCCAACAAGAATCCTGTAAACTCTTCTTTCCTCTCCCATTCGTGCCACATGGCCTGCCCACCTAAGTCTTCTTGATTTAATTATTCTAATAATATCTGGACATGAATACAAATTATGTAGTTCTAAATTATGTAACCTTCTCCACTCACCTGTCTCCTCATCCCTTTTAGGTCCAAATATTTTCCTAAGGATCTTATTTTCAAATACTCTCAATTTATGATCCTCTTTCAATGTAAGGGACCAAGTTTCCCATCCATATAATACTACAGGCAAAATTACTGTTTTGTATATTTTAACTTTTAGTTTCTTAGATATTAAACGAGAAGACAAAAGTTTATGAAGAGAGAAGTAACATGCATTTCCTGAATTCAGCCTACTTTTTATTTCCTCTTTAATATAATTTTCATTTATTAATATTACTCCTAAGTATTTGAATTTGGAAACTGGTTCAAACGAGTTGTTATCAATAATTAGATTTTGATTATTACCTAACACTTGGTTTCGGCCTGTAAGCATATATTTAGTTTTCTCTTTGTTAACTTCCAAACCTATCTCTTTAGCAGTTTTGAAAAATATTTTAGCATTATTCTTAATTGTATTCACATCATCTGCATATGCTAACAACTGAGTCACACCATTTAATTTTAGTCCTTCTTTAGTTTCTTTTACCTTCCTAACAGCATATTCTAAGGCAAAATTAAAGAGCAATGGAGATAATGCATCTCCTTGTTTTAACCCATCATGAATTGTAAATTTGTCAGACATATTAATACCCACACGAATTTTACTTTCTGTTTCACTGGTGCATATTTTCATCATACTAACAAGCTTCTTAGGTATTCCAAACTCTACTAATATAGTATATAATTTATCTCTTTTGACCGAATCATATGCTTTTTTGAAATCAATGAATAGCTGATTAACATTTTGATTATATTCCCACTTTTTATCAAGTGACTGTCTGATGTGAAAAATTTGATCTGTAGTTGATCTGTTACGTTTAAATCCAGATTGATAATCACCTATAATTTCATTAGCATATGGTGTTAGTCTTGTTAAAAGAATGTTAGACAATATTTTGTATGTTGTTGAGAGTAGAGAAATTCCACGGTAATTATTGCAGTTCATTTTATCACCTTTTTTAAACACAGGAACAATTATGGATTCTTTCCACTGTTGAGGGATTTCTTCTTTATTCCATATTAAACAAATTAATTTATGAATTTGACATATTAATGAATTTCCACCATATTTAATTAACTCAGCTGGTATTAAATCAATGACAGGTGCTTTGTTATTCTTTAGCCTTTTAATAGCATCTTTAACTTCAGTCAAGTTAGGTTCTGGAACTAAAGGTTCTGCTGTGTGGACTTTATTTACTTCTGATTTATCTCCTACATGGACATTTAAAAGGTCATTAAAGTAGTTCTTCCTTCTATTTAGAATATCGCTTGGGTCAGCTAGAAAATCACCGTCTTTATCTTTTATCAAGTTTACTTTAGGTTGCCACCCCTTTCTAAACTCATTTACACCTTTATATAAATCTCTGATATTTTTATTTTTGCTGTTTGTTTCAATTTCGTTAATTTTGCTTTTCAGGTAATCTCTTTTTTTACTTCTAAACGTGCGGTTAACTTCTCGTTTTATTCTATTATAATTGTTTAGATTTGTATCATCAGAGTTATTTAACCACCTAAGTCTAGCCTGATTTCTTATTTCTATTAGATTATGACATTCATTATCAAACCATGGCTTACTTTTTCTCGGTTTATGGTATCCTATACTTTCTTTAGCTGCTGATTCTATTGCATTACGTATGTGCTCCCAATTCTTATTTACGTCTGTTTCATTTATATTTTCATCATCATTTAAATCCTGCAAAACATCAAATCTATTTGACAGTTTAATTTGGTAATCTTTCTTAATTCTTTCATCAGTAAACTTTCCTTTATCAAATTTTATAACTTTTAGATTTTGTTGCTTATGATTTATCACTGAGAGTCTTTCTCTTAATTTAGCAATTACTAAATAATGGTCACTGGCACAGTCAGCACCTCTATGTGTACGAACGTCAATTATACTAGTATGCCTTCTCATATCAATGAGAATATGAACTATCTGATTATGAGTTTTACCATCTGGAGAAGACCAGGTATATTTATGGATATCTTTATGTTTAAAAGTGGTACTTTTCACAATTAAATTCTTTGAGGTTGCAAAAGTAATCAATCTTATACCATTATCATTACTTAATTCATGAAGACTTTCTTTACCAATCGTGGGTTTAAATGTCTCTTCTTTGCCTATCTGTGCATTACAGTCATCTAACAGAATTTTCATATCATACTGAGAAAATTTATCAAAGACCTGTTCTAACTCTGTATAAAAATCATCTTTAGTATTATCATCTTTATCTTCCGTTGGACCATGTATGTTTATTAAAATAATTTTACACCACCTACCCTGTAAAACTGCATATGATATCCTATCATTAATAAATTCTACTGTTTTAAGAGCCGAGATAATTCTATAATTTATGAAAAAGCCTGTTCCAAAATTATGATTTTCAGTACCACCATAGAAAAAAGTATAATTTTAAGTTTTACAATTCCCTTCTCCTGGCCACCTAACTTCCTGGACAGCTACTACATCTAATTTATACTTAACTATCTCATTAACTGTACACTGAATTGCCCCAGGCCGGTAAAGGCTTAGAACATTCCAGGTGCCTAATTTAATATCCTTATTCCTAATGTAGATCTTATCCTTAGTCCAGGGACCTCCGAAAGTAGTCACCACCCGGAGATCCGAACGGGGGACTATTTTACCTCCGGAATATTTTACCTTGGGAACATCCATGGTCTTATATTGCTGTTTCTTGACATGTCTTTTTACAGTGCAGAGTTGTCAGCTCTACGCCTAACCCCCAATATGAATGGAGGAACTGCTACACAAGACAAACACAAACACATCACAACTATAACACAATATAAACACAAACACACCACAACTACTACAAAAGACAAACACAAACAAATTAGACAGCACAACTACTACGCAAGACAAAACAAACATACTAGACAGCACAACTACTGCACAAGACACATACATACACACCACAGATACTACACAAGATAAACACAAACACACTACACAGCACAACTACTGCACAAGACACACAAACACATAACAACCACTACACAAGAAAAAACATAAACGCACAACTACTACTACACAAGATTATGAAGAAAAAAAGGTAGAGTTTAAACACTTAATACAACTAATTTTATACTATTTTAGGATTCTTAAAGTAAATATCTTTGAAGGGAAAAACACTCACACAACTCATTGATTAAACACGTTCATAGAAAATAAATGTATTTGATTTTTTACGTAGTCTATAGCCTATTTACAAAGTCAGTTTAAACCTAACTAAGTTATTACTTTTTTAAAACTAATTTAACACTTAAAATTTTTAGTAATAGAAGTAATTGCCCAGCTTTGACAAACATTTGTTCGTTGAGTTGTTTATGTAAAATCAAATTCGATAATGATCTTAATAATAAAACTTATTAGTTGTAACTGATTATTGAGTATATAATTGTTTGATTTACTATTTAAACTGTACTATTAATTAAAAATAATATAATCATAATTATTATATATTATATTATGGCTTGTATAATAGCACTGCTTCAGTCTGAAATTATAATGTCTCTTATAATAATCAAAATAAATGACTGTGACTGAAATGAAATTATGTGTGGAATATATACCTTTTAGGTAGACATTCATCCTCCCCTCCCCTATTGCCCCCTTCCCGACGTTCATATCCGCAAGGGTCCAAGCGAAATACATCCGCGATCGTCCGAGCAAGCTATGTACAACCGCAGGGTTGTACATCCGCGAGGCGCAGAGCGAAATATAGTGACAAGGTTATTAGCGAACTCGAACTCTAAGAAAATCCTTTGCGAACTACGTTCGTGACACGATGAGCAAATTAAATCCGTTACGCCTTTTGTAGTCATGCTTTATTTTGAAAAGTTAAAAATATGGGCAACTCTCATGTTAAACATACAATTTTGTATAATGTCATCTTTATTATTAGCATTATCATTATTTATTGAAAAATGATTGTCAGCATTTTGTGGAAATTTTTAAGAAATATGCGTACCCCTTGTACAGTAACGGACACTTCTGGATTGACCACATTGAGTTTCAATGGGCTCAATACAATCCAGAAGTGTCAGTGACTGTACGTATCTTCTTGAAATTTGTCTTACATGTGGGGAAAACTAGTGGGAAGAATTTTATTTGAAAATAAATTGAAGAAGAAAAATAGCGTGATGGTCTAAATATGGGCTATGACATGAGGTCTAATGTTGAGATAACATTTTCAACAAATATTTGGATGTTTTTCTTAATTTCGATTTTTCCCATTCCGCGTGATTTTCAAAACAACAGATTATTCATAAATACGAATTTTATTATGTTTTAGAGATAAATGACTGTTTTTTTAAAATTTTAATTGCTTTCTGTTATATTGCCACTAGTAGCCCATATTTAGACCACAATTTTGAAATACATCATTTTACAATTTTTTGGATTTTTTTTTAAATGGAGACCTACTATACTTTAGCATCCTATTACATTTAAGTATATATTTCATAGATATGCATTTTAAAGGCAGGTGCTTGATGATATATTAGTTTTTCCCTCCGAAAATGACAACATAAAAGGGGGGCATAATTAGACCTTTTCCCCTAATAAAAATAATGGATTGATGCCCTATGTAGTAAAAGAAAACCTACACAAAAACTACATCGAAAAAAAATGAGTTGAAAACAATTTTACATGAGTACATTGTGTGTTGCGTAGTAGCATGCTTATAAAGAAAATCAAACATTGATAATACTATAAACCTTTACTATAAACTGTAAGGTGTAGATGTGGATTGGATATGAGTGTGTATTGAATTAACTGTTCCAGGGATGAGGATGAACATTTTAAAACGTACAGAAAGATAGATAGATAGCTATTCGGACTTATAAAATAACCTACTTCCAAGTGTCAACATTTTCCTTCAAAAACAGTTTCCGGCAATCCTTAACAAACTATGTGTAATGTTTGTTCTTGCGCCATCTTGTGTTGTTTTTGTTACGGTTTCTGCTTCTCTGACAGTTTCAGCAAAAAATGGTTGTTCAGTGTTGCATCTCAAATTTTAAATAAAAAATTCATTTCCCTCTTTTATCAAGTCCATCCATTTATTATTAAACAGTTTCGACTGAAATTGTGTCGTGCAAGATTCCATTTTTTTTAAAGAAATGACTGTAATAAATTTTACTTCAAAGCCACACTCCTTGTTCCTGATGGATCGAAGACTATGAAAGAAGCTTCCTTCAACTCACATATTCAATTGGAAAATTATGAAAAAATGAAATATATATTGGAACTCCAAGAAAGAAAGGAGACATAAAATACAACAGCATAGTCTCTTCTGAACCTTAAAGCTCCGCTAGCAGGGTTTTTAAAGGTCCAGGAATTTTAAATACATTCAATTCCGGTCCAGGAGAGAAAATCAGCAAGCGTAAATGGGTTCTGGACCGTAAGGAACCTTTTTATCTGTAAAGTAATTCAATTCGGTCCCGATCAATTTAAATACGGTCCAGAAACATTTTTTCCCGAATCAGTTTAAATAGGTATTGAAAAGAAACGATACGGAACTTGGATCGAATACGGACCTGACGATAAACAATTATCCACTTGTGAGCATGAAAGACTAATCCAGGTGCTGCCTGTCTCGAGAATCTAAGGTACAAGGTAGAAATGGGCGAAAAGCAAACGCTGCAGCCACGTTGCCCCCCTTCATGTAGCCCCATTCTCTCGCCCGCGTTCCTTCACTTGGTTGTAGCAGCACTCACCGCCTGTCCCTGTTGTGATATCTGCTGGGAACACAGCAGCCTCAAGTTGCCTCATCGACGCCTCCTATTGGCTGCGGTTACTGGATCGGATGCCAGAGCAACACGTGACGGATTTGTTTGAACTCAATGTGACGCCACAGTAATATAGTCCATTGCGTTATGTACAGTTACAAAGGAATTTTCGAACGTGGACCACGAGAGAACAACAGCGATTTTATTTATTCCTTGCACTACGTTTTCTACAACAGCAGCGTGACATTCCAATGTAAAACGTACTCGCGGACATTTTTAGAAGGCAACTTTTAATGTCAACCCTGGTCCAGGAATTGTAAATAAATCCAATCCCGGACTGGGAGAGAAAATTACCAAACGTAAATGAGTTCTAGACAGTGTATAAACCTTTTCATATTTAAAAAAAATTCAATTAGGTCCAGGAACCTTTCTTCCGGATGAATTTCAATTCGGTCCAGGAACATTTTCCTGGAAGAATTTAAATTCGGTCCTGGAACCTTTTTTCGCATCAATTTAAATACGGTCCGGGAACCTTTCTTCAGGAACAATTAAAATACGATCCAGGAACCTTTTTTCAACGTAACAATACGGAACTTGGACCGAATTTAAATTGTGCGAGAAAAAAAGGTTCCGGTCCTGCAGCGGAACCCAATGGAAGCCATTAGAATTTATGGGTTACGGACCGTTAACAACCCTGCCCGCTAGAATCCATTCCATTAGTGCAATGCATATAACATTTCAACGTATGAATTACACACTACGACTGGCGGCAATTATAATATCTGTTCCGCTGTTAGTACCTTACCTTCAGTGGCGGCGATTTGGGGGGGGGGGCGTGGGGGAAGGTGCCGTTGTCCCCCAGTTTTTGCCAATTTTGTCCCCGCACCATGCTAAACCTTATCGACCAAAGGAAGTATGCTGTCCGTGCCCCTCCAGTTTTGGAACCCAATCGTCCCCACTGCTTGCCTTCAAATGATCCCAAGTTATTCTATGTCTCTGTACAACTTGAGATGTTAACTCCACAACCAGGATGACTTTGACGTAGTGGAAACGTCGTTGCCCTGCATTCAAGAGGTCCTGGGTTCAGTACCCAGTGAAAGCTACGTAGGACCCTACTGTAAACTCTAGATCCAGTCCCGAGAAAGCCTTGCTGTGCATAACGTGGACTTATCAACAAATTAAAATCAAACAGGATGAATGTGAAATTGAAACGGAAACGAGGAAAAACTCAAAGAAAATCCCTTGCCTTACTTAGGATTTCAACCTACTGCTCGTACTGTATTCTGGCATGAAATCGCTCTTCCAAGATCAGCTACTTTCCTTCACATTACGGGTGAATCCATCATCATGATTGCTGTGTGGCGAAAAAATATAGTAGATAGTTTCTTGGTGTCATATATTACCCACAAAAAAAACCTCAGTACATTACAAGAAAATATCCTTGTTTACTAGATGTTGCTAAAGTTGATTTCTGAGTGCATGAAGTGTCTTGACTGTTGGCATTCTCAGTCTCATTACGATTAGCAGTCTATGTCCTCTCCAGTATGGTTTAAGGTTTAACCATCATTCCTAAATACTTAAAAACGGGATACTATCTCAAGTACAATTTAGCCATCAGTTTTATAGTCAGCACTAAAATAACCAAAGAACCATTATGTGTTATTTGCTGGCACGGAATTATGAAGTCAACATACATCAAAATACTGGTACACTGTTCCAGTTGCTCAATGCATTTCGTTGTTTTGTAGCAACGATCGCTCCTCAACAGCCCCTCGCAGATTATCAACCGACTCTTATGGTCGTGATAGGGATTTGAGAAGGAGCAGTTAAACCGCAGATGATTAGAGGCTCCCGTAACAATACGACTAAGTTTGGTCCTATCGAACGCTCTTTGTTACTACCGCATTACGACTGCTAAAGCCCTATCTGATTCTGGCTTGAAGAGCACTCGATTTCAACAGTGAAGTCCTTGTTTTCCAGTTAGATAACCCATGAATTCCGTAACTGGGAAAGGGATGTGACTTCTTTTGTAGATATATGAGGAAATAAGGAGTGATATAATATCCGTCAACCTCCGAACACACTCCCTCAGTATGATATAATCTTCATCTTCCCGTTCAGAACAATTGCACGTGATATGTGTAATCTCACAACTATTTTATGTTAGGCCACAGATTTTCCTAAATGTCCTTTGCTGTTATCATGAACCAATGAATGCAGTCGATTATTTCTCGTGCAATTTTGACAGATATCATTTTTTGTATGTGACAACGCTGAAAGTGGGGGACTGAGCGAGCGTTTTAAGTTTTCATATAGTTCCACTTCACATACGAAATTGATCAAGTGTATTGATATATCCAAAATCATATGTATTGTGTCACTCGTAGTTTTTGAAGATTGCAGTTATTTTGCCACTGCATTCCACAAGGCAAATTTGGAACCACTTTTCTCGTTCAGGTAAGGCCGGTGGAGCGAAGAAATACTGAAAAATAATTTCAGAAGAAAATATTACAATATTATAACTTCATTCTATGAAGTATATCAATTGTTACATAAGATTCTAGTGGCAGATTTGTCAAATGTCAAATACAGAATGAAGAACCACATGAAAAACAACTATCCTATCTTACTTTTAGAAAACTTATTATAACTTAATACATACTTTAGATTCTCAATTGGTTGATAAAGAACAGAGCAGTTTGGAAGTAATGGTAAAATATCCTTTTACAGAGTCCTCTATCAACACCTATCTTGTAAATATAGCTGTAGTGTTGGGTCTCTCCAATTACTACCATTGTCGCCTTGTAATCAAGAGGTCCCGCGTTCGATACCCGGTGGAGACACTTAGTGGTTCGGATCCCACTTTAAACTGTAGGTCCGGTCCCGAGGTAGTTGGTACTGATACATGCACAAATTAGCCAACACGATCGTGTCAAGGAAATCGTATCGACAAGATCAGATATTCTAGTTCCCAAGCAACTGATGCTACGAGTCGCCCACCAAGAATTCACATTCGAGTTCCCTCACTCGGGAAGAGTGATGAAATGATGAAATTGATGAATGGACATTCACGAACAACCAAGCCCGAGCCAGGATCGGATTTACCTCTCTGCCGCCCCTAGGCCAAACAAGCTTTGCCGCCTCCGTTTATCAAGAATGAAAAGAAAATAATTCTGTATTACTATTTTTACTATTAACGGCATGCAGTATTAATTAAATGATAGTTACATACAAAAAATGTAACAAAGCGATATGACATAGATTATATAAATTACATTCTAACATTTACCTAACATCTACCTTCACCTTTAACTCTTTGATCACTCATAATGAGCGTAATGACGTTTTAAACTTACCCCAACAAACGCACGTCGGACACTGACACACGCCAGACGCGACCCACAACCTACTTCTTGAATAATATTCTCGAGCAACTAACAGTAGAATAGTACAATGCGAAACCCCTTTAATAATGCTTGCGCCGACAGTTAAATTCTCAACAATTCAACGCGAATCACATGCTTTTGATATGCGGCCAATGCCGGCAGTAACAAAGAACGGCGTTCCTGGAACGCAGCTAAGCTGGTGTTGTCTTTCAAAAGCAAGCGGCAGGCTCCACGTTCTTGCCTCAATCGCCGACCCGACTCAGCACAATACTGTACATTCGAAGCAACAACGTCGGTAATTAAAACAACAAATTAGTAAACTAGTTCCAAGCCCCGCTAGCCTATCTCTCTTAAGAAATATTCTTCATAAACTTATATTTACAATACAACTACATTAAGTCATTCCATGTGTCCATGTGTCCGGAGAAAAAAGGGGCAATCCGAGAATTAGATATTCCTTATAAATTTAAAACAAACAATCGTGCCGCCCCTACTAAAGTGCCACTCTAGGCCCGGTCCTACGAGGCATATTGGGAAATCCGGGCCTAGGCCGAGCCGGATTCGAACCAGGGACCCTTGGCGTCGCATCACCAATATATGGAATATGAAATAGACACAATATATATATATAATTTATTAGTGAAAATAAAAGCATTGATTTATTTTCTATTAACCTAAAATAATTTAGCAAAATCATTGTCAATGTATTTGTGAACCACACGCATTAAATCAATTAAATCAAAGATGAGATTTACATAAATATCTGTCATAAATTTAATTGCATTAATGTGTTGTTATCAATATATTTCCAGTCTTTATTGCATTATCTCCTATTTTACGTTTATTTCTAATTATTAATGCTAGGACATGTAAAATTTATTAATAACGTGAATTATTTATTGAAGTTTGTGAAAAAAGAAATGCTGCACCAATAGGCTCTTCTGGATTTTTAAAACTCATATCTGTAAAATAATAAATTGCGTTGTAGATCTTCCGTTTATGCGTAAGCTGTTTTTTTTTTTAACGTTATAGCTTATTGGAAAGTTCCCTGTTGAATTGATTGATTGAGTTGGTGTTTTAAGTCCACTTTATGCACCGTATGGCTAATCGGGACTGGACCTACAGCTTAAAGTGGGATCCGAACCACTATGTGCCTCCACCGGGTATCGAACCTGGGACCCCTTGATTACAAGGCGACGACGCTACCACTGCGCCATCGGGGAGGCCGCCTGTTGAATTATTGAAGAAATAAATAGATAACTAATTTTAATCACATATTTTTGCATTAAACAGTTAAATCTCTAAATAGACTTATTCCGACGTTATACCGGGTAGCCAGAATGAAAGTTACCCAACTCAGAGCCCTCTGTAGCCTGTTTGAGGCATCGTAGAACTGAAATTTGGTGAATCCACTATGCAGACCATGGGGAAGAGGAAGGCGATAAAAAAAGTTCAATTTTCCGCCACAAGGTTTAAATGTGGCGCTGTGCTTCCATGATGGGTTGTAATAATGACGTTAACTGCTCCAATTGGTTATGGATTTGCCTTTACCTTGCAATCTTGCAATAAACGAGAGATTATTTTCTCGCAACCTCCAGCCACTAACAAATGTCTTTCTAATTAATAACTCGGCTAAATCACTTAACGTGATTATTCGTTATATCGGAGACGCATCAAAATCGGATATTTTGTGTTTCGCATGGTTCGTACTTACCAATTGTGTATTGCGGAACATAGTTCAAGATGCCATTATGCTTTGTACACGAAAACAAAACACAAATTTTCACATAGAGAGTAGTTTTTGTTATTCCTTTTTTTCGCTTCCGTAACACAATATGGCGGGCACAGGTTGACTAGCGTTGTATCTATGCAGTGTTTCCAACCATCTTCACCGAAAAATACCTACTATCGTGTTCGTCATGTGTGCAAATTGTACATTATGCACGGGTAGCTGACGGATAGCCCCACGAACCATTCACGGATAGCCCCACGAACCACTTCCCATAAGGTTAGGTTAGGCAAGCATAGTTAAAAAAAAAGGGTTTGAAACACTGATAGGGGGTTACGTCATCAAACGTATGCAGCATCCGGTTCACGTAGCGAAAGCAATGGCACTTGTGCGTCGGTGAGATATTTTTCTTGAAAAATACATGATTTCCCGGCGAAATAATTCCACGATGAAAGAGAAACGTCGATGAACATTGGAAACCTTAGAGAAACGCATTTCCGTAAGTAGTTTCTTCTGTAAAACTGAAGAACTGTGTCTCCGATATAACGAACTGTTACCGTATTTTATCTTACAACCTATTTCTCAAATTACTAAAATAATATCGTTACTTCTGTAGTAATATGATGAAAAAATGAGAAAGATATGGTTTTGAAGATTTCCTTGGATAATAAAATGAGAATAGTCAGTAACTCATGAGCGTGTCTGCCCCTTTTCTAGAATAATTGTTATTGCATCATCCATGAAACTATAGTTAGCAACACTGGCTAAAGGAAGGGTATTTTTGAACGATGAATGTGACACGTCGCTCCGGTGTGAAAGCTTCCTGGAACTTGCTTCTTGCAAGTTGCCTCCTAACACACATGGAACAGGCCTAAAACATTCAACACTGAAAGACTTTTGCGTCTGTTTTTCTTATACATTGGCAACACTGAACAGCGCTTTTTACTTCACACTCTTTTTTTTCGCCTGGAAATAATACAAATGGTATGTCTAGAGACCCATCGATATAAGTCGCAGCATTTTATCCTCGCTTCAGGGCACATCTGAGACTAATTTCTTCCCCCCAGAAGCTAGTATCTCCTGCGTACCATGTGAGCGAGCGTGTGGTGCTGCGGCACCGGCGAAGGAGGCGGGGGCGGTGGGGGCATACGCCAGTTATTAAGGATTATCCTTAATTTCTCGGCGTCTCCCGACAAATTTCATTCGCTGAAATACCCTTGGCGCGCACGGGCGGGGTGTAATCCTTCCATTGTGATGTAATTTAACTGTCAGAAGCCCCTGAGCTCCCATTGGACAGAACGAGGTTTCAGACAAAAGACAAACGCCGTGTGAAATTATTCTTCTGTTTCTACATCGCCCCTCGTCTCTTCTGGAAACTTGCAGGCAGAAACAAAAGCGGGGCATTACATGGCAATGTTGAAGCTTAATTCCTCTTCAACAGACGCCGGGATCAAAGATTGTAGGAGGCGCAGAAAAGCCATTTTTGTTTTCCGCCTAATTAAGGAAATTAGCAAAGTAATAGCATTACGATTCCTCTCGTCTTGAAAAAAGAAGGGAGAAAGGTCGAATCAGTTATTTCGTATTCTTTTTTTTTTGTTCCTTAAATTTGCTCTAACAAGGCAATTTCCTTGCCACCTCCCCCCCCCCCCCCCCCCCGGTTTTGAACGTCAAGACACAAAGAAAATAACGCTGCAAATTAAGGTTCATAAACTAATTTTGTGTGTTGCTTCCAATATTTGCCAAAAGGTGGTGCAGCTGTTTCTGTTATTAGGTTAGCTTAAGAAACTCATTGTGTTCAACAGACACAGATAGTACAGTAAAATTAGGCAAAATGTCATATAAGAATGGAAAAAATTCCAACAGAGATAAAAATTGGTCGATATCACCAGTATGGTATTTCAAACAACATACTAAAAGTCCCCGACAATCCGAGTTGTGCTCTGGCCGCCATATTGGAAAATGGCGGATGAACGGTGACGCTTGATCATAATTGCTTTATTAACTAAAAATGGTGAAGGCTGAGCCGAAAATGTGTTCAGACATAAATTAAAGAAAATAAAATTTCCAATAACTGTAATAAGATACATTTTTGTGATTTAACCAACCATTTCACTGTTAATAATATATGTAATTTCTTTACAGGTGCTGCATGTCGTGGAACTTGGATGTAATGTATGTGATCATCGGAAAACAAACTGAATAACATTTTTGGCAAGGCAACAATGGATATAACCCAATATTGTATTATTTGTGAACAAACGTTGAGTGAAGGTGACACTGAGGTTGTGATAAAAGGCTTAAATGCTATAAAGAACAGCAGTTTACGTCGAAAAGATGGAATATTTGAGAAATTGGAAAATGAGACGAATGTGAGGTTACATATTAAGTGCCGTAAAGACTATACTCGTGAGAGTAGTATTACTGCTGCAAGTAATTGTTCACCACAAAATGCAATACTCCTTCGATCAGCAGTACTTATATTTGACTTCAAACGTGATTGCTTCTTTTGCAGTGAAGTTTGTGATTTTCAAGCAGACACGAAAAAGAATGTGAACAGACGAGTTAAAATATTTGAAGTTCAATCCTTAAGATTCAAGGATCAAATCATTGAAGCTGACATAAAGAGGAATGATGATTGGGGAAGGACAGTGCTTGATCGAATTCGTACCCTTATTGATCTAGTTGCTGTTGAGGCTAGGTATCACCATTCTTGTTTCACTAAATTTACCTACATCGGGAAAACGTGGGAGGCCTGAAGATGAGTGTATTTCTGCAGTTATGCTCTGCTACCTTGATAATGATAACGACGAGTGTCAGTACTTGATGAATCAACTTATGACGAAGATGAAGGAATATCTTCCACAAAAAACTGATGTCTCAGAAAAAAACCACTACAGTATGTTTCCGTTATACAGGATATAAAATATTATCCAAAAGTTGGTACTGTAGCGGTTTGCCCTTTACGTGATCAAGCGTTACTATTCATCCGCCATTTTCCAATATGGCGGCCAGAGCACAACTCGGTTTGTCGGGGACTTTTAGTATGTTGTTTCATATCTACCAATTTTTATCCCTGTTGGAATTTTTTCCATTCTTTTTCGTAATTTGCCTGAACTAAGAGGCGCAACCACAATTTTTTGTGTTTGGGGGCAAGTACCAGGATAAATGTACCAATAATAATAATATATTGTTATTGTTATTATTGATTTCCTTTATTTTACTTCACTTGGGATGAATGATGATGAAACATCCGTGCCCAAGCTGGGATTCAAACCCTGGACCATTATTATTATTATTATTATAATTAGTAGTAGTATCAAAGACGTTATTATCCTCGTAAATTATGCAAAAAGGGGGGTAGAAGTAGGTGCTAAAGCATTTGTGTTCGAACAAACGATTTGAATTGTTTTTTTCAACACGTTCAATTTCACATTAACAATGGAAAACAAGCACACAAACTAGTTTTGAAAGAGAGAAAATCCTTGATAAATGAGTTTCAAATATAATTCATTTTTACATTAACATGCAGACCTATAACTTTCATGCACGATATATGTTTCACATATATGCAACATGGAGCGATGTGACCACTAAATTGTGTGCGTATTCAAAGTTTCATCGATACATAACATATATTATTGAAATACATTACACAATCAATTCATCTATCTCACGATAAACCAACAGCAAAATTGACATAAATTGTCTCTCAAATGTGCACGCTCCCTTTTCTCAAAACAATTGTTGATGCATTTAAAACAAATCAATGAAGACAAGTTTTACTTCTCTGTCTGGTAATTTACAATGCTTTACAGAGAGCAAGAACATTTTTGGATCCAATTTTTTTGCAGGCTGGAATCAAAATTGATTTAATATGGTGCAAATAAATTTGACGGGACGCCAATGCATTGTCTCTTTTACAACTTTTGCGCCTCCCGAGGGTGTAATGGTAACATCGAAACCCGGTGATCAAGGGGTACCGGGTTTAATACCGGGTGGAGGCACATGGCACAGTGGTTCGGATCCCACTTGAAACTGTAGGTCCAGTCCCGATTATCCTTTCTGTGCGTAAACCACAAATTAATCAATCAATTTTACAGCTTATTTTCATTTAGATCGTTCGGCGCCCAACAACAAGCCTGAACTTGATAAGAGGATTAAAGCGAAGAGAGACAGAATATTTTACGAAAAATGTATTTATTTGCATAAAATTTGAAATTGTGGGCGGTGATAGCCCCTTGCAGGTACACTTGGCCATCAATGTTTGTCCCCCCCCCCCAGAACTCATTTCCGACCAAGGTTGGATGCGCAATGTCCCCCTACCCCCCTGTGGTAGCGCCACTGAACAGACATAATATCTTTGAACAAATTTTGAATGGAATAATCCTGTGACTGTGGTAACAATATTTAAGATATCAAGCCTCACAAAGTTGATGAAAAAAGATTGTTCTGAATATTGTTTCGCGCGGAAGTCTCTTGTAGTTGAGCTTATATTATTTCTCGCGATGAAAAACTGAGATCGGTTTGTCCATTGAACTCTCCAGCCTAACTATTGCCTATTTTTGAGGTAGCAGGAATAGGTTTATAATCCATTTGCCTTGACTCATCTCACCCAACAGGTCGGTAGGTGCCAGGGCTTGGCCCGAGTTGATACTTCCCTTGAGATGAGGCCTTGCTCGAAAAGGTTTATTATCCAACAATTGGTGCAATTGCAATGTATCATAATTCTCCATTATTGATCCTCTGTGACGATAGATGAGCAGTACGCACTTTAGAATTGCAGGAAGCGTCACATATTTCCGTTTTCGCATTGAAATCTATAATCTCGCCACTTCTTGAGAGAGAGTAATCGCGACTTCACATAAACAGTTCATCTGCTTCGAAGACATCGTTGCAGGGCCAGTATTACAGACGTATAGCTTGTAGCTCTTAAGAGGCTTTGTGCTTTCAAATTACGGCAAATTGTTCGTCAAATGTTTGGAGTCGGAGCTAGAAAAAAAAAAAAAAAAAAAGGTAAAGTGCTCCCCTGTGCTTAGCACCACGCCATGAAGGCGTATAGGGGGTGCGGGGGTAGAACCTATGTATATTTTATGTACGAAGAGTGATAATCCTTCCCAATGAGAGAAACGATAGGCATATGAATGCTTATATCAAGAATTTCTTGGATTTTCTTCACGCTATATTTTGAACTTGTATCTTATTTACCGGGGCATCAATATCTATATGATTTAATGCAACTCACGCACCCACACTATCCTGGAGTAATATTGTACTTCTTGATAATTCCCTTTCTTTACATCGTTATGGATGGTTATTATTATCGTAGAGAGTGGGTACTCATTTCAGAGCTTCGTACTCCACTTTCGACTAAAGGTACAACCCAGATTAACCTATATGTACATAAATTGGACTGAAAACCACAAAATATAATAGCAATCTTTGATATATTAGTAACATTTTATATTTTTTGTATTCATCTGTATCTTATTTTTCCAAAGTTGCAATGTGTCCTAGTCAGCACTAATAGTTCTGAAAATAAATAAATATATAACAAAAAATAGGGCCTAAAATCCGCATCTCATATAAATATACAAATACTCTCGCTGGATGCAAAACTTTTCAAGTCAGACTGCGGGCCGCAAAAATTTGGCTCAATCCTTTTATCTATTGCCATTACCAAAAATTGATACGTCAATCTCATGCATATTGCATTCTCAGTGTGACGACTGCACCAAAACGTCCAAGGATGGAAGCTTTGCGTAAACCGTTTTCGGGATTCCCAATCCCATTGGTCCAGAGCCACCGCTCCTGGGAAACGCAAGCGTATCGCCATTCGGGGAAGAGCTCTGTATTGACAGAGATGCCGCTCGGTCGTATTCCCCATTTGACTGACCAATAATCAATAACTCCTTTCCATACAACGTTTCTCCTTTGAATAATGTCTACCCCCGCGAGTTTCTCTCCGTTCCTCCAACTGCTAATGCCGCGTCCCTCGACCACCGCAGGACAAGGGAGGAAAAGGAACGCTCGACAAAGGAGATGATCCTGTTTGTATCAAAGTGTTGCCACCTTCTTCCTCTTATCCGCAGATGGCAACACTGACACCCCTAGTAAAATGTTTTTAGTTACGATGTACAGACTACGTTTTAATTGTGTCTGTGGAAATTTGAATCGATGCTGGGATGTTTTGAGAACCCAAATAAGAGATTCTGAAATGCAAAGGAACGATGGACAGTTCGAAAATACTAAAAATAGTTACTCTAATGTGGACGAGGATTGGACAGAAACAGTTAACCGGGCACAGTCTATATAATACAATGTGTTTAGAATATAATATGTACAAATGAACAAAAATAATAGAAGAAAGACTTACCTCAAAAATAGTACGGTAATTATATTGATGTTTCTACTACTGGAATAATTATTTCTGCAACATGACTCCAAAGTAATGCGATACATGTAGTCGTAGACTATAAACCTTATAGGTTTATAGTATACGACTAGACTTTTCACATTTTTTTAGTCATGTTGCAGAAATAATTATTCCAGTATCAGAAATCACAATATAATTACCGTGTGTAGTCGTATACTTTCGTTCGTTTGTTATATTATAAACACATTGTATTATCTACAACAGTGTTCAGTAACTCTTTGAATTCAGTCTTTCCCCACGTTCAAGTGACTATGTTATTATTTTCGAAACACGATCAATGTATTATTAAAATTATTTATCATTTTTCACTAACTCTAGCAGTTTTTGTCCAGGTTCTCCTAGCATTAAGTTGAACAGATCAAGAGCACCATCTATTGTAGTGTTTATGAACAAGATTATTGATTTGAACGGACGAATGATATAATGAATATTTTAAATGTGGGAAAAGTCACTGAATTTCAAATAAATTTTGTAAAGAGAAATAGTTATGTGAAAATAGTGCCCTTCCTGAGTGGGAACCGAAATACAACTTTCGTTTTACACAATGGTGTCGTCCTAATTGAGAACAGTCCTAATTGCGAACACTTGCTGCCTGAACAGGAATATACTCGAAGGACTGTGTCCTAATCCCGGACACATTTTTTCTGCCTTGGGACCTACAACTTTCTCAACCACTTACCGAGTCTATTTAATTATTTTTTTAAATTTTATTTTAAAGGGACCCTGTTTCAGACTTGAAACTGATCATTGTTTTGTTGGATCATAGAAAATTCGACATGATTAAAGTAGTCGCCAAAGTATATATAATTTAATAATAAAAGTGTGGCCTATTTTTTTGACCTTGGATGGATTTACAAAGCAGAAGACCGCGATAAGTCAATCAGGTTGGCCATTGTTGTTAGTCAAACCAGCTGTCTCTCTGCTTCACTACCTTATCTGTTTTTGAAAACATGTTTTTCAGTTTCATGTGTTCGCAATTAGGACATGAAATTATTTCTCACTTTTATGTGTTCGGAACTAGGACGATTTAGGCGTTGTTCGCAATTAAGACTGTTCGCAATTAGGACACAACCCACACAATTTTATAACAGGACAAGAACGTCACGTTGCCATTTCAAGCATTTCTAAATAAATACACAGGAATCGGATCGGAATTAAAGTACATAGGATCTACATTCACATTTTTGGATCCAAAATAACGGACTGTTAAGAAAAAATCTAAAAGTAAGTTCTTGGTCGTCTGCTCGCAAACTGTTGCGTACAAGGTGGATTGATTTAATTAAATAATTATTAGATTAATGTACATAAAGATTTTGGATAGTGAAAGCATATTAATCTCGTAATCATTTAATGGTGTTTATTAGGCTCCAAGATAGAAAAATAATGGAAACAAAATATATGTACTGATGGTGTGAAGCTGATTCGAAAGGAAATGTAAACACAGGATTTCTCTTGTTCAGTAATTTTATAGGCAAAAATAGCAAACATTTTGTGTAGAAAAATATACAAAATACTAATCATGTTAAACCATAAATAATATCATTATCATTAAACTGTAAATATACATTGCAGCTGATATTTTTCAAGCTATCATTAAAAATATCCAAAATTCAGCTACGAAGACTATAAAAATATTTAAGTTAATATTTTAAGATACAATTATAGAGTACATATAGAATGTTTTAGTTTCACTGGAAGAAATGTTACTGAAATTATTATAGTTTCGTTAACACACTCAAGAAACATTTCCATAGTAGGGACAGTATCAGAAACAGAAAAATGTAGATTTACATACATTTTCTGCTCTAATCAAACTGTTCAAATATTTTACAGGGCCGTTAACTAGAAAAAATCTATAAAAAAGATAGCCAAAAAACATAAAATCAATTTTAAGCGTGTTTTTTTAAAAATAAAAAAATCGGTTTAAATTTAAAAAAATCTGATTTAAATTTAAAAAATCAACAGAAATTATTTTTAAAATATAAACCATTATTTTTATCCACCCTGGTTGCGTATATTGTTTGAAATGAGGATGCCTCTCTAAATCCTTCCAAATTTATATTTTTATGTACGACCAGAACATTAGCACAGATAGACACCACAAAGATTCAAAATACCACCTATTTGCTTGCCGAGGTATTATTATACAGGCTACACTCTGTCCCGCTAATCTCTGGAGCAGGACAATGAAAACAAATGTCTGCGCATGCAGTGACCCGAGAGAACACGACCAATGAACGTGCACGAGAGGGCGGCTAGTGCATGGAGGGGGAAAACGCGGCTGCAGCTACCAGCATCAGCAGCGCGCACTGATTTGCTTCCCCGTATCGCTTTCTCCCCTGCTCTACCGCTATACGCGGCCTTGGTGCACAGACTCCCGAGGTAGGGTCAAATGGAAGCAACTCACAAATATAACCACGCTTATTGTAGTACAGAGTGATTCAAAAGTCCCCGAACTCTGATTTTTTCTTTACATGAAAATAGCGAAGGACAGTTTGATTCGATCTTGGAAGAACTCGCGGAGCATCTCTATTGTCTCGTTCGAAGTGTGGGAGGTTGCACCATCTTATTGGAATCAACAATAACGTTCCTCTTCTTCAAGCACCGCCACGTAATTAACGATAATGTCTTCGTACGCAGCTAAATTAACAGTTTCTTTCTTAAACGGTCGCACAATTGTCCACCTGGGAATTGCACACCACACTCCAACTTTTTGATAGTGTAGTGGGACTTCATGCAATGCGTGTAGACTTTCTGTAGCCCAGATGTGAGTGTTCTGTTAACATATCCGTCCAAATAAAACCAGGCGGTATCACATCACAAAAAGAACCTTCCAACATAGCAACTCTCTGATCTTGCACTACTGACGCACGGGATTTTCAGACTCTTGCGTGTGCACGCTGTCGAGTGCAGCTATCCCGTGATGCAGCAAGTTTCCAAGGTCACCCACATACAGTAAAACGTCTTAGTAACAGACAGGTCTGGAGGAAAATAAATGTCCGTTATTACGAAGTGTCCGCTATTCAGTGTAGGATGTTACAGAATAGGATAAGCATATTACAGTACGTACTTTACGAACATAATGTTTTTGTTTTTTTTGGTTTTTTCCATACATTCAAGGAGCAAAATACTGTACTACATACGGGGAATTTAAATTTACTAAAGTATCGCTACATACATTACACATTTCAAAAAAAGAAAATACAGTACACGTACTGTAATCCTTTGTTAAATTACTGCATTCAAAATGCTCTTTCATGCGACATCGTAGCAGAAGTGACACACACTTCTCAAGATATCCACAAAGAATGCTGTCTACTGTCTGCACTTTTAAAAAGCAATACGTTCGGTGTAACATGAAACAATGAGCGCTAGTTCGAAATACTGGCCATTGTTGTGTCGAATTCCAGAAATTGCGACCGTTTTCTTACAGGTGTCCGTTATTAAGTAGTTTTATTTTCGTTGGGGAGGTAGTTTTCAGTGTACGCGTCCATTATTAAGAATGTCCATTATTGAGAAGTACACGTAATATTGCCATTAAACCCCATGTATCTCTGCCGGCGAATTTAAAAATGTCCATAATTTAGAGGTGTCCGTTAGGAGAAGTTTTACTGTATCACCACAAGCAACAATACTCGGAAATATTTTCTAGTTTTACGTCAATGAACTGGACTTCGTGGACTTTTGAATCACACTGTAGTAGACTATGTACCGTGAAGAACTTATCTAGCATTGTGTGTTTCAAGATGGCTTGATTTTACCTATCTTAAGCACTTTATTAATTCTGTAATTTGAGAAATTTTGAGCTGTGATATGTCTACAACCAGTGATGTGCCGTACACTATAAGTTTACGTCTACATGCGTTGTCTACACGTAATCTGCGCGTAGATTACATTAGGTTATAGTTTACATAGACTACGTAGAGAATCTAAAGTGCATTAGAATTAATTTTCAAGGCTTTCATGAAAGGAAAGTGGCATTTTCAACCATATTGGTTCCTAACGAACTGAAAAGAATCCTATTTACAACAAAATTTCTCTTCTCTTCTATCATCAACTATGGAAGAAAATATATAGTATGCAAAAGAGACAACAGATGGCAGTCGTGAAGCAAAATTAGTCTTTTTTCCCATAAAACACTAGAATATTTCCTATGTTAAGTTTTTCCTAGGTGGGAAATTGTTCGGATTTGGAAGGGAGCGTATGAAAAGTTCTCCTCACACATCAGCAACTGATACGCAGTATAATTTCTCTTTACTTCCACGGCGCCCTTTGCTAAGTTATCACCTTTTGTCATGTTGTTTACATAGATTACGTCATCTACGTGTATAAAATAGTCTACGTGTAGAATGTAGACTATCGTTGTTTACGTGTAAACGCTCATCACTGTCTACAACACAGCTCGATACTTCGCAAAGTTCGTTTGCTGCGACGGTTGATGTACGGATAAGAGATTTGTCGGTTGCGGTAACGGCAAGACAAAAACTGGACGGAAGCAAATTTGCCAGGTCATGAACCTAGTGGAAACCAGCATTTGGTGGGTGGAACTCCCAGTTTGGTGGAAGTGCTCGAACCAGAAAGCCCGGCGCAGAGAAGGGGCGGGCACCCTCCTTGGATTTATTGCGTGCGTTGGCGGATCGGCCATTGCCGATTTAATGAACACTGGCGATCCATCTTGTCCACCCCCTCGGTGGGGGGCAGCAGCCCCTTTAATTGGTTCACGTGTCAAGGCTGTCGGGTTGGCGCGACGCTTGTTCGAACAGGGGAATACGTTACGCTTTTGTCCTTAGCTTCTTCCCCCCTTGCTTTGCCTAATAGCTGTTCACGCCACGTAAACATCAACGGGCAGGACGTTTTCTCTGGAAGGAAGGCTGTTTCTCCGTTACGTTTGCACCGAAAATCGCTGGTTTTCTCAGCTTTTGGAAAGTTGTGTGTGAGGGAAAGTTGGGATTTTGGATTTCCATTTCGTCAGGGTGGTTCTTGGTAGTTGAAGCTTTTTATTATTATTCACTATTAAAGTATTGTTACACTTAAGCATATTCAGTACACAATTAACATATTCAGGTTAGGACAGTAGCAATTGGTAAATTTATTACAGGGGGTTGGGCCGGGGGAGGGGGTTGCATTAGTGGGCTTACTATCTCAATAAACTTATAGATGTTTGCCAATAGGTCTGCAGAAAAATATACTTCCATTAATATAAACATCACATGAGTAGGGGAGACCGGGGGAGTTGCCCATAGGGGCGAGTTGACAAAGTCCATTTTATTCCCACCAGTCAAGAGTTGGCAACATTGCAGGTTACTGTGAATATGTGTCATCTCTAGAACCAACTCACAGCTAAGAAGTTGAGTGTCTTGTTCACAGTGTTTCTAGTGCATGACAAATAACACCAATTCTTACTTGCGAAGTAAATTTTCTCAACTCTATATTCTTTCTTATACGTTTTCAAAGTAAGCAAGCACATAGTTTAGACTGGGGCAATTTTCGAAAATTCTGACTGTGGAAAGCATTTTTGAGGAAAAGCGAGCAAAGAACATTTTCTGAATGTATTTGATGTGCTGATTACGAATATTTTGTTTACCACTCTCGATTTTGGTGTTATATGCTTCAAATCGCTAGAAAACAAAATGGCGGCCATACGAAATGAGTTCCTATTAACTTTTGAAGGAGCAGAAACAAAATAGTGATCTTGGTGTCAAACATTATGTTTTTGGGTATGTTGAATCCAAATATTATGTTTTCTAATCGAAATTTTAAGCTATGTGCTGCAAATCGCTAAGAAACAAAATGGCGGCAATACGAAATGAGGTCCTAATAACTTTTGAGGGAGCAGAAAGAAAATAGTGATCTTGGTGTCAAACATTATGTTTGGTGTCAAACATTATGTTTTTGGGTATGCTGAATCCAAATATTATGTTTTCTAATCTGAAATTTTAAGCTATTTGCTCCAAATCGCCAAAAAACAAAATGGCGGTCATACGAAATGAGTTCCTATTAAGTTTTGAAGGAGCAGAAACAAAATAGTGATCTTAGTATCAAACATTATGTTTTTGGGTACGCTGAATCCAAATGTTATGTTTTCTAATCTGAAATTTTAAACTGTTTGTTCCAAATCGCTAGAAACAAAATGGCGGCTACGTGCATCAATGCAATGTTTCGAATCCATACTTTTGAACTAGGAATAAAACAGTGTAACAGTAGGTTTTTAATACAGAAAAAAGTATAGAACATTGCTAAAGTAAAGATAAAAAATAATAATATTATTCAAAGCATAAGACCATATTGAAATATTAACAGTACCAGTGTATGATAAATCCGCACGTTATATTTATTCAACCTTATTTTGCCTACAAAAATAGTATAACATTTTTCTAGTCACGATATTCATGCACTCCTTAGTGCCAGTATCTGCACATTTGCAAGCTGCAGTACATACAAGCTGGCCTTTCCTGCAGGAACATGTAGCGGATATACAACCACCCAAACATCCACAGGTGACAATATCGTAGCAGGGTTGTGGAATTGGTGGCAGCGATTGAAGTTTTGGAACGAGCTGTCCATCAACCATTTTCCATCCCAAGATAGTAGGTGGTGGTAACACAGTTTTTGGTATGACCGACTACCTCCACACCATGGCTTGATAGTGGGCCCGTTGTACATATGTAACCGTAGAGCATCGGTAGTGGGGGGGAAGGGCAGTGCTTGTGGTGTTTTTCCTTTGCTGAACATCTTTACTCTGGCTTCATCACAGCTTTTTGCCTCCGGTATACCATACAACTTGCATATGAACTTCTCTGCCTTGTATGCTGTTTCTTGTTTCAATTCGTCAACACCAAGATTTAGTAGATCATTATTATTAGTGTTAAATATTTTCCATGCTGTCTTCTTACTGATCCCAGCAATGTAGGATACTGTGTCGCATCCTGTTATGGCGTGGAATGGGATGAGAGTTTCGAAGACAGGATCCGTAAATGAAAGCTTCCGCCTCACTTCACGTACTGGAATGTATTTTCTTTTTATTTAATGTTCCTGCTTGCAACCACAATTTCGTACATCTAATCTTGTGAAATAACGCTACCAATTGCACTAATACATCTGCATCACGTGCTGAGACAAGAATGTTATCAGCACCAGAATGAAGACAGTGAAGTACAATGCGCGTGTCCGCCTCTTCGTGGTTTGCCTGCAATCCTTCAATAGACAAATCACGATTGTTTGTTCGTACGGCATCCTCCTTGTGAAATCCACCGGAAACCAGGAGCATTGTTGATCAAATGATTAGAGAGAAAACAGGCCAAATCTTTTTTATTCTCCGAGTTAGCAAGAAAGTCACTGAATTTGTTGGGGATTGGCACGGATCCATTTTCTATTACTCTCCTTGCTAAATGAGCATGTTTCAAGCGCCTATCCCTTGTTCCAGCCTTGATTGAAGTTGCGTTATACCGATCAAAGGTGACATCAATCCTCTTAAAGCTTCTTCCCTTAGAAATAACAAGGTTAAGAAATACATCTGCCAGTTGGCCAAAGTTTAAAATTCCTGCTGGCTTTCCAAGTGCAACAACTAATGCTTGACCATCTATTATAAGGCATGACGCAGACGGAATTGATATATCAGGTGGGCAAATTACATCCTTGGTCATCACATCAGCTAGAATGTCTTTGTTTCCTGTTCTCAGACTTCCGTTTGTGTTGCAAGGGAGATTGGAATTGTCATTAGTTAATGACACCAAATGCGATTTAGATCCACATTACGACCTGCCTCATAGGCAGTTACGAGGCGCTGCAGAATATTCCTGTCAGTTTTCAAAATGGTTTCCTTGCCACATACTACCAATTTAACTTCATAGAGGGACTTAAAGGTCTTATTTGACTTATGTAGAGGATCACTTAACTTGACTTGTGTGTGACTTTTAAAAGGGGCCATCATCCTTTCCTTCACGAAGGTGTCTAGCTTTACCTGGCCCAGTGTTTCAGCTTTGAGGAGAGTATCTTGAATATCTGAAGTAGCTAAATAATTTGTTTCTGGCAATGTTCTGGAGGAACTGATAAGAAACATCTTAAGATGATGGCTCACAGGTGCAGGTCTTTTCAAATTTATAAGTGGATCCATGGTTCTATGTTTCTATCATTCTGAAATAAAGTAAGAAAAGAAAAAAAAGATATTATAGGTTTAGTCATTTTTGTAGTTCTTTGTTTAAAAAAAGAGGAAAGAAAACTACAACAATTTTCAAAAATGCCAAATTAGAAAACATAATATTTGGATTCAGCATAGCTACCCAAAAACATAATGTTTGACACCAAGATCACTATTTTGTTTCTGCTCCTTCAAACGTTATTTGGAGCTCATTTCATATGGCCGCCATTTTGTTTTTTAGCGATTTGGAGCAAATAGCTTAAAATTTCAGATTAGAAAACATAGTATTTGGATTCAGCATACCCAAAAACATAATGTTTGACACCAAGATCACTATTTTCTTTCTGCTCCTTTAAAAGTTATTTGGAGCATATTTCGTATGGCCGCCATTTTGTTTTTTAGCGATTTGAAGCACATAACATCAAAATCGAGAGTGGCAAACAAAATACTCGGAATCAGCACATCAATTACATTCAGAAAATGTTGTTTGTCCGCTTTTCCTCAAAACTGCTTCCTACACTTTTTACAGCCACATTTCTGAGAATTTGCACCAGGCTAAAGGCTATCCAGAAGACTATGGTAAATTGTACTGATACTACATTCGGATACTTTGTTAAACTGCAATGTTTAACAGCAGCATGACCAGAAAGTCCAATATGACGATCGGGGTGAGTCGACAATAGGAAGGAAGGGGCTAGTTGAGAATAATATAGGCCTATTGAGAAGATTGTTCTTCAATTAATTGTTTCATCACAAACATCTTAGCATATAGTCACATTGTTTGTAATAATATATATTAGATTAAGATTATGGGACAGTATATTGCATTTGTATTTGTGATATAACAATAAACACTGGGTAAAAAAATCAGTAAACACTTTTGTAAACTTTTTTTTTTTAAAGTTTGGAACATTCATGTCTCATGTTATACTGTTCATTTGAAAACATTTTTGTAATCCGTAATTTGTAAGGCAGTATATTGTTTGAAATAAAATATTCCAAACCATGAATGGAGTAGAATTGCACATACTGCCAACTGACCCCGCACATATAGTCAACTCAACCCATATATGGGGTAAATTGACAATACTGACACGCTTCTTAAAAACAAGCAATAACTTTATAAGTTTTAGCATCATGGTGTAATAAAATTCACAGTGGTTAAGGAAGCTACAGGTATTGCTCCTAGCATTTCATCAATAGTAGATAGTAATTTTTAAGAGCTGCAAAAATTTTTAATAATTATGATAGAAAATAAATTGATATAAATATTGTAAATAAAATGAGTCAGGAAGAGTTTTAGAAAGTGGTGCAGGAACTGGTTGAACAGTATATCCTCCCCTATCAACATAAAAACATTCTGCACTCACACCGGTCTCCCCCTACTTATTTGCTATTATCAGAGATGCACTATATTCACGGATGGATGTATCTCCCCTACATTTTTTTTACCTACAGCCTGTCCCAGAAGTCTGTAGAGCAACGCCGTACATAAAGGTAGAGAAGGGAAGAAAACGAGTGGGCGAGGTAGAGCAGTGAGCGCTGCTTCAAACGACTGGTCGCGTTGCTCCTCTATGCAGTCAGTCCCTGTCCCTCTCAGCGTTCGTCGCGCGTCGAGTCCCGTCGAGTCAATATTTGCACAGAAGATTTTTATTTCGTTCTCTTGCTCCACAGACTCCTGGTACCAAGCATAAATATTGTATGTGCTTTTAGTAGTTAGGTATTTATTTGTTTAAAATGTAATTTTTGCTGTAAATAACGCCATTTTAAGTTAAATTCTAAAATCAAACTAAACGACAATTACATAAATCGGTTGAATAGAATAGAGCAGCGGTCCCCAAAGTGTTCCAATATTTTCACTGAAATGACACTGGAACCCCTAGGGGTGGGGGTAGGAAGGTGGTAACATGTAAAACGACCGATATTAGTGTGAAATCCATAGTTTTCGGGGCCACAGAGATGAATAGTGACACTCCCAATGCCGTTCAACTCCAAGTTCATTTTACACTATAGTTAATATTCATTATATTCCTGTCTAATAGAAGATTAGTATAAATAAATACCCGGGCAACGCCTGCTAATCAGCTAGTTTCTTATAAACTTGATGAGTTTGGTCGCCAGTCCAGATGTTCAAGTGGGATATAGTTTATGAACAAACTTGAGAAAATGTAACATGAAATGGTATAGGAAAATCATTTTACTCTTGTTATAAAAAGTTTTCATACAACTTCTGTGAAATAATGGGGAGAAAGATATAACGATAATTTAAGTGCAAAGTAATTATGTATGTTCCAAAAAGAAATCATGGACAAAAAACGGCTTAAAAGCTGTTACGTCCGAAATAAAAGATTGATTGATAGGAGACGCAAAGCTCAATTCGCTTATTAAAAACTTTATAGCGATCTCTAGATACAAACTGTTAAACTGCTATACCTACAAAAGAGCTTCAAGTGGTTGATTCACAATCTTGCCCCTCAAAAGTTCAGGGTTTGAGTCCTGTCTTAAGTTACCTTCATCAATCTCATCCAATCGTTGCTAATTCTCATTGGCGTGATTAACGAAATAAATGTAGAAAAAAGACGGAAATATAAGAATAATAGAAACTTGCAAATCAGAAGTTTCACCCAGCCACTGATTGTATTCAGTCTACCACCCTGGGATTCAAAGCTAAGACCCATTCATTACATGGGGATAACATTAAACACTCCTAGATGAGAGAGGCCCTTTAGAAACTACAAGCAATACACATATATGACTGAGCAATTAAATATATTGCTGCGCTAAATGTATAATAAATGAATATATATAAAAGGTAAAAAAAGGTAAAAAAGGTAAAGCTCTCCCCTGTGCATAGCACCACGCCATGAAGGCGTATAGGGGGTATGGGGGTAACGCCCCATACTTTCTTGATCCGGTCGTGAGTGTGGGTGATGTGATCAGCATCACACCCCTGACCGTCTTTACCCTCCAGGTACCCATGTTATTCGACGCTGGGTGGACGCCGGGGCCGCTTCCAACGTTAGAAAAGTTCCCGGATTGGAACCGACCGGGGATCGAACCCGGGTCCTTTAGCATGGTAGTCAGACGCGTTACCAACTGAGCCACCGCGGCCAACCTATATATATAAATGAATATATATATACATATATATATATATATATATATATATATATATATATATATATATATATATATAGACACACACCCTGTCCCAACTAACTGTGGAGCAAGACAGCGCATAGCGTCAGAGAACCGAGTTAAATCTATTGGCCGGAACGAAGCAGTAGACGCTGATGGGAAGGCTGGTAGAGCGAGATTATTTCCATTACATCTTTAGCTGTTATGCATTTGAAGCTTCGAAACGAGTCACAACTCTCGAAGCAGCCAATCAACGAGCGAGCCGCTGACGACATCTCAACCCAGAACCTATCGCTAAGCCCCCTGCTCAGTCTCTACACGCCCACTAGGCTCGCTAGACAGACTCGCGTAGTCCGCTGGAGGTGTTCAGAAAGTAATTCGACTCTAACTTCAGTCGCATTCGCCCACTCCACGCAATTCCGTTCCTATCACGTGTTAATTGGTGAAGCCGTCTCGCGTCACTACTTGCGCAGAGATCTGTTTTCGTTTGCCTGCTCCACAGTTAGCTGGGACACAGTATAGACTGTTTGAAAAGTCACGTAACCCAAGATTTGATTGATTGAATGGTTGAATTGTTATTTTAAGTCCTTATGAACAGAAAAGCTAATCGGTACTGGACCTACAGTTTAAATTGGGATCCTAACCACTGTGTGCCCCCACCGAGTATCGAATCCCACCTTGATTACAATGCAACGACGTTACCTCTACGCAATCGGGGAGGTACCAAGATTTGATGGCTTATAACATGAAAACCATAGGAGATATTCACACCGGGATTTCTGCATTATAAAGCCTTATCCATTGCTATTCTTAACAATTTAGTTTATACAGAAAATTCTATAAAATAATAACTGGCGGAAGGTCAGTTTATTATAATTTTTCCAGAATACCACTTTTGGGTTTTAGAAAATATGTAACATTTTAGAAGGGTCATAATTAGACCTCTGATGAACGATACCATGTCAATCTGTCATTTTCGACCAATATTGGTCATACGCATCATTTAATAGGGCTTAAGTGAAAAAGTGTATTTTGTTTTATGCGTGGTAATAATACCCAATGCAATTTTTGTAAGAAATTGTCGCTGTCCAGTCGATAGTGTATGTCACTGATACGCAGTCGACCCGGGTTTGATTCTCGTGGTTGGTGATCTAAAATCCAGTGCATAACCTTCCAACGTACAGTCATGTACATTTCTGGGTTGTAATGATTCCATTGCAAGTCAATAGGTTTGTTACGACCAAAGTGTCTGTGACTGTACAACCCACCTGCACATACCTGGTAACAGTACAAGTTGTTTTCGCGGTCCATGAACCAATTTGAGATAGATACAATTTATTTATTTCAAATTCTTCGGTATCGGCCATTGGTCCTCCTACCCCCCCAAATGAATGTGTGTTTCGTACTTTTATGCACTTTTTCTACCATCGAGAATAATTGTAGCAATTGACATACGTGGTCATTTGAGGAGAAGTAAAATAAATATTATTAAAAATCATTCCTAAAGTTTCAAACATTGTGAATTTTATTTTCAGGAAATGATTTACAAATTAATATTGAAATAAAGGGGCTCAACCCCAATAAACCCCCTTAAATATGCCACTCATGAATACAGTACTGATTCCATTCAATATAACCGTAATGTAAAATAATATCACTGTAATATGAGTGAAATATCACAAACCTTACGGAAATGTATCTGAAATGTTACACTGACATGTTTCTGTAACATTACGAATGTTATGTTATATTCGCGGACATTTTTACATTGCGAAACATACCTGAGACATCACTAATGTTTCGTAATGTTACAATGTTTCACGAGTTACGTATCCGTAATATATCTGAAACCATGTTGTGCTGTATGGGAATAATGTGAAATAATATCACTGTAATGTAACTGAAATATCACAAAACCTTCGATACCCGGTGGTGGCGCAAGTGGTTCCGATCCCACTTTAAACTGTAGGTCCAGTTCCGATTAGCCTTACTGTGCAGAAAGTGGACTTCACACACCAAATTAAAATAAGAGGCACAACCACGAATTTTTGTCTGGGGTGAAAAGTACCAGGATGAACGTACAAATAACAATCATGTCATTATTAATGTTATTATTATTAGTATTATTATTATAATAGAAGGGTAAGGGGAAAAACAATAAATGTCCATTTTTTCGATTTTGAGGTTTACAGCTCATTCTGTTGGTTGGAACTGGTACTAAACAACTGTACAAAAACCACTGGAATGGAATGAGAAATGTGCGTGTAAGAGACGATCGAATATTTGAGGAACTGGGAAAGGACATAGGAAAGTTTAGCATTAAAATGTCGTTTTCTCCAAAAACTGGTTTCGTGACATTCCTTGTTTTTTCCCCTTATCCTTCAATTATTATATATAATATAATATTAATATATAATAATTATAGTAATAATAATATTATACTAATAATAATGACATTATTATTATTATTATTGCTAGTGGTGGTGGTAGTGGTAGTACGAAAGGCGTGATTATCCTCATAAATTACGCAAAATGGGGGTAGAAGTCTGTGCTAAAGCATTTGTTTGGAACAAACTATTTGAAATATTTTTTCAACACGTTCAGTTTCACATTAGCTAATAATGGAAAACAAGCACACCAACTGTATTTTTCAATGGCAGAAAATGAATGATAAATGCATTCCGAAGATAATTCTTTTTGTACATATTTAACATGTATAACTTTCACGTTCAAGATATGTTTAACACATATACAACATGGAGCGACATAAAATAATAAAGTACATATGCAACATGGTAATACTAAATTGTGTACGTATTCAAAGTTTATTCAATACATATATACAACACATATTATTTAAATACATTACAGAAAACAGTCATATTGCGAGCGAAGTGAGCAAGAAAATTTTTAAGTCCAATTTTTCAATTTTTGCAGAAACAATATTGATTTAATAGGCCGCAAATAATTTCACCGGGCGCCATGACATTCTCTCTTTTAAAATTATTTTCATTTTGATCCCTCGGCGTCCATGGCCGACTCTCCCGTCAACGCGCTCTGGACTTGACGAGACTGAGGAAAGCAGTTATAGCGAGCGAACCCCCCCGTGGTTGCGCCCCTGGCTGTACTCTTTATTTGCCCTCAGTTGTCGGCTGATTAAATCGACGACCCGTTAAGAGGGCGCCACTGTAGTTGCTATCCAAAGGAAGTAAATTACTTAATAAATGAGATCGGTGTTACTGACTTGCTGATTTTTAAATTTGACCCGGAAGGTGACTTTCCTCAAAAAGCACACCCTTCCCCTTATGAAATATAACCCAAAGTTATCGTTACTTTAAAAACTAACTATAGGTTAATTTATAGTTATTTTGTTCTAGACTCGCAGAACATGTTGCTTGCATGAGACACAAGATGGCTCTTCTCTCCTTTACCAAAAGCTATTAACAAATAACATTAAGTTTAACTAAATTGTAATTAATATTGTACGATCAATTACGAAAATATAGGAAAGAAAATGCAAAGTTAGTGTTTATACTTGAAAAGTATAAAATACGAAAAATTTACTCTTTCAAAATATGCTTGCTTGTGTAAAGATTGAAATGTTATTTATAATTTCTTCGGAAAACAATAAAACAATATTCAGGATGATATTTGCTGTATAGACAGGCCTATATGAGGAAGTAAGTAAGCTATCACTTCAAAATACGAAGTTTTGATGCTGGTAGAGTGGGACACACAATTACCAGGCAAATTATCCATCAATATGTATATTAGCTATGACGCAATGAGATTTTCAAGAGTTAAAATTGGTACAGTGGGATCCATGAGTATTACCGTGCACATTGTCCATCGCAATGTTCGTGCACTTTATTTCACCCAATAAGATCTTCAAGAATTAAACGAAAACTCAAAACAAGCTGTTGACAACTTCTGCACCAGCATACATAAAAGTCCGTCGCTTAAAAACACATAGAGTGTAAGAGAAAAAATTAATGGGCAATTTGTACGGTAATACTCATGGATCCCACTGTACACCTAGTATCAAAGTTTTTTTTTATTTGAAATTTTTTTCATTTTTTGTTTGACAATCTGCACCACCATACGTAAAAAGGCATAACTTAAATATATGTAGAATGATAATGAAATAGTCGTGGACAAGTTGCCGAGCAATGTTTGTGCATCCTACTGTACAAACCAATAAAATTTCATGACAAAAATTTTCTTTTGAAAACGAAAAAGAATATATTTTATGATGCATGCATAGGTGTTTATCCTAATCGCAGACACCCGCCAACCATCTTATCGCAACACCCAATGACCTCTATGCAATCGCAACATGATATTACAAGCTGTCACTACCTCCTTGCACACAGATGGCGCTGCTTCATCAAGCACTCGTTGCTCCATTTGAGAGAAAGGAATAAATAACACACAAAAAAAAAACGCTCCTACCCCACGTGTCACAGATACCATCATCATAATCTACATAGACACGCACTCAGAGCCTACGTGACAGGCACGTTCTGTACGTAACGACCCACACCACATAATTAACGTCTCTGCTTGTTAGGGAGGATTGTTTACGACTAACACGCAATTAACCCAAATATGTTTTTCTGAGCAACGCGAGGGGAAAAACCAGCATAAGGTCTACTGAGTGTGAGTATGTGGTCGTTTCCATGTGTGGTGCATTTGCGTGGCAGTCACGTGCCTTCAGAACTACGTCTTGTTTAATATGCGTTCTCTGAATTCTGGTAAAATTATGATAGAATAATAGGTGCTAGGTAGCTATCGATACTGCAAAATAGATTCAGTCTAATACTTTGATGTTCTCTTCAGTGGTGTCAGCAAATGAAATATCTTGAGTGGGCTCAGCATGTTCTTTATGGCTGGCAAGACTCTTGTTATCTCTCTCTGCCATGTATTTTACTTTCTCGATCCTCTATCCATTTTCATTTGTTGTCTTCTTTCCGTTTCTTATTCCTCTTTCCTTATTTCTTCCTATTTCTCTCTCTTTGCTAAATTTTCTTTTTTCTTTCTGTATTTTCTTCCTCTTCCTCTACTTTCTTTCTTTTTCAACATATTTCCTCTTTCCTTTCTTATTCCTCTTTGTTTCTCTCTTTCTTTTTACACTTCTTTCTCTTCCTTTCTCCCCTCTCACTTCCTCTACTTTTCTTTCCCTATTATCTTTGTGTCTTCTTACCACTTCTTCGTTATTTTTGTATTTCTCTTTCTCTCTCTCTTCCCATTTACACTTTTCGTCCTCTCTCTCTCCCACTTCCTCAATTCTTCTTTCCCCATTCTCTTTCACAATGTTTCTTATTTCCTCTTCATCATCCTTGTTTCTCCTTATTTCTTTTTTCTTCCCCTTTTATTTAATTCTTCCTCCCCTTCTCCTCAGTGTTTCCTTCTCTCTTTCATTCTTCACTTCTCTCTCTTCATGTTTCTTTCTCTTACTCTCTGTCACTATCCATTCCTATCTCTAATATTTCTCTCTAGTTCCTCTCCGATGGCATGGTGGTAATGTTCTCATGTAATCAAGGGGTCCTGGGTTCGAAGGCTAGTGGAGTCACATAGTGGTTCGGACCCAACTTTAAACTGCAGATCCAATCCCGATTAGCTTATCTCTGCATAAAGTGGATTAGAAAAAAGGAAGTCGAATTTTGACAGTTTACTTCACCGGACTAGTTGTAAAGGTTGTTGAAGTTTGAAGCCCCCTTTTTGCGCAGATAGTCTAATCGAGATTTGACCTACAGTTTAAAGTGGGATTCGAACACTGTTCTCCCGCCGGGTATCGAACCACGATCCCTTGGTTATAAGTAGACCTCGCGTTTTAGGTTTTTAACCTATTTTTTTTTCAGGTAAATAAGAAATAACAAGTTATATCAGCGATTCTTTAAAAAACGAAACTTCTTACGAAGTTTTTATAGTGCCTAAAATAACCTATTTTGCTTGTTAGAACCTATTTTAGGTTTATGAACCTAAATTAAACCTTCTTTAAGGTTTTTAGAAATTTTTTTTAGGTTTTACAGGATTTTTATCTTACAGAGGTATTTACTTGGTTTGGTAGTGAAATAATTCAATAACTGGCGTGTTTGAAACATGTTTTCTGCCGATTTCCCTTCCTCCAAGTATATTATCTTTATCAAAGCATTAAACAAAACAAAAATAGCTGACAGTTCCCGCATACTTTTTACGACTGCACTATAGACTCTTAATTCTAAGCCTTGCCTACTAAGATAAAGCAAACTGTTCTTGCCCCCCCCCCTCACCCCATTATCAGTTTTGACACCCAATCGTCTGTACTGCCTGCACAGTCCCAAGTGCAAACTTCTGATCTGTGCGGCCTTGTCCACTCTCGTGTCAGTTTGGTCCTTCTTGGCATTCACGCCTTGCGAAGAAATGTTTCAGCATTCAAATTTGCACTACTCACTATGTTTCTGTTGAAAGATAATTTTCAGCACATTAAATTATCCTCACAGTAAAAAGGCGGAATTTTAGTGTGGATAACGCAAAAACATTCATGGTGGTCACTAATATAATTCCTGGTTTTCAAGGCAAACTTTCCAAAACTTCAAGGATACAAGCAGATGTTTCTCTATTCCAACCTTAAGCCCGGTATCCACTTGTTGCAAACCCGCATCAATCATTGATACGATACGGATCCCAATTTGTCGCGTATCATCATTGCGTTCCGTATCGTCCACTCTGTATCATGATTGATACGGGAGTGCGATAGGGTTTACAGTCTGGTCTCAAAGGACGCTGAGTACACCGCAGCAAGTGGCAGCAGTCGCATATATTTTCATTAATTACGTTTTATCGAAAGAGAAAAAAAAACGGAAATCACCACGTTGGTGGATGACCGTGTACGCGAAACGTGAACTGTATAGTGGAAGAAGCTTATTGGCAGACTTGCGGTTCCAGCGGATTATACGTACAAAAACTTTACTTTATATCAATAAATGCAATAGTATTTTATTTTACTTATCCCACTCCACAATAAAGATAATAAAGAAAATAAATTGACAATGGGACGTCCTGTCATTCACAAAGCTCACTACACACTTGTGTCGCTTCTGTCAACACATGACTTTTAAGGACTAACCTATTCAGTCTATGTTATAAAAATCTATGTTGTTAAGAATTAGTGTTGAATCTTTTCTCTAAAGATTGTTAGATTTCTTGCCATAAAAATGTTATTGTTAATGTTACAATAGGTAATGAATTGTTTAACTTAAATCAGGAAAAAATGCTGAAACTATGGAAATATAAAACAACTATGTAGTAACCATGGTAAATTGTAAACAAAATTATGATATAGAAGAGCTAGACTTTTGTAAGCCTACGGGACATTCTCCTGGTTGCCGAAAGGCTGATGGTTCAGGGGACGTTGGGTAATATCTTGCTTCAATCTTCGGATTGGCTGGTGTACTTGTGCTCCATTTGGCAGATATTCCACAAACCCAACTCTGAATAAGGCGTTCTCCTGCATCATCAAAAAGACCATGGTTATAAACTTCGGTATAACTAATAGGTTTAGGCCTACAAGTTGTATCGAGTGAATTGTCTGTTTGAAAAGTGTTTGTACATCATCGGAAGTTTAAATAAATCTTCGAGTAAAAGATCTTAATGATCTTTCATTTCAAACCTACATAGGTGATAATTAAAAATAAATCCTGCACCACAGACCTCGCAAGGGCTTCGTTCTACTAACCCTAAGAAGCCTTTAAGAAGTCCGATAAAAGGGTTATAACCAGACTAACATAAAGCCCTAACGGCAGAAGGTGCGTGTCACACTGAGATACCGGGCTTAAGGTATTACCGACTCTCACCCTCCCTTCCACACACAAAAATATTGACAAGATAAAGGGTATGTATGATTCCAATATACCAAAAAATATTTACCTAATCAACTTCAAGATATATTATTTTGTAATAATCTTTCTCTGGCAGATAGATTGTTCTGTAACAAAGTAAACGGATTGAGAAAATTTAGTTTTGTAGCTTTCTTTTTCTTCCTAAAAAAAAGCTCAGCTGAGAGAAACTTGCCTCAGGGCATTTATAAACATGTATAAATTTAATGGGATTTGGATTAATAAAAATTGCAATTTTTCACGTCTACCGAGAAAAAATTGGAATAGAGAAAACATCCACTTGTACCTTATTTTATGTTTTGCCAAAAATCATGAATCATTTCCAGAGCCAATAATTCACGCATAATTTCCGGAGCCAACGTGTAATTCCCGGAATTCGAGGAATTCCAAGTGAGTAGCCACCCTGATATTGTGCAGCAACTTATACATACGTAATTCATTTATCATATCAACAAGTAACATTTTGCTAACAGCACAACTGCAGTATTATAATAATTTGTAGATCATTTTGAAAATGATATAAAGAAATGAAAATTAATATTTGGCTATTACTGTTCTTGTGAAATTTTGTTTTTAACGATTGTATCTAATCAGTATTTTTCAGAAATTTTGTACCAAATGAAGTCTCTTTGCAACCTATTTCATGATTTTTGGAACCTAATTTAAGATTTTAGAGCCTATTTTAGGATTTTAGAGCCTATTTTAGGATTTTAGAGTCTATTTTAAGATTTTAGAGCCTATTTTAAGATTTTAGAGCATATTTTAGGATTTTAGAGCCTATTTTAGGAACCTAAAAGCACACTTTTTAGAACCTAAAAATCCGAGATCTGGTTACAAGACAACAATCTTATCACTACGCCATGGGGGAGGAAATGTAACAACTTTTCATATGTGTAGGGTTGCATAAATAAAGAAGTTATTTTAGAACAGGAACTTTTTCGAATCCCGTACAGTCTGATATGGTGGACAGGAAATAAAATCCTTTGGATATTTTAACTAATAGCATTTCAAGATGTATAAGTGGGTTCAATTTACTGAAGATGAAATGATGAGTCCAGAAATATACGATTCAAATCTGTTAAGTTGTTCCACTGGCCGCCATATTGAAAAATGGCTACCTATTAGCAAATGCAATTGATGAACTACATCATAACTCTGTTTCCATTGGTCTGACATAAAAATGTAAAGAGATTAAAATTGTTGAGAGGATAATTTCCTATCAGGAGGTATGTGTATCTATGTATTGATTGATTGATTTGGTGTTTTAAGTCCACTTTATGCACAGTAAGGTTAAGCGGGACTGGACCTACAGTTTAATGTCGGATCCGAACCACTGTGTGCCTCCACCGAGTATCGAACCCGAGACCTCTTGATTACAAGGCATTCTACCATAAATGCTTAACTGAAAATTTCTCACGGAGGCTAAAAGAGGAATATAAATTTTGATCTTTTCAGAATAAAATCCTTGCATAAATATTTAAATATGAAAAGATGGAAGGTTGCATAATAGTGAACTGCATAGTCTTTACGGATCTATTGTGTTTCCTTCTTCTAGTAACAAAGCAACAATTGTTAGCACAATTTAATCAAGAAGATTTTGATGGCACGCTTGGACTGGGACATAAGACTTTACTATGTGTGTTAGTAAACCTGTAAGCATGGCCGGCCCTAGGTGAGGGCTTGGCGTAGGGAACATAACATGCCTATAACGAAAATTGTTCCGATTAATAATAACAAATCCGGGATATCAGTGATTTATGTACCCCTAATCTTTTCTATTAACATTTTGATGGAAATGTTGCCATTCTATCCCAATAAAATCGTACAGACATTCGTCAAAATTGAAAATTCTGGACATTGTTCATTCAGAAACTTGATTCCATAGAAGTAAAAACAGTTATGTAACACAAATTTTGTGTAATGTGATACTGGCACCATTCGTGATTTCCATTTTTACTTTCAACTGTCTTTATTGGCATTATCCATTTGTTTGTTATCAACTTTTCTTGCCTTCTTTGATGCAAAGTTTTTGAATGAGCTCCACGTAATCAAGAGACGAGGAAATTCTCTTCTCAATGCGACGTAGTTGATCTCAAGTAATTTTTCATAAGTTTAAGCTTCGAAAAACTTCTCTCAGCACTAGCTACAGATATCGTCAGCAAAATTGTCAATGCCATGTAAGTGTTTCGAAAATAGTCTGAATGTATTATAGTGCTTGTTCTCTGATGTTTTAATTTTCTGAGATACGAGATCACGGAACACTATCAGTTTTGAACATAAATCACTGCCATCAATATCGTGGCTGAATGTTCTATTCAAAATATTTGCAATGCTTGGCTAATTCTTCTTGAGCCATACCCCATAATCATGCACCTTTAGGCACTGATAATGTAAAACAAAATTATCATCTTACAAGTATTTTTAATACTCTATTTGCCGATGAGGATAAATACTTTATCCTCACGTGGCCTTGGACGAGTGCCTGAGTTGCCCTCTTCCTGTAATAATGCCATGATGTTAATATGGACCTGAAGGAAATTTAGGAGGATGGTCAAGGCTGGGTTGACCTTACCCAGGATAGCAAAAGATGGCAGGCCTGTGCTGTAGCAACACTTAACCTTCAAGTTTAGGAGTGGCAGAGATTCAGTTAGTTTTTATGTTCCTTTAAAGTAGCAACATTTAAAAGAAAGGAACAAGAATGTTTTAATATTTGAATAAACTTGACACAATGACGAATCAGATGCATATCCAAAAAGTGTTGCAGGCAGATATGTAAATCTAGAATATACAGATTAGGCTTTTAAATCTGCGTAGTTTGAGATCGGTTAGTTCATTTGAGTGATTCAGCCTAACTATTGCCTATTTTTGTGGGAGTAGGAGAAGGTTTATTATCCAAGAAACAATTGTTTTTCTTATTCATCTCCCTACAAGAAATTGAAAACGTAATCCTAAATTGTACCGATAACGCACTCGCACGAATGAATTTGTGTAACTTGCAGCTTTAGGGCCGCGTAATAAAAAAATACTTATAATTTAAATTGTGCTTCTAGGAAATTTTCTTGGTGTGTAATAAGATGGAACCGGGGATGGAGTGAATTGATATTGAAGATGGAGAGAGAGAAACGACGCTGAAACTGGCGCGAAAGCAAGCGGAGAGAAGTGGATTAATCTCGGTAGAACTGTTGGGAAACTAATTGAAAGCGCAGTACGTATCTCAGGAGGGATTGAAGCGAGAGAGATTCTGGGAACTTCCAATAGATGGAAGCACAGTACTTGGAAAGGAATTCGAGTCAATTGGCTTTTGAAAGCCAAAGAGGGACAAAGACAGAAGGTGTAAGAGGCGTGAATCGTTATGTCCAACGTAACTTCCAGAAACAATGGACATAGAATATGATAAAAGCCAAATAGATATGACTCCGCATAAAGAAATACGCAGCAGAATCTTATTTTTATTTGTATTAGACATTCGTAACAGCACAGTTTGGAATTCAAGCTTATTCACTAGATTTAAGCTCCTAGTTCAAGGCAAGTTATCCTGATGTGTTTTTAAACTCGGTTGATCTAGGCGAGAGTTGTGTCTTAGCTTTAACAAAGATCACAACACCTTCGTCCCAGTGAATGTTACCGGAACGAGAGTGAAACTTACCGTTGCGTTCCAGTATGTTTCGTGATCTTCCTCGTGAGATCTGTAGCTCACATTAAGATGATGTATACTTCTATAATTTTGAAACGGCTTTCTTACCAGAAGCAAAACAACTTAGATTTCTTCACACTTATGGAACGCGTCGAACGGCACCCCTTCACGAAACAGTTTGACCATTCGTGCCACTGTACGATATGGTAACGCTGCATGGCCACATGCTTCACGTAGTTCTCGACAACAGTCTCGTAACAACTTTAACTTGCTTGCATTATCCTTCAGTTCAAGGCACCAAATAATGTGACTGAATCACATACAACCGTCACAACTTTCTGCTTAGTCTCACATTCCGTTATCAGTTTCGCAAACCCTACAGCCAACACGAATCATACCATCACGTGACAGCATCGTTACCTTCGTACATCACAGCTTCATAAAAAAAGGATGTACTGTACCTGGATACGCAATACTAATATACTTCCATATTGCACACCAGTGTTGGAAATTATCTGTCGCAAGTCGCATATATGCGCATCTACACATAAATAAAGCACATTATATTCTAAAAATGGTTGCACTTACTTTCCAATCTAGATGTGGAAACTATGTTTTTGGACATAGTGACAAATGTACTTGGAAGATAGACAATTTCGCACACGTTAGACATCATTTGATAAACATGATCTATCTATTGGTTTTTCTTTCAGAAACACATTATCAGACGCTTTCGTGCATGCATAGTTTGATTTACGTGATGCAATTTTTTTCTGATACAGAGGTTAGAAAATGAAATAGTTGTCTGATGCAAAAGAAGAGTCCTAATCACCCACGTTTCCTTGGTCAAGTTCAACAAATGAAGGCGGTGCGGGCATTGCAGAGGTGATAAAGGCCTCACAGAAAGTGCCTCCTGGTTTCCACAATATCATGTTATACGCGAAAGAATATTCGTACAAAATATTCAATTTGTGTTAATCGGCCACTTATGTTTGATGCATCAATAAATGGAATGTTGCTTCTCTTCGTCTGGCTTTGTTGTAGAACTATTTGAAATACCGATCCTGTTAGCTCATGAAGAGATGTTTTTGATAAACAGGCGAGAATATATTTTGTCTAGTTCCTTTAAATAATTAATTAAATATACATTGTGTTGATTTGGATAATATATTGAAAAATATATGGATTTTATCGTAATTTTATTTTTAAGATATTTCGTGCTTCTGTTAGCAAGCGTGTGTTTTCATTGACCACTAAAATAAATAAAGCCTTCGTGTGTCTTTCAATCTGGTCACACACCACGACAAGCTACAGTGCAAGTCACCGAACGATAAGCCCCCTCGTTCAAGATTAACTGTCGACGTAACACGGACTAGTAGAAGCATGAATATCTTAAATACCTTTTAAATCAGCGTAGTGTACAGAGTGGCCTTGAGAAGCATTGGATTTCATTTAATCCCACAAAAAAAGTATCACCTTTCAAAACGTAATCTGAGACAGCAGTGGTATTTCCAGTCTCTACCTTTGCCCCTGGTTACGGAGAGAAAGGTTACACCTTTCACTCATACGGCAAGGTTCCCTAATGGATCTGGGATCGAATCTGGGTGGTGTAGCTCATTCATCACTCATCCTCAATTACGGCGGGCTCGCTATTCGTGGAGAGCTTAATGGTAACGTGCGAGAGGTGACAAATACACATGGAATGGCAAACACAACACTCGGATTTTATGCTCCTAAGACTGCATCAGCATGGTAAATGGAAAATACCTGTCTTTCCCTGGATAGAAGTGATTCCTCGAGGTGTCGAACCACGGACTGGTTAATGAACGTAGAGTCCGTTTGTGATGCTAGTCTGAATGCTCAGATTTCTCTCTCCTCCTGACTGGCTTCTTGATCGTAATTCTGCACCCTCTGACTGATAGCTCAAGACTGACCAATGACCCCCATTGTTCCAGATATTTATTGCGATGGACTTAACTAAGCAATGCGGAGTCAGTCACCTATATTTTCTTCCTGAGTTTCACCTGTTTACATGCTTACTCCGTTGGTGACCCGGGAAAGCTTAGGTAATGTCTGACACTGTATTCCTGTCTGGAAAATGATAGCTACTGTCGGGGATTTGGAAGTTCTTTTATATTAATGTATTTCCATTATTTGTGGATTATTACGACACTGAAGTAACAACAATATACAACAGTCGTAAATCTATTGTTAAAACGAAATTGTTTTATAATATTTCAAAATTTGTTGCTATCCCTGTCTGGAAATGAACATGTATAGGCCTATTATTGGTATGCCTGCCTGCCCCTGAAATTAGACTTCCCGCATGAACTACACAGGATGTTTATGGGACTACATTCTGTATCGGTAATCTGTGGATGAAGGACAGGCATAACTGCAATGAAAGGGTAAAAGTGAGTGGGTGGATCAAGGCAGTGAGTGCTCGCTGCTGGAAACAGTTGGTAGCTGCAGCCGTGTTTTCCCCTCCATGTACTCACTTGCACTCACATGCCTTTATTGATTGAGCCATCTCGAGTCGCTACTTGTTTTCATTTCCTTGCTCCAGAGATTCCTGCGTTTGAAGATCGAATACAGGACAGGGATGGAAATTTGTGTTAACCGAATTATCGTTACTCTTATGCAGTAAAACCTCGTTAATCCGGGGGATAAGTTGACCGGTTTAACGAAAGTCCGGATTAACTGAAATAACCGAAAAGAACTGTAGAAAGTGCATTAAAACTCCGTTTATAGCAACAAAACACGTTTATTATGGTGTATTTAAAGGGCATAGGCCTAAATACACTATACAGTACAGTACAAAGTCTGCGGGAAACAGAACTTCATCAATGGTTGGCTACCTTTTCTTTGGGCAGTTCTCTTGTTGACTTCTAGCCACATTCAAAACCTTGCCTTGTTTTGTCTTTTGCCTGTCCGGATTAAGCGAAGCCCGGTTTATCGTGATCCGGATTAACGAGGTTTTACTGTAATTACAGTTTTCTTGAAATCAACATCGTTTACTGAAATTAAAAGTAACAAATATATCCGTAAATAGTTTGACATTGTTCATTTTGCTAATTGCGAAGATAAGGATGAGTAATAATATGATGAAATTGATGAAAGGATACTCGCAAAGATAACCAATGCACAGGTCTGGATTCGAATCCGGGACCCCGGGCGTCGTAGCGCGCTGTGCTAACTACTCCGCCACTATAGGTGACGTAAATAGACAAGTATAGAGTGCGTGTCAACTCTCCTGCATATGGCCTTGAACGGCTGAGCAGCACCAGCGAATCACAGACGTGCGGCGTTGCCGTGTTCTCCTTCACAAGGCTCAACCACGCTGTCTCTTTTCCGTGTGAGATTTCGACATGGCACCGCTGCAGTGCGCTGTTATTGGCTATCGTCATATGCAGGAGATTTGACGCGCGCTCTAGTATATCTTTGGACCTCGTAGGAGCAGGGGTTTGCACCAAAGATGAAAGTCCTGCCTGTTAAGAGCTAGATACGAACAGCATAATAACCTCAAATTTAGTTAAATGTCGCCACAAAAACTTGCCTAGGTAGCAGGTTCTGAACTGGAACTTTTTCAGCAAGGTTAAAAAAAAAACCTCCGGCCTCACCATTTACGCTAATGTTGCAGCTTTACACCCAGATTAACCCTAATAATAGCGTGTTCCTGGAATGTAAACAGTGTCATACAAGATATCTGTGTTATTTGCAATGTAAATGCCCCACTTCATTGCACACGTCTCCGCAGGAAGCGATTTTGCACTGACGTCACGACCTACTTCTCCCCCTCTCCCCCACCTTCTTTTTTTGTTGCGGAGATAAAAAGGGGAAACGGACGCAATCTACGCATGGACATTTTTACGACCTCCTAAAAATTGTAATAAGGAAGCTGGGGACTGTATTAAAGTCATGCGTGTGCGTTCGTGACGTGAAATGCTGCTATCTGCATACGTAGCGAGTAAATCATCGGCGTAAATGCGATGTTAGAACTGTCACAGCCTCAAATTCCACTGAACTTTTTCCGTCTCTTTAGTAGATCTCGTTTGCAGTGAAAGATTAAAGTCTAACAGTTGAAGTTTCGACAGCGAAAGCATAGTCTTTTTTAAGGCGGTTTCAGGAAACGACCGAAAATATTACAAAATTAGGTACGAGGTGTAGCCAAATTAGAGCGAGCCGTAACTGAGTTGTTAGCACAGCGCTCTACGGCTCCAGAGGGTCACGGGTTCGATCCAAGACTGGCATGGCATGTGCCTTCATCAATTTCATCCTCATCTTCGTGATTAACCAAAGGTGGCACGATGCAAAATAAGCCAAGCCAATCAATCGGAATAGGACGTGGCAAATAGCTTAATGAGCCGGCCTGCAAAAGTTATCTTTGTCCCAGTAGTCTGTGGAGCAAGCGAACGAAAACGAGTCCCCTGCGCAGGTAGTGACTCAGGAGAGCAGACCGATAAACGCGTGAGAAGGGATTGCATGGAGGGGGCAACGCGGCTGCACAGCCGCTTTCAGCAGCGTGCACAGCTTTGCTCCGCTCGCTCGCTTTCTCCCCCTTCTCTACCGTCATGCTCCACATATTCCTGAGACGTAGTATATGTGACCGCCTTGGCAAAGATAAAACTTATAATTTTATTTTGAGGCATTGTCAAGTAACATGGCTCGCTTCAAATTGCTGTAGTAGTAGCAGCTTAACCATGCATACAACATCTCGCCTTGTAATGATCGGGGGTCTTGAGTTCGATTATCTGTAGAAGCACGTTCTGAATTATTTCGGATTTTACTTTAAACTGTAGCGTTAAACCGTCCTTACCAGTTTCCTTCAGAGCCCATTTAGTATTGTTCTTTCATCTTCGTTTTGGCCATCTTTCGGGTCTCTTACCATAAGGTTTCCCAACAAAGACTATGCAAATTTGTCTTTTCTCTCCCATGCATTCTGCATGACCTGCCTGCCGAAGGCTTCTTGATTTAATCAGCGGATAAATAGAGATTATGCAATTCAGTATTATGCAACCTTCGTCACTCGGCTCTATATCTTTCTCAATATATTCTTTCAAAAACTCTTCATTTGTGTTCTTCTAGTATAAAGGACCAAGTTTCACCTCATATACTACAGACAAGGTTTTCAATTCTTTGATATCAGGCGAGAGAAAAAAAAAGTTTATGAACAGGAAAGTATTAAGTTGTTGCACATGAAATGTCGGATTTGGTAGTGAAACTTCAAACAGTAACTCGGTAGTATGGAATCAAAATAGACACTATTCGATGCTATACACTTCTCCCAACGAGATACTACTGCAATGGCTCCCAAAGTGTGCGCTGCGGCGCCCCGGGGCGCCTGTCTGGCTTACAGATGCGCCGTGAAATGTTCGATTATTTTCAGTGAAATGTCACTTATTCCAAATATGTGCTTATATAATGCTTTTTAGATATAAAATGTTTCTGACTTTGAACCGAACCACACTAAATGAGCGTTGCAAGTTTTAGATAGGCCGACAGATGCTTCTTTTCCCCGCCAAATAATGATACAAACGCTTAAAGAAGTGGTAGTCTGTTGGCGAGAGATCTGGCAAGTATGGTGGATGCGGAAGTCTCTCATAATGCAAGCTGTGTAGTGTTTGCACTGTTGTTCTTGCCAAATGGGGAATCGCGTTGACGTGAAGCACTAAAACTTCATTTCCGTTGACCAATCTAGGCTGCTTAACTCGCAGGTTTTTATGGATTTCATCCAGCTTAATTCAGTACTTCTCAGCATTCATTGCTTCACCAGTTGTCAAGAACGAATTGTGAATAATAGCAGCAGAACACAACCAGACAGTCACCATTACTTTTCTTTGATGAAATGTCGGTTTCGGCATGTGTTTCTGGACCTCATTGGCATCTAGCCATTGTGCAGAGCGGCGACCATTATCGTGTAATATCCATATCTCGTCGCATGTCGCTACTCTGTGCAAAAACGGAAGCCAGGAGAGAGAGGCACACTTCCAGGCGACGAAGTCACGTGTTTTTCAGTGACCTCATGGAGAACCCACTTATCCAGCTTCTTGAATTTTCCAATTCCTTGCAAGAGCCCCAAAAAACTGTGAAATAATATATCCCCAATGTCACTGCCATGTTGCTTACAGTTTTGCGAGGGTCAGACTCCACTGGTGCTCGCAGTTCGTCATCCCGAAATCCGACATTTCATGTGCAACGACCTACGAACAGTATTGCCTGAATTAGACCAGCTTTTAATTTCCTCTTTAACATAGTTTTCATTTATTAGACATTTGTACGAACGAAATTGCGTGGGTTGCTCCAATCCACTTCTATTGACGATGAGAGTTTGGAGAAAATTTAACATTTTCTCTCTCCAATTGTGAATACAGCGACAATAAAAATAATACATTGTCATAACAACATTTGAAAATGGTTAGGCTAAGTTCAAAGTTCCACATTTGTGCAATATTTATAATAATTTAGTCATATGATTACTCAAAATTTATTCATATAATGCAATTAAATGTCTGAAATTACTATTTAAACTAATTTTATTAAATATGATCTTTAAAAAAGCCAATTTGTATATAATGACAAAATTATCAAATTGTGCAATATTTTGAATTCATATTCATAACAGTTATTTTTGACTGACAAAATGAAAAACAAATATTTTCAATCATATGGGTTCTTTCAGATAAGAAAGATAGGATACATTCAAATTTATAATTAAATTTATTGAAATTGTGTACATTTGCATTGGCATCAAGGTTTATATACAAAGGTCAACTCTTTAAAATTGTTCAATGTATAATATGATGTCATACTTGGTATTTTGTATCAACATTCAAAAAATGGTAATTGTAATCATTAGATAAGTATATTGTGATATACATAGTAAAATAGCTGTAACAGAGCAAATATGTACATTTACTACACAAACATTCAAGCTGTTTAGCACTTATGGACAAAAATATAAAACAAAAACAATTGAAGATAACACATACTAAAAAATCTGGCTTTAGCTAGTTGCTCTAATACTAGTTGTCTGTGACTTTTGAGGGATCTCATGATGGATGGAAGATAAGTAAAAATGTGGCTATTGGTGAAGGATTGATATTTGTATAAATCTTGATATTTTGAAAGATTATACTTTGCAAGTTAATCTTTAATAGTTTGTTTAAACTATATAGAGACATTTTGCTCATACCAGAATCTTGAAAATGCTTTTATAATGGCATAATCTTTAAAAAAGATTTGGAACTTGTGAAAAGTGCCAAGTTTAAAAATTGGAAGCAGGAAATTATTATCTGCTTGCATCTGCATTATCAAGCTAGTAGATGAATAATGCAATACCTCAAATGAATGTTTTGAGAAATAAGACAAAGTGTAAGAAATATCTTCTGCATTTTAATGTGAATTAACCATATGTGGAGTTTTAAAAATTGAAGAATGGAAGCCATCTTGTAAACCTGGTTGAAAAAATTGACATATTGAGTATACTCAGATGTAGAACTGATGCATGCCAAAATATTAAGAAAAAGACTTACTCTACCTCACAAGGAGATAATAAAGAAATATTTTCTTCATGTAAATAACATTTATATGTTATAAATGTTCTTTTAAACAAATGCATAATTGATGTTCTTGTAACTTTTGTTATTTCTAGTTTTTTATCAAATAATAATTATAAAAATATTTATTATTGTTTGAACATAAACACTATTCATCAGCATATGTAAGCTGGTATTTCTTTTCAACATATATCCTTAGCTTCCTACTGAGCTAAAACATTGATTTTGGATTTTTGACAGGTATATACATAAAATGATGTGCCAATCAAGACTTCATATTTAACCGAGGACATTTATCAAAGTGATTGATTAGTGAGATAGATTAGACTGAATTGTCTTCTCGATATTTAGTCTCTCTTTCTTCTCTTTTCATCACGTTCCATCGTTATAGTACTTTTATACCACGTATCAGTTACATCAAAAAAATATATAAACTTCACTTTAAGTTTATATACTGCTTTAAGTACACCACTTCAAGTAATTTATACAGCAATTTGCACTTCACATTAATCAAGATTTATAGATCTAAGATTCAGCACATGACCAACAGGTGGCTCTGATCACACGTCACACAAGCCGCTGGGCCATACATGGCCCTCAAAGTATAGTTGCGCAACAGAGTACGTAAATATTTTCACCATAACGTCCGTCAGATGAGTGCAAAATCAATCTACCACCATGTGTATAACATGAACATAACTAATTTTTACAGTACATGCGAGAATATAATATGATTAACCCATGTTATTTTTTTCCTTTACAGGTAGGGGCTTCCCGGTGCGATGGAATTAATATCTTCCAATAGTAAGTTGTATTAATTTATCTAATTTGTATAATTGAAATGTTCAATACATTTGTTTCTTTAAGTGTACAATTACGAAATTCTTAATCTGAAAGAATCTCGACGTTAGTTACAATTAAGTAAATTACATTCAAAATGAAGACCCCGAACGGAAACCATAGCCCATAAATGCTTCTTTAGCTTTCGAGATTTGAACATATTTTTTGTAATCTTGCATGCGTGAATTTCAACTTAAAGAGCTCTGAAAACGTTAAATTATTATTTTAGTTAACTATCTCTTACGGCAGAGAGAGAATATGAACTTTGCAATGTAACGAAACTCAAAAACCTTTTAGTTTGAGCTGGAAGCAGCATTATTTTGTTGTTTAATGAGAGACTCTGTTTGGCCTCGCCACCTATAGTGGCTACAATAAAAAATTAAGTGCCATTTTTACCTATTACAGATACCAAGGTCGTGAACTACGCGCTACTTCTTTCTTGTGTTGTGTCGTGTGAACTAAACGCCCCTTGGTGGGAGAATTTTAAATTATATGCAAGTACAGTGGGATCAATGAGTATTACCTTGCAAATTATCCATGATTATTTTCATTAATTTTTCTCTTACATCCTATGTATTTTTAAGCAATGTATGCTGGTGTAGAAGTTTCTTGTTTTGAGTTTTCTTTTAATTCTTGAAGCTCTTATTGGGTCAAATAAAGTGAACGAACATGGTGATGGACAATTTGCATGGTTATACTCATGGATCCCACTCATGGATGTGTATGTAGCTCACGTAAGGGGGAGGGGTGTTCAATCTTGGTTCAATTAGGGTTCCTATATTTCATAAGTGAAAATCCGGGACATTAATGACCGGTAGCTTGTTAAGGAGCGGGGGGGGGGGCTGGACCCGATAAAGTTGTATGTATACAACATAATTGTCATTTATGGGAACTTTATTTTAAAACTGCGGAATGAACAGATAGGCACCCAAGCACTTGCTCTTTATATTAAGCGGGTTACTATACAATGGAAGAGAATCGTAACTGAAATTCAGCACTGCTAGCAGACGGCAGCGCCATCGTGAAGTCAAAGATTTTTGTAGTACCGTCTGTATCTCGTTAACTCTTGTATTATGGAGAGGGAGTTGTTCAATGTAGAATTAGGTTGCTTTGTAAAATGAGCATTTCACAATTACGTCCACGCATTTAAATATAAAAAAAGTTCAGGAAAGTATAGTCTTAATCATTTCTTCTTTCCCACCCGATTCCAGGACATTTGTGCATCCCGAAGAAACTATTCGGAACATCGGAACAAATGATACCATTCCGGGATTGTCCCTGAAAATCCTGGACGTATAGCGTCCCTAGGTATGATCTGGCTATCAAAATCCACTCTGCCACCACATGAAAGGTCACACATTTATTAAATTAAGTCTATCTACGAACTTATAACTTTTCTACATAAATGAGCAGAAAATGCTTTGAAAAAGCTAATCCCAGCTTCTCTTTGAAAAAGAATTACAATGTTAGAATTAGTCTTTTCCTCCTTGCTACAAAATTGAAAATAACATCATCGGTGTTATTTTAATATTCGTATGTATGCACACTTAACAGTGCAGGGTCCATTAGTCGAGTATTTCCCGTTGAATTACGAGGACATTATTTCAACCTCCTTAATGTTAAACACATCCTATCGGGTGTTGAAGATGAACTGGGAGTGTAACGAAGATCACCAATAATTTGTACATATTTCAGTACAAGAGCTTGTCACAATTTTCTACTGCCTACAATGCAGACCCTGGACATCTCTCTTCAATTACTGTTGCCACATTTTTCATTCAGATCTGAAAATGTAAAAAATATCAACCAGGCCATCCAACATTTTGACACACTGTTCCAATGAATGAGGAATATAGGCATTTCATATTGGAATAAGTTGTTGCAATTTTTCAATGTTTTGACTGTTTCAGAGAAACTTGGGTTCATTTCTACTACAAAATGGTCTAGGAATGGACACCAGTAAAGTTTCTACTATTAGTGTATACGATTTCACAAGTCACCCTACTTAGTATTGATACTTTTCTGCCCATCTTGTGTCAAACAACTTGAGAACGTTAGAGTACTTCCCTAGCTATCTTGCACTGCATTCCTACAACCAAATTACTTTGAGAAGATTGATTGCTTTATTTGCATTATTTTACTACGCCTTTTGTGCCACTTTTGGCTAATTTCCGAAGAGCGGGATGATTGATAACACGATGAAATTGTTGAATGGACACCCACAAATGCCCATGCCGGGTTTCGAACCCAGGGCACACAATGTTCTACCCACGGGGGGCTGCTCCTTCAAAAAGACTCGAGGGGAAAAAATTATAACTGATTTGACAGTCTCAATATCGCAGAAATTCCACAGAAATGGGCAATGGCCAGGGTTAAAATATGTGCTGAACAATGTACAAAAATTGCTTTTGGACCTGAAATTATCTATCTATTTCACCCCCTTAATTCTACCACCCATTAGGGACTCTCCAATGGCGCAGTGGAAACGTCGACGCCTTGTAATCAAGTGGTCCCGGTTCGATATCCGATGGAGACACATAGTGGTTCGGATCCCACTTTAAACTGTAGGTCCAGTCCTGATTATCCTTACTGTGCATAAAGTGGACTTAAAACAGCAAATCAATCCATCTACCACCCATTACATCAGCATCTTCATATTCTTCACCAACTATATTCTTTTTTTCTAAATCCACACCCAGTCAACCCAGAGAGAGTAGAAGTACTAATAGCTGAAGCTAACCCAGATGCTGTTACAATCTCCAATAGGGACAAGTTCCCATTCCGATCTAGAGTTTGGAAAATGGTTTATTGACTTTGGGGATTATCAAACAGTTGGAAAATTTCAAATTATAAAAAATTTAGAACCTGAGGAATACTTAATACTTGAATTGTAGTAAACCATATCGGGAACTTTTCATGAAATTATAATATTCGCGGTATAAATTCACAAGCAGTGCTTCGGGCAGAAATTACATGTGGCATTATATAATTTGTGAAATGTCAGGAGTTTTCTGACTATTTTCCAGAGAAATTCCGAAACTATCAGCAAATAGCAGACATTTCCTTTGCAGTCCCATCTGGTGTGTGGAATTAATTCTTTCCCCATCCGTATCCCGTTCTATACGCTTGTAATTTATGAGAACAAAATAAGTCTGAAGAAATTTTTACGAACAAGTATCTGCACATAGCGGATAGAACAGGTAATCTGGTAATTTTACAGAACCTAAGTGGGGGCGGTTGGACTGTTGAACCCCCCTTAAATACGCCCATGACCGACTGTACAATAGTAGGAGGGACAACTAGGGATGGACGATATCGAAAATTTGACATCACGATATATCGTCAAGGAAATATCGTCACAGACAATACGATACGATATTTTTCCGTATCCTGATATCAGCGATATATCGTCTCCGGGATATATATCGCCAAATATCGTAACGATATATCGGCGACACGATATGCAGCGTGCCCACAAAGTCTTGCTACCATTACAATGAAACACACTGTAGCTCCTAAACTACATGCGGTTTCTTGCAACGTGTTCTACAGCTCTCAAAGTTTTAATAAGTTGTGGTATTTTATTATTATTATTTCAATTTTGTATTGTTTTTTTGCAGATTATGTTGTGAGCGACAATGACGACAGCACAGGAGTAGGCACAATGTATGTGGTGAAAGTGTTGTAACTGTAAATAAAGCTTTGAGAGCTGTAGAACACGTTGCAAAAAACCGCATGTCTTTATCTCATATAGTTTAGGAGTTAAGTTCCATTGTAACGGTAGCAGGACTTTGTGGACACGCTGTATATCGCCAAATATCGTGATGATATATCGCCGACACGATATATATCGCCAAATATCGTGACAATATATCGACGACACGATATACGAGTATATCGTATACGTATATCGGCAAAATATTTGATATCGCCTAGACGATATTTTTTCAATATCGTCTGGACGATATAGCGCCCAACATTAGACAACAGTTTGCCGAAGCGATTTAACGTACCGTTTAACTCCCCTGAGCAGAGAGACCTGATAGAAACTACCGATTGATAACTCAAGAAGAATTGCGACTAGAGAGATTGATTATGCTGTACGTGAGAAATGGCAGTCTGTCTTCGTGAACCAAGTGTGTGTCGAAACAGCCGTTCGCCACTTGGGAGTCTGGACGTTCATTCTTGTGCTGAGTTCATCGGAAGGTTTTCGTTCTTCGTTTTCTCTTCGTAAGGTTATAGCGCCCGGTGCTGGGACTGTAAAATCTTTATCACTTCTCTTCTTGAGTTGCTGAATTCACGATGTTCATATGGGTGCCAGGACGAGCTTTTTTCTTTTTCCAGTCAACTTGTGAATGCGGGTTCATTTCTTGCTCTCTGATTGGCTGTTGGAAAGTTACTGTGCTCTGACTGTGAGAATATCTTATTTGCGCTGTACGTTAGGTTAGGTTAGGTTAGGTTAGAAAGCAGCAAATTTGCGCTGAAAATAGGAAATAAGATATTCTCACAATCAGAGCACCGTAACTTTCCAACAGCCAATCAGAGAGCAAGAAATGAACCCACATTCACAAGTTGACTGAAAATAAAATCGCTGCCAGGAGAACGTCGTTCTTTCATGGAGTATTGCCTCTAAGAACCGGCTTCATTTTCTTCTGCTATTTTGTAGTTGATTGGTTTAGTATATTTTACTTCGATTTTCTGCTACTTTTGACTAATCGCGAAGATGAGGATGAGGAATCACAGACATATAGGGAAGATACAACATGATGCTCACAGAGGATTATACTGGCTGTAAGTCCGGACGCCAGAGCCTCGCAAGTCTGCCAAATGTATTCCAAGATGTACCACGTGGAACTGAGGTTGGCATCTGCGTGTCTCTTACACTCCGTTTTGTAGTTGGCGTCTTCCACTTCGTTTCTATTTTACTCCATTCGTGGGGCCTGTACCCGTGGCGGAGTGGTTAGCACATCGTGTTAAGACGTCAGGGGTTCCGGGTTCGAATCCCGGGAATGGCTGTTTGTGAGTGTCCATTCATCAATTCCATCATGTCATAACTCTTAGCAAATTAGCCAAGAGTGGCACAAAAATCGAAGTAAAGCAAAGCAATTCTATTGGTCGGCTCTGTGGCCGAGGGCGTTAAGTGGTAGATTTTTTATCTCGCCACCGAACTTCCCGGATTCGAATCCCGACCATGGCCTAGGTGTTCTTTGTTGTGTCTCTCCATCATCAGAACATCATTTAATCCACATCGTCGCGAGTAGCCAAAAGAGGCAGAAAAGCGACGAGAAATAACAAAAATACAAACAATTTTGCTCCATTGCTGTGAGAGGGTATGGGCATAGTCATTTCGTCTTTGCATCATATGAATTAAATCTGGTGCAACAGAAATTCTAGAAACCTTGGGTAGAAGTATCTCAAATGCTTGTCTCGAAATTTAACTTGGAATTAGACTAAGAAAAGTAGATTGTTAATACGTAGAATTCTTATATGTTAAAATTCCACATAAGTTTTTTGAGACACATGTTATTAATTTACTTATGTGTAATGCATTCTTCATAAGCATTGTTTTTTGTGCATTTATGTCTATTTTCTACGTCCGTAGAATAATAGTGACGTTCAGAAGGAATTTGAATCTAGTATGCGAATTTAGCTGAATTTGAACCAAGAACCACTGTCATTCTTCTTAATGGCTCGTTGCTAATTAATGGAAAAAGGGGGAACCCCCAGAAGATGCCCGCCTCCACCCGCATACATTCGAGGGCATGTGCTTATGTTCTGGTCTTTTTCACGGACGGTTCCCTTATTTTCATTTCCTCTTGACTTTATATTTGGTTCAAAGAATACTTATAGACAGTGATGTGCGTCTACGCGTGCACAACGATAGTCTACATTCTACACGTAGACTATTTTATACACGTAGATTACGTAATCTATGTAAACAACATGGCGAAAGGTGATAACTTAACAAAGGGCGCCGTGGAATTAAAATAAAATTATACTGCGTATCAGTTGCTGATGTGTGAAGAAAACTTTTCATACTCTTTCTTCCAAATTCGAACAATTTCTCACCCAGGAAGAAATCTAATTTAGGAAATATTCTAGTGTTTTATGGGGAGAAGACTACTTTTGCCTCACGACTGCCATCTGTTGTTGTTTTTTGCATACTATTTATCTTCTTCCATAGTTGATGATAGAAGAGAAGAGAAATTTTGTTGTAAATAGTATTCTATTCATTTCTTTAGGAACCAATATAGTTGAAAATGTCACTTTCCCTTCATGAAACCCTTGAAAATTAATTTTAATGCACTTTAGATTGTCTACGTAGTCTATGTAAACTACAACCCAATGTAATCTACGCGTAGATTACGTGTAGACAACGCATGTAGACGTAAACTTATAGTCTACTGCACATCACTGCTTATAGATACAGTCCTGCAAGTTACAATGTAATCCGCAGGATCTGGTACCGGGATTGTTCGGTAATCCAGAACAAACCCGGTTTACAAAGTTTGTTAGTATGATACTTGTTTTGCGGTCGTTTTCTTGGGTATGCAGTGTGTGCTTTAGAACGGCACTTGACTGAGATAGTGTTAGGAGTTGAGTGGGTGGATGTGACGTTGTGTGGACGTGTTCTCATGTTGTACTAGTTTGTTGTTTGCTGAGTTTATGTGTGTGTAGTTTTTTTTAAATGTAAGTGTGTGAAGGGAGAGTGAAGATTATTTGATTGAAGGTAACGAAGGCAGGGAGAAGAAGTTAATGAAGTGAGGAGGTTAAGAGTTTGGACTTTGGCTTAAATATGAAGCGTGATGGAAGTGTCGGATATAAGGGGAATATATTGTGTGAGTGTCTTGAGCGGAGGGGAGGAGGTATGTTGAGAGGGCGTCACTATTGACTATTCTGGAAGCTCCAGGAGAGGTTAAGCAAGGCTATGAAAGATGAAGGTGACAGAATAATAGTATTTAATAGAGGTGGGTAAGTTAAGAGTTCTAGATGTGAGTGTAATTCTGTCTTGGTTTTGGTGAGATTCGTTTGGCATGCTTCTTTTCCTTTCTGGGATCAAATCCTAAGTGTCCCGGGGTCGAATCCTTTGGATGCAATCCTTATATGATTCTCCTGGAGGCCTCGGTGGTCTGATACGTCTTCTCGCACCTTCCTCCTGGCGTCCAGTTGAGATTGTTACGTACCCAATAGGACACTGTAATGTAAATAGTTTGCAAAAGAGGAATATAGATGGCAGCACCAGACGTGCAAGACTAATAATTAGCATGATATTTGTGAATAACCTTATAAATAAGAACAAAGCAAATTAGAAATATGAAAAACAATAGAATCTACTATAAGAGGATAAAGAATAAATATAAAAGAAATAAATTAATGTACATACGCGATAAATTAAACCAGTGATCATATGTAAATTGATCATAAAACTAAAGAAGTCAAAGCACTGGTATACACTCTGTTGTTCCCAGTTAGTGTTGCGTTCCAATCGCAGCCGCAACGGAGGATATTAGTATTATTCCCAAAGCTTAAAAGAAAAAAGCTGGATAAGGATAAAAGAATTCATTAAATCGTCAAAACATAAATAAATTGAAATCCAGAGGGAAGTTCACAAAGAAGACAAGAAGGAAGTCCAGATCCAGATCTGTCCATTACGAAGGATGTCCAGATAGACGAATATTCAAATAGAGAAAAGAAATAATAAAAAGTATATTGAGATGAAAATTGACTGTAAACGAGAATTGTAGAAGAAATTAGCTTATCAAGTAAATATTCTATTTCCATATATCCTTGTTTATATAATATATTCGTTTAAACGTCTCCATTGGAAGGCATCCAGTCTGGTTTCGTTGTCTACAAAGAACCCTACCTAGTAGATAAGCTAGCTGAGGTTTAAGATTAAGATTTATGCTCCTTGCACCAAATGGAGGTAGCAAGATGGTATGAGACCCTCCTTGAGAAGCTCCTGGCGGTTGCTCCGGATCTTCCGCTTCGGACCGCGGACGTAAGTTCACCGGCAAAAAGCTCACCGAACATAAGCTCACCAGAAATGATGCAATTGCATTATAAAATAATAATTGACATTTTTTGTCGGTGCCTGGTCGCAATTAGCCTTAAACCCCTAGAACGATGCACCGGTAGCCCCACGAATCATGCACGCGTAGCCCCACAAACCATTCACGGTAAGGTTAAGTTAGGTTAGGCAAACATAGTTAAAATTTGGGGTCGTAGTAATATCAGGAATATATATTTCGTTTCGTAAGTATTGCATGCCCAACGTATCCAGTCTTTCCCTTCTTTTCTCACTTTATATTCGTAACCATCAAAGACCAATTTCTTTTTTCCCCTTTGCGTACTTATTACTTCCATCACGCCTTTTGGAATTATAATGTTCTTAATCTGTTATCCTTTCATAATGTTGGTCTAAAGTGAAAGGAACAAACAGCCAATGACGATAGAGAGTGGGGATATTGGGAGGGTGATATCGGATTCGTGTAAATATATAATTTTATATAAATCATATAAATAAAATAATTATAAATAAAATTATAAATTTTATATGTAAGTGAGCTTATGTCCGTTATCGGTGGGCTTTTGTCCGGACTTGTAACATAAGCACTGGGTCATCTTCTTGAGGACGGAGAGCAAGAATTCGCCTTTGTTTTAGCCTTTCAGACCGCCGTTGCAAATTAGTAAGTATCATTGCTTTCTAAACACTTCAGAATAATTAATCTTGAACCTACATAAACTCTTAATAAAGATGTAAACGTTGCCCAGTCTGTATAGTATTATTATTATTCATTAACACGTTGTGGAACTGAACCTTGTTTGCATATTTTTTCTACGCATCAACATTTGAATGTCGTTATGTTCTGTTCACTGAATATGAGCTCATGCGTTCAGTCATTGATATCTAGTTCGTTTGTTATTTGTTTTCTTGCATGGTAAATATTCAGCTGTTGCATGTTCGCTCCCCGTTGCTGTTGGTATTTTTATTTTTGTCTGTCCATGGTTACCAGAATATCGTCATTTCACCCGTTATACCTTCATAGAATGCGTTTCCAGGACTCCCGTGCAATGAAGCGAGTCTTTCGCTTTTTCCATCGTTCTGGACATTTCCAAAAAGCAGTTGGAAAAATAGAGAGGAATAAGATGCATTGTTCCAACTTACACCATGCATGGGAAATATCATGATCACGTGATAATGATCTTTAGTTTATAATCATATACAAGGAACAGTAATGCGCCCTAATCGAGACTCGAACCCGAGAGAATAAGGTAAGTGAGCCAAAGGTAGCCCATGGGTACCAAATGTAGTCCATGGGTACCAAAGGTAGCCCATCTGTACCAAATGTAGCCCATGGGTACCAAAGGTAGCCCATGGGTACCAATGGTGGCCCACTGCTTATAGTTTCGTATTAAATGTTGCTTGTGCTCAAGAAAACATATTTATTCATGTTAATTCATTTTTTAATAATGTATTAGATACATTGTTAATCTCAAACTTTTGACTGCTGACATGCATTATGTACAGTAACGACGCATAACCGACATCCGACGTGAGAGGTCCCACATGTAGGTAATTAGTATTAGACTAAAACAGCTCACTCTCTCATACTTTTCTGCAATCCTGATCGCATTTGCTTTTGATCTGAATCTCAGAATAATGGAAGAAGGAGAAGAAAGCAAGAACTGGTTGTTTCTTCACCGCATCATGCATGTGGCGGGGGGCTGTTCCGCGCATCTAGCTTCTTTATGCTTAGTAAAAGTTGAGAAAAAAAACACGAAGGATTTTGTAGTAAGACTCCAACACTGCATCGTTGTTACTCGTTGAGGATAGGTAATGTTGACATTGCAGAACGGTTCAAGACTCTTGGTGTTTGAGCATCTTTTCAGACCCTGTAGAAATTGCAACTGTTAAAATTTCATATTTAATGCATGCAAAGACATACGGGCTGGCCACAATTAACGTTGCCCAAATCAGAGCCCTCTGGAGCCCATTTGACGGCATGGGATTGCGGTGAAAATTGGTAGACAGGCTATGGAAACCATGGAGAAGCGAATGCTGACGAAACAAATGTTCAAATTTTCACCACCAGGTTGAAATGTGGCTCTGAAATCTGGTGCACAGTGATTCTTGTTTGTTTTGATTTGGTTTATTTTTCTGTCACTTGTGGATAATAGCGACGATAAGGATGAGTGATGATATGATGAAATTGATGAAGGGAACTGACAAAGAACACCCAGCCGGGATTCGAACCCGGAACCTCTGGCGTCGTGGCGCGCTGTGCTAAGCACTCACCCACGGAGGTGGGAGAGGTGGTGAACAGTGCATCACATCCCAGGAAAGGCTTCATGAGACCATTGATAACGCTGTCTTACGCTTCCAAAGCTTCATTCATGTTGACGGAACGCATACTAAACGCTGTACCGACATAAACTCAAATTACTGGTTATTGATACTGAAGCGCCTCGGTGTCACATGGTGGTGAAAATTTGAACTTTTGTTTTCGTCAGCATTCGCTTTCCCATGGTCTCCATAGCGTTTCTACCAAGTTTCACCGCAATCCTATGCTTCGAACTCGCTCCAGAAGGCTCTGAATTGAGCAACTTTAATTGTGATCGCCCCGTATGTTATGTCTTTGCATGCATTAAATATGAAATTTTAACAGTTGCAATTTCTACAGAGTCTGAAAAAAAGCTCAAACACAAAGTGCCTTCAAACGTTCTGCAATGTCAACATGAGCAATGAAGATACACTTTCCCTGCTTCCCCCAATATAGGTACTACAACCTTGATTGTTTAACAAACTAAAGTAATCGAATCTACTAAATAAGTCGCTCATACCCATCCAATTTACTTCATCGAACAAGGAAATGAAACTCCTAATTAAATTTACCTGCAATATGTATGCGTGTCCTCCCTCATATCATCAAAACTTTTCCTTCTCTTTTAAAATATGACCAACACGTGTGTACGATTTTAGACATGTTCATAACGCGAGAAAGTTGCGATCATTATTCATCCGTAAGAGATGCCATTACCACTATTTCCATGCACAACGCTGAATTGTCTGTTAGCGACATCTGCCGAGGAACATGTGACCTCTTCAGTGCACCTGGTACTCTGTCCATTTTATGGTTTTCAATTTCTCTTAACATCACGGTGCACAGACATTGAACTATCTATGGAAGTGGAAACTGAAGACATGAAGACGAAGCTCTCTTACGCCCTTAAATGACACATGTTTCTGTTACCTTAATATATAAAAAAAAACTTTGTTCTTTCTCATCGACTCATCAACGTTCAAACTCCAGGACCTAGAAACCTGAAAGTTGAAACCTTCTTCTCAAGACGTAATCACCCACTAGGAAGGGATTTCGGAAATTCAACCCCTGAGGATGGGGAGGAGAAGGGGACGTTTACTTTTTTTAAAATTTGTTTCGTTTACAGTTCAAATCTATGTACCTAGAAACGAGAAAGAACTTTGGAATGTTCTCAGAAGATGGCACTATGTGTATTGTGTATCTTGATATGGTTGCGTTTTGCTAATGTATATATATACGGACTAATGAACACGCCTGTTATTCTTATAAATAATAATTTCTGATACCAACTGATATTGTACTAAACTAATAATTTATGATTATTGATGTGAACACTAAATTCTGATACGTGCTGATATTGTACGAATCGAATGCTTCAAATAATTAAACTTTGACAGCATGGTTTGCATTTCACGGTTGGTACATCTTTTTTTCGGAACGTTTTATATAAGTATGGTGACTATAACTTGACAAGTTTAAAAACAAGACGCTGCGATCCATTGTTTGCGCACTTCACATCATATTTCCCCATTCCATTGTCTGCGGCGACGTTGGTTCGCAGTGTTGCAGCCTGGATGGAGCGGAATCGTCTGAGAATTTTCAACGAAATTTGAATGTGAAAAGCATGAATTAGTATCCTCTCACCTACGCTACCTATTGATTACGCTAAATTCTAAATACATTTTGATATTTTCCCTTTAAACCTTAAATGAATTAAGTTATATTAGGGATATTTCTTACCAGCATAAGAAATATATGAAATAAAACGACAGAAAAATGAAAAATATATAAACGATAGAACTGAGCTCACCTTCTAAATGTTTTCCAGTTCTCCTTCTTCAGTTTCACTCTCCCACTCATCCGAGTCTGTGTCTAACGATGAATCTGTGTCCGTATCTGAATCGGCTTCACCAAGTCTAATTATCAGTTCATCTACACTCTCGTCCATAAGTCCATGTCTTTCAAAGTAAGAATCTTGCAGCCAAGAGTAAAGCGCATGAACATTTCAATGCTTTAGAAAAGAACCCAGGCAAGAGTGTTATCAGATTGCGTTCTCGTACTGATTGTTGTACGATAAACAAACCAACCACTACCCCACTCGGTTAAAAAAAACAAAAAAAAACAAACTGTAGTTTCTCTTCGTTATAAACCTTAACGCACGTGCGTAAAACTACAGTTTACGATAGGCGCACCGCACACATTTTCAAAGGCCGGATTAAATAAAATGAACCACTGATATAATAGGAGCCTGCATGCACCGTCACGCTAAACAGTGAAAATCGTTTGTCATATTTGTTCTACCTTAATTTTGCCGAGTTGGCACCACTGGTACTCTCAACGCCAGACCAGTGAGTAGAAGAGTGGTGGGGAGGATGACGTAATAGGAAGTGCTCCGCAGCGATCTGCGCATATCGGGACTTAACTTGTCAGGCTATAGTTATGTATGTACAATAGATAAAATTTTATATATATGTGTATAGCAAATAGATACTTTTTCGCAACGTGTATAAGTCAAATCAAGTAACTTTTCTAAATAACATTTTTCTCTCTTTTAGCGTTGATTTTCTTTCTCTTTTGGCTAATCGTGACGATGGAGACGAGTGATGTATATAAACAGTCTACACATATTTACGGTAACATAGTGCCCATTTCTAACTTCCTTCCTCACCTTTTGCTGCATTATGTCTCAATCCCCCAGTCTCATCCGCACTAAAAGAGGGCATCAATGATGCAACGGTGCTTGATTTTAAGATATGGTTCCTGAAATCATGTCCACTGTATTGGGGTCATTACTTGCCGCCCTCTCTAGTGTAATCTGCTACGAGGCCAGATGACCCGGTTTCGAACCCTGGGCATCGATATATCATGATGTTTCTCCCACCTTCAATCTTGTTATTTCATCATTCATTCTCATCGCAGCGATTTACTCACGAGGTAGAAAAGCAAGTTATAATAAGCGAAATAAAGATGGATAGATTGAATCATTATATTTCCTGTAATGTTCTGTTCTTTACTGAACGAGAATATGCTTGGTTATTTTGCATTACTTTCTACCACTTGGGTCAACAAGGATGAATTATGAACTATAGAGCGACCACAAAGAGAAGAACCATAAGCGAAAAGTCTCCGCACACCTTTCCCTTCTTCCGTTCAGAGAGAGAGAGAGAGAGAGAGATTTAGTGTTTTAAGTCCACTTTATGCACAGTAAGGCTAATCGGGACTGGACCTACAGTTTAAAGTGGGATCCGAACCACTTGTGCCTCCACCGGGTATCGAACCCGGGACCTTTTGATTACAAGACGAGGACGCTACCACTGCGCCATCAGGGAGGCCCCCTTCTTCCGTTCAGCTCGGGCCATAAGGAAGCATGCTCCACTCTGCCCCTCCCCTCCAGGCGGGAGTACGGCGCACAGGAGTCGCGGGTCTGTGCAGTTTTTTTTGTGTGTGTGTGGTTCCACTTGCACAAACACAATGATACATCTATGGTACAGCCAATGGCAAAAATAATAGCCTACTAAAGTTCAAATCACAAACCCTGAGACCTTCTGTAAACAAAACCACCTGCATGCAGAAAGCATTGCAAACTCATAGAAGTAAAATAATCCACACGAAAATCCAGCGTTGTTACAGGATTCATTACGTAAGATAAAACAATGGCCAATTTGTAGTATGGGATACGCTGCTGCAAATGACGTCTCACTTTAAACCCAATGCTCTTTCTTTTTTTACTTATTGCTTCACCTTTATGGTTAACTCTTTGCACCAGTAATTATTTCCCATAAATTTGGCTTCTTTCTTGCATGTGAATTGAATATATTTTACTTGCATTTTTTTTAGACAAATCGTAAATTTTGTTGCGGTTGGAAACTTTGAGAAGCATCCTAATAACGATTTTTTTTCCGCCAAATATAGTGCACTTCATAAAATAACTTGGTGACATGGCAAGGCAAGATAAGTGTGAACATTTTGTAGGAATATGCATTGTAACTTTCAATGAGCTTAGAGATTTGTGTTCATAATGATATTTTATAACATTGGTTATTTTCTAAAAATAATCATGTGAACAACAAGGAAGTAGTGCAACTTAGTAATATTGCCTGACTTGTCCTTAGAAAAATAACATGCCGAGTTCTATGCGTGCGGGAAGGTCTCCGTGTTCTCCGAGCTTGTTTTCAAAACACCAGGAAGGAAAGCCTTTGAAAAGGGGTGAGAAACACATTCTACCCAATATTTATGTAACGTTCTGTCAGTGGTATCCTGAGAAACCAGTATATGAAGTGGTTAAGTTGGGTATCCCAGTGCAGTGGTGTGTCAGTGTCTGCAGTTTTAAGGGTTATGAAAGAGAGAATGGCCGGGAGAGTAACATTGTATGCGGCTGCATATTCGTCTGATGTTTTGAGAGCGGGTTCTCACATTCAGAGGCTCTTATATAAAATGAATAGGTGCGGCGAACTATGAGTGTAACAGCAGATGATTGCGGTCATGAATCAATTGACGCGGAGTGATACATCGAATCGGTGGGACCGTTTGTTTACAGAATCTCAGTGTTGGTGATTTACACTTTAGGCAAATTTTCTATCTATTTTCATTCCTTTTTATTCTACACACTGTTTGTGGAATCTGTGGATCAGCGCCGTACAAACGGTGGAGAAGGGGAGAAAGCGAGTGGAGGTAGCTGGTAGCTGTAGTAACGCAAGACGGCTCCACCAATGAAGAGTGAGAGAAACGGGATTGTGTAATGGGCGACGGGAGTTACCCCATTTCCTCGTAAGCGTTACGAACTTTTGAAAAGGATTATACCGAACTCACATGGTAAACGGGCCGTATTTTTGTCTCCAGGTCCGTACGAGTGGTTTAAGAATTTCTTAGGGAAATGTTAGGGATAAAACTGCAAGAGCAAATTTTGACAAGCCGTGCATTTAGCGTACGGGCTATGGTCTGGACCGTACAGTCGACACACTAGCTACGTTAACGACCGGCTGGCTTTGAAGTCAAGGAGCGTGCCCACCAGCTGCAACAATCACATTCAAACGACAGTGTTGCCACACATCTACTCTACGCCACCTTGTCCCTCCGCCTTCCCACGGTCTTCACATTGAAGTTGCAAAGTACGGCAACAGCGTATCCGCAGTCACGTGACTGAGACTCCACGTGGAGTAGACGAGCAGAATGACAGCTGCGCCCATTGGCTGAAGGTTGAGTGTGATTGGACGTAAACAACTCGCCCGCTGTTTATCCCCACCCACGTTCGTGGCGGCAGCTCTCTTCAGCTCTTGGACGTTAGCCAAGTAAACGTCCGTACATGCCATGGAATTTCCGTATATGTACGGTTGGCAACACTGCGCTTTCACTCTGCCGATATGTGCAGCCCTGCTCTACAGTTAGCTGGGACAGGATATAGGGCTTTACAGTGACGTCTCTACACCGGAGAGTAGTTATAGTTGTCTCCATCTATTGGAATGAGATTTGTTGACTGAGGGTGGAAAGGGGGTGGTCTCTGACCCCTTGAACAATTTATTAAGGGGGGGGAAGTGCCTCCCCTCCAAAGTCGGCGGCTACGGTCGTGAAAGCTACGCATATTGCAATTAATTCTTTAAAGCGAGTATGTATTATGCACTTGCGAGTACGTAAGCTGCACATGCAATTCCAGATAACTTGTGCAACGCTGGAAAGCCAAAAAAGGAAATGAACATAGCGCCTGAAATTGTTTCCCCCGTGTTGGGTTCGTGGTTCTGTATTAATTTTTCCCGCGAGTGTCGAGCAACAGTGTCTGCGGGAGGGTCTAAGTGTCGGCCGGAGGCGTTCGTTTAATTTATTGTTATTGCAGCGCGTCGTAAAACAGATAGGTGGCGTTGTTGCGGGGGCAGCGCCGACGGGGGAGAGGTGAGGCACTGCCTTCCAGGCATCGAATTGCGGCCCGCTGTAACTCCGGTGGGATTAAAATGTTAACGAGAGCGTCTTATTGCAATGGCGTGTCGTGCGGTTAAGTCATTACTGTGGGATTTTTCTGGATTTGAATACCTACAGTACCAGGACGCCTACGATCGTCAAATGTTTAATACTTTTTAAGGTTAATACGCTGAGAAGCGATTAGCTATTTCAGTACGTCGACCAATTTGATGCTTTTTCACCATAAAAAGTTGTTGCGCTTTTGTAACAGAAAATGAAACACACAAAAATACTTCTCCGATACTCCTCCTTCTCTTCTATAGAATTTTATATCCTTGAATATTATGCAATCAGTGTATTGTAATGTATATTACGGTTACCTACATGGGAGAGTAAGGTGAGCAGACGTCTCGTATTAAGACAGTCCCATTTCTTTTATTGCTTTTTTTCTGAGTTTGTGTTTTAAGTCTACTTTATGCACAGTAAAGCTGATCGGGTCTGGACCTACAGTTTAAAGTGGGATCCGAACCGCTATGTGCCTCCACCGGGTGTTGAAACTGGGACCCCTTGATTTCAAGGTGACGACGGTACTACTGCGCCATCGGGGAGACAGTCCTTGTGGTAGGGGTTTTTCATTGAATAAAAATATCTATTTTCTTAATTTCCAGCTATATCTAAGTAGGTGGCGATGAAATAAATTTTAAGAAAAAGGAAAGAAAAGTCAAGAAAAAGGAGAGAAAGGCCAAGAAAAAGGAGAGAAAGGTCAAGAAAAACAAAAGAAAGGTCAAGAAAAAGGATACAAAGGTCAAGAAAAAGTAAAGAAAGGTCAAGAAAAAGGAGAGAAAGGACAAGAAAAGGAAAGAAAGGTCAAGAAAAGGAAAGAAAGGTCAAGAAAAAGGAAAGAAAGGTGAAGAAAAAGGAAAGAAAGGCCAAGAAAAGGAAAGAAAGGTCAAGAAAAAGGAGAGAAAGAGCAAGAAAAAGGAGAGAAAGGTCAAGAAAAGGAGAGAAAGGTCAAGAAAAAGGAGAAAAAGGCAAGAAAAAGGAGAGAAAGGGCAAGAAAAAGGAGAAAAAGGCAAGAAAAAGGAGAGAAATGGTAAGAAAAAGGAAACAAAGGTCAAGAAAAAGGAGAGAAAGGTCAATAAAAAAGGAAACAAAGGTGAAGAAAAAGGAGAGAAAGGTCAATAAAAAAGGAAACAAAGGTCAAGAAAAAGGAGAGAAAGGTCAATAAAAAGGAAACAAAGGTCAAAAAAAGGAGAGAAAGGTCAAGAAAAAGAAAAGAAAGGGCAAACAAGGAAAGAAAGGGCAAGAAAAAGGAGAGAAAGATCAAGAAAAAGGAGAGAAAGGGCAAGAAAATAGGAGAGAAAGGGCAAGAAAAAGGAGAGAAATTGCAAGAAGATGGAGAGAAAGGTCAAGATAAAGGAAAGAAAGGTCAAGAAAAAGGAAAAAAGGGGTCAAGATAAGGGAAAACTGGTCAAGAAAGAGAAAAAATTGTCAAGAAGGCCCCGATTTTTTTAACATAAAAAGGGACGCCAAAATGTTTCTTTCTTTGGTCCGAGTAACTTATCGACATAGAATTACTGAAACAACACACCTTCCCTATTACTATCAACTATGGTATTATTGAGTAAAGGACCTCCCTGATGTCGTAATGGTAACGTCGTCGCCTTGTAATCAATAGGTTCCGGGTTCGACACTCGGTGGAGGCACATAGTGGTTCGGATCCCACTTTAAACTGTAGGTCCAGTCCCGATTTTTGCGTAAAGTGGACTATTGAACAGGAATTTTCTTAAAACATTGGAATTTCTTCTATACTTACCTGGAACTAATGCCCCCAGTGAACGTATGTTTTCGTACATGAATAGTTTGTGAACAAGTGACAAGAACGCTCTTTCAGTATAAAATTTGAAATGTATGATCATTAATAAGGTCAAGTTTAATCACACGTATGTAAACGTTTACAAAATGTTATTTGAAAAGAACGATGTTCTGAGGAAGATCCATTCGTTGGCGAAAAATAATGATTGACTTTTAATTGTAAAGGACTGCTTGATTGTAGTGCAGTGCAAATCAAACATAAGTATTTATATTAACATGCATACATTTTGCCTTCAGGAAAATATGATAAATGTTCCGTTTTCTTGTTTTAAAAATATGGTCACCTTACGGGAGGAGAAAAAAAATCAGAGAAAATGAGAAATCAAGATAGGAAACAGGAAAGGAATGATACTAAAAGAAATATTCAATAAGGGAGGGGCTAAACAAGTAGAAATAGATTCTAGAACTGAAATAGTAAGCTAAAATCTAATCTAGAGAGATAAAAACCAAGAGATGAAGAATAAACTAGGAACAAATTAAAGGTTGATTGATTGATTGATTTGTTTAAGTCCACGTAATCTCTTGATTACAAGTCAACGACGCTATCTCTGAGGGTCAGGAAAATAATATGTAAGTAATTTTTCTTTATTCCTGCGGCGGGAAGTGGCCCCCCTTGACCCTCCCTTGGTTAAAACACATAAGGAAACCGCCTCTACTAAGAGCGCAATCGCACAAATGCACAGGGGACCACTTTACCTTTATCATAATCTTCACTATGTTACTACGGAAGAATCCTGATATCGTTCACCGTGGTCTTTTGAACGAAACTTTCTCAAAAGCAAGAACAGCTAAGTAGAACCATAAAATTCTCTAAAGCTCCCCCGCCCTAATATCTAATCGAGGAGCAGAGATCTTTAAGGTGGGGCTGGGGGAGGGGGTTGGCTCTGAAATTAAGGGGCCACTTCTTGGGTATCGATCTAAGGAAACTCGCCAACCTTATTAACAGCCCAGGGAAGGCTTTAAGGAGAGACATTTTAATTACCGCCAAAATTTCGGTCCCATTCCAGTAATTATGAGTCATTATTTTGTCAGCTGAAAGTTAGTCAGGGGATGAATTTGACTCCAGTTTGCCTTGCCTCCCTTGGCGCTCTTTCCAGCGTCGGTGGAACTGATAATGTTTGGTCATATTCTCTTCAACATGCGCTAATTGGAACGAACCTACATGTTCGATAGGGAAGATAGCACTTGCATGTAAAGAAACGGTATAAGTGTGAAGCAGAAAACAGTGAGTAAAACAGAAATTACTACACCAGTCAAAAAGCAAGGAATTATGCTTGTGGTCAAGAATTTTTGGTAAATTTTATAGTATAGTGAATTTACATTGTTACATACCTATACTGGGATTTGATATAATTGACTATTTGGAAATCTAAATTGTATTGAGTTGTTCACTTTCTTTCTTAAGAATTACATTCTTATAGGCGTCAAGTTTTGTGAAAATATTAAACAAAGGAATGTGGCCATTCCCTATCCAGAATTAATTCTGAAACATTTATAATTAAAGCAAATCTAAATCTCTCATTAAAGTACAACTTCAGTTTTAATCTTAACTGTCCATGTGGTAGGGGTTTTTTCATTGAATAAAAATATATATTTTCTTAATTTCCAGCTATATCAAAGTAGGTGGCGATGAAATAAATTTTAAGAAAAAGGAAAGAAAGATCAAGAAAAAGGAAAGAAAGGACAAGAAAAAGGAGAGAAAGGTCAAGAAAAAAGGAAAGTAAGGTCAAGAAAAATGAAAGAAAGGTTAAAAAAGGGGAAAAAATGGTCATGTAAAAGGAAAAATGGTCAAGAAAGAGGAAAATGGTCAAGAAAGAGGAAAAATGGTCAAGAAAAAGGATAAATGGTCAAGAAAGAGGAAAATGGTCAAGGAAAAGGAAAAAATGTCAAGAAAAAGGGAAAAGGGTCAAGAAGAAGGAGAAAGGGTCAAGAAAAGGGAAAAAGTGTCAAGAAAAACTAAAAAGGGTCAAGATATAGGAAAAATGGTGAAGAAAGAGGAAAAATTCTGAAGAAAGAGGAAAAATGGTCAAGGAAGAGGAAAAATGGTCAAGAAAAAGGAAAAAAAGGTCAAGAAAAAGTCATTAAAAGGTCAAGAATTTTGCATTTGTTATTTTGGTAGGCACCCGGCTAGAACAGAAGAAACAGTATAGCAGTAAAACAGAAAAGCTGTTTTAGTTTATTAAGAAACGCGGCAACAGAACGCGACAGAACTTCTGCTGTTTGCTTCTGTTGAAATCAAATGGTGTAACGCCCACTACAGGGAAACGCGCGAAATTTCCATGCCGACGCCGAAAATGCGCCTGTTGCGTTGTGTTGCCGCGTTTCTCCGCGTCTCAATGGGCGTTAAGCTTTATAGTTCAGTTGGCATTACCTGCTCTCGCGGAAGACCAGACATACCAACCAACTAAGAGCGTCCGCATGGATGGACCCACAGGGGAAATGGCCCAAACATTGATGTCAAAGTTTACATTCTCATGTACAGTAATATTTAATATCGTGTTTCTATGCCAAAACGTATTCCTTAACAAAGTATTTAATCTCACTTTATTAAACTGCTGTTTATTCGAACTGTTAGTCAACAGAAGAAATTGAGGTATATGCAGTGACATCAGCGTTTCTCTGTGACGCAGAAGAAACTACATATCATAAATCTTATGCCTAAAATTATTGTCTCCAATCCTCGAAGTTATCCCGTGATTCAGGTTGTAAAACTTATAAGAGAACATAAGGTTATGATAATGGTTTGTGCTTAAGAAGTTTGGAGAATCGATAAAGAGCAGTTGTGCCAGATTCGTATCAAGGATAAAAAAAACACTTTGCTATTATTAATTTATAATAACAATTGTTATTGATTATACTATTACTGTTATGTAATCAATTTTATATCAACGACCTTACATCCTACAAAACTTACAGGTGATGCCCATGCTATGAAAGTTATCCTTGTCTCTCCGTTAAAAAAAAATAATTATGCGAACGCCTTTGATTGCATCAACCACTAAATACTCCACAATAATAAGTATGGTCGCAGAGGAGGCAAGGTAAAGTTCCCCATGCATATAGCGCCGTGCCATGGAGGCACATTTAGGAGATGTGGGGCTAGGGTTGCACACATTCTTAATCTCGGTCGTTTTGGGGGTGATGTGATCAGCACCACGCTCCGGTCGCCTTTACCACCCAGGGTTGCCCCCAGGTACCCATTGATTTCAAGCTGGGTGAGCCCCGGAGCTGCTTTATGCGGGGACAAGGCCGGAAAAATTCCAACCCACCCCGAGAATCGAACTCGAGTCTCCCGCGTGACAGTCAAGACGCCATACCGACTTTTTTTTTTAGGAATACCCCTAAGGGGTAGTATCCTCGTTTTTCACTTTAGTCTCAATATTTACATTTCTCGGTTTTCTCAATTTTCAGTTCTCATTAAGACGGTCACAAATATCCATGTCTTATCCGGGATTCGAACCCAGGACCCCTGCCGTCGCAGCTCGCTGTGCTAACCATTCCGCCACGGAGGTTGACAACAAAACCACCATCCACATTTAATATATCCCTAAAAATATATATATTGATGAGGTATAGTGAAGTTAGAGAAGAGGTTCGTTTAATGCTCTCTTCCACTGTTCATTAACCTGTCGCCTTCATCAATTGCCTCCAAGCTATCCCAGGAATGCGCTGCATTTCATATTTCTTCAATACTGAAGTTATACGGGAGGTTACGAAAGTAGCCTCGCCGATAAAGGACTGGAGGAGTAACCTCTAGTCCGGCATGAGTATAAATGCGAAGTCCGGAAGGACATCGCTCTCATTCGCTCACAGTTTTACTCAGACACTTCTTCGATACACTTGGCGCGGGATAACGGAGGACAAGTTGGACAAGAGTCGAAGCACGGAACACAGCATACATCTTTATCTAAGACAGGATTCTACAGGAACTTTGGGCAGGTACGATAAGTGTGGAGAGAGCATTCTCACTCACATCAGATATAACTCATCAGTAGATGGTGACCCCGCCAAGGCCGGTTGCTATTTAATATTTGCAATTAATTTGCACGCACTTATAACTAATTTGCACGGGTTTTAATTAATTCGCATGTACTTAGAATTTATTTGCATGTACTTAGAATACTTTACATTTATGTATTTGCATGTTTATAACTTTTTATGAATATATATTTATTTATTTTATGAAAAAGATGTATATAGAAGGTAATTAGAGGTACTAAACGCTATGCATATGTTTTTATATTCATTACTGCAAAGTATGTAATGTATAAAATGTTAATATTAATGTTTATAGTATTGAAAATAAGTTTTTATGGTTTATGAACCGCTATGAAAGGTGGTAATGGTACGAAAGAAGACGGTCCCGGTACTCGAACCCGCGTTATGCAATATTATTAATTAGTACTATGTAATAATGTATGTTATATGGTATGTAATATATTGAGCGGAGACGAACTATGCATAATGTGTGAGCTGAGTCTGATGCCAGACAGACAAGGGTGAACTCCGCGCAGGTACAGGAGAAAGGAATTTGGGGAGTGTGCGTTCAAGGTCAAATGACGTCACAACGTCAGAACAAAGAAGGAATCTGATTCACCAATCAGAGAACGCGTCGGTAGGTTTTCAGAACCGGTTTTTTTTCAAGGTTAACTAGTACGCAAGAACAGGAGAAAGGTATGCAATGCCGTAGGGCAGGGGAGGGATTCAACCAGACAACAAAGGATGTCTCGAAATGCGCAGCAAGGGTCAAATCTTTGAAGCTTAGCGTCGCTTGTAGAACCGGTTTCCGCCGCCAATTAATATTCCACTCAGGGTTGCCCCAAGGCACAGGACGCTTTAGCGCAGGGTTTTTTTATCTGTACTATGAAGAAGGGAGAGCTATCAGGGACGGGGCCTACAGTTTTCACCATTTGCTTTTATCACGGGGTAACGAACCTAGGACCCTTTGATTATTGATTTAGGTAGTAAATGTATGTTACTGTGTGCTATTTAATTTAATTTTGAGTTTATTTTTACCAAACTTTGACTTTATGTCAAACATTTTCACAGCTTATTCTTATTTTTACAAAAATAACACTATTTGTACTACTCAGGCAACATTCTTTATTAAATTTTGGACTCGCAAAGACATTTTTTCAACTTTTAATTTATTATTTTACAATTTTATGTTAATTTTTTACCAAAATAACACTATTTATACTATTCAGGCAACATTTTTTATTAAATTTTGGACTCACAAAGATATTTTTACAACTGTTTAACTTATTATTTTACAATTTTATACCTATTTTTAACCTAAATAACACTATTTGTACTATTCAGGCAACATTTTTTATTAAATTTGGACTTACAAATACATTTTTTCGACTTTTAACTTATTATTTTACAAATTGATATTACGTTTTTACAAAAATAACACTATTTGTACTATTCAGGAAAGACTTTTAGTTACATTTTCGACACACTAAGTGTGTGTTCTCAACTTCTATCTGTTTATTAGGCTTATTATTACTCAAATAACACTATTTATACTATTCAGGCAACATTTTTTATTAAATTTTGGACTCACAAAGATATTTTTACAACTGTTTAACTTATTATTTTACAATTTTATACCTATTTTTAACCTAAATAACACTATTTGTACTATTCAGGCAACATTTTTTATTAAATTTTGGACTTACAAAGACATTTTTTCAACTTTTAACTTATTATTTTACAAATTGATATTACGTTTTTACAAAAATAACACTATTTGTACTATTCAGGAAAGACTTTTAGTTACAGTTTCGACACACTAAGTGTGTGTTCTCAACTTCTATCTGTTTATTAGGCTTATTATTACTCAAATAACACAATTTCAGCTGTTCAGGCAACATTTTTTATTAAATTTTGGACTCACAAACAGATTTTTTCAACTTTTAATTTATTATTTTACAATTTTATACCTATTTTTACCAAAATAACACTATTTATACTATTCAGGATATTTTGTATTTACAAAGAGATTTTTTCAACTTTTAATTTATTATTTTACAATTTTATGTTAATTTTTACCAAAATAACACTATTTATACTATTCAGGCAACATTTTTTCATTAAATTTTGGATTCACAAAGACATTTTTTCAAGTTTTAACTTATTATTTTACAATTTTATACCTATTTTTACCAAAATAACACTATTTATACTATTCAGGAAAGACTTTTAGTTATATTTTGGATGCAAAAGTGTGTTTTTTCAACTTCTATCTGTTTATTTCACAAGTTTAGTCTTATTATTACCAAAATAATACAATTCAATCTGTTCAGGAAAGACTTTTAGTTCTCAACTGCTATCTGTTTATTTCACAAGTCTAGGCTTATTATTACCAAAATAACACAATTCAATCTGTTCAGGAAAGACTTGTAGTTACATTTTCGACACACTAAGTGTGTGTTCTCAACTTCTATTTGTTTATTTCACAAGTTTAGCCTAATATTACTCAAATAACACAATTTAATCCAGTCAGGAAGGATTTGTTATTATATTTTGGATGCACAAAGAGATGTTTTCAACTTTTTTACTGATTTTTTGCAGGGTATGTATTAATTTTTATTTATTTTGTTTTGTATTATATATACATTTACAAATTTTTAACTTAGAGTTTAGTATTTATTTAAATTTTTTCGAAAACACTAAAGAAAAAGTACTTTTAGCTAAAATTTAAGCCACAGAATATATATTATTATTATTATTATTATTATTATTAGGGTTTACTGATTTTTACTATGCTATTTTTGGTTCTGTATTTCTATATGTATTTATTTAGGTCAGGTTACGCCTGCTACGTAGGAAAGTTTGTTTATTTTAGAGTTTGCTGAGTATTTTGTTACTCTTATACTAAGTTTTCTAAATATATCAGGTAGAGCTCCATCCATATACTTTTGTTTTTGCTGTTTGGAGATGATGCGATCAGCATCACTCTCCATCTGCTTTTTATTTTATGTACCCAATATTATTTTGAGGCTTAGTGAATTCTAGAGCCTATTTATGCAGGAGAGAGGGCTTGAAAATTTTGATCTCAGATAACCCACAACTATTTGTCAGAGTATTTTAAAGGATATTTTATATTTATTATGTGCCACTAGAATATCAAAGCTTGCTTATTTTTTATGTCTGTAACGCTGTTATTGTATTTCTAGCTAAGGTTTACTGGATAAAGTACACGAAATGTTTAACATTTCGACTATTTGCCTTTATACGAGGCCAATTTTTTAGTGTAACGAAAATTATTGTGTGTCTATAAAGACTGAAAACCCTTTACCGATGGGTCCATAACTGGACGCTTACCAACATTGTTCCTTTTTTTTTAAAAATATAACCATTTATCAATATATTGACAATTCACAGGACAAGACGAAGTTCACAGACGACTGACTACGTATATGAACCATAGGTCCATTTGCTAAACTTTTTTTCTATGCTAGAAGAATAATTTAGGCTTATAGCCTTTTTCAAAGTATTTTTGAAGTATTACTGGTTTTTTGGGTGCATCAACACTTGGGTTATTTCCATTTGTTATATTATACGAGGTTTATTTTTTACTCTAAGATCAATATATGTCTCCGAGGACTAAAATACACTTATTGAAGCTAAAAGCTTAGGCTGTAACTAGGGACTTAGCATGTATATCGACAATTTATAGGACAACACGAATTTTACAGAGGATTGTAGGTGATGTAGGCCCACACGCCAGAGCTTTGTTAACCTGCAAGAAGCACTTGCAACTAATGCTATGAGGATATAAGGTTGATTTTTACTGTTTCACAAGAATGCTATTTTTTACACAACCAATATTTGCTTTTTCAAGTAACTACATGTACCAGAAGCACACAGGCCAACACTAACTAGATTTTGATTTATACTATCTCAGGTGCTAAATGTATCAAGAACATTGATTGTACATATTTTTGAGAATCCAACTATATCAGGATTTTTCTATGTAAGTATATTTTTATTGATTGCTTTGTTTAACAGATCAAACAGAAAGACGGCAAAATTCACTAAATGTAGGTGATTGCATGAAAATAACTAGATCAAGGGGTGACCAACAGTGAGCTGAATGTATATATAGAGGGTCGCGCTCTATTATTCTCACCTTCGCTGGATTGGCGAAGGAACGCACTTGTGGGCGGTAGAACCTGAACGGGCTCCACCAGGGCATCGGAGACTCGAAGCAGATGTTTTGGCGGATGAACCCAAGTAGGCTCATAGACGCTAGAACCAATTTGGTCATTGCTTTTTATATGAGGAACCAATTTGGTCCACTCCCAAAATTAACTTAGATTGCTTATAACTTATGAAATTTGAAGTCTGCACAAGATCCGATGACAAAATCTAAAATTGTAACAACCCTGCCAGGGACTTGAACCCTGGACAGATAGGTTAAAAGCCTAGCGCTATACAAACTAAGCTATCTGCATTTTTTAAAAAGTTAGTTATGTTAAGAAATATATTGAAACACTTGAGAACACTCTTGGTCTGGTTCGACAGAGAAGGAGACAACATTTCCAAATTTTTACAGACTGGGTGTATTTTTCCACTATAGAGGCCTTCACTATATGTAATTCGAAACGCTAAAGTTCAGCTAGCTTCCAAAATTGAGGTAAAGATTGTGTTTGGCGAGATTAACAAGTTACAATTATATCCAGTTACGGACAAATAAAGCTAAAAGTCTCAGATTTACTGTACTAGCCAAGTTTTAGTAACATTTTCTTCACTTTAGTACAAATACCAAAGAAATAGGTATATTTTATTTATAATTTGACAAAATGTACTAGTATTTAATTCACAAAGTTAGGTAAAAAACAGTATTTTAAAAAAAATATTGTTACTGCCTTCAAATTTTATGTTATTTAGCCACTAACAACTGGTTTACACTGTTTGGCATCTTTTAAATAGGAAAAGAAGGAATTATTTGTTTAATATTTTTACTACTTTATATTTATTTAAGAAAACAATTCTACAGTTTAACTTAATTTTAACAAATTGTTACTAATTTACATATCAAAGTTATGTTATTTAGAGTGTATGAAGGCGTATAAAGTTAATATTTGTACTTATCAGTTCAACTAACAATTATATTTTACACACAAAAGATAATGTTTACAGTTAAATTACTTGAATCAGAGAATAATATTTTACAGTAATTGATTCATTCAGCTCTAGTCAGTACTTTTATGCATCAGAAAGTTTTCTTAATTTTCTATTACGCATGCTATTTTGGGCTATTTTTAAAATGTATTTCTAGGGCAAACTGGTTTAATTTTCTGCTTATAATGCAAAGTTGACAGTTTTCGCACAATGCATTGTACATTTGTTATATTCTCTACTTACAATCCAAATATTATGCTTATTTAATGTATAACTAACTAACTCTCTAGCCTTCTTAAACCCGAATGTTCATGGCTGCAGCAACACATGCCTTTCATCTGTCCCTGTCCTGAGCAAGATCTATATACTCCTTTCCTTCCCTACCAATTTCCTTTAGGTCCATCTCTACATTATCCCTCCATCTTTGTTTTGGTCTTCCTATTGGTCTTTTACCATCAGGTTTCCCAACAAGAATCCTGTATACTCTTCTTTCCTCTCCCATTCGTACCATATGATCTACACACCTAAGTCTTCTTGATTTAATCATTCTAAGACTATCTGGACATGAATACAAATTATGTACTTCTAAATTATGTAACCTTCTTCACTCATCTGTCTCCTCATCTGTTTTAGGCCCAAGTATTTTCCTAAGGATTTTATTTTCAAATATTCTCAATTTATGTTCCTTTTTTCAATGTAAGGGACCAAGTTTATTTACTGTATTTAACTTTTATTTTTTGTAATTAACAAAAATTAAAAGCTTATACTGTAGTTATTATATCTTTTTCTATCAGCTTATTTTGAAATCAATATTATTAGATATAGTCTTTGATTTATAACTATATTGCTTTTTTTTATCAATTTATCTAAGAGTACACACAGACAAACACATCTGTTCACACTTTTATGTACATAGATATGCCTTTTTTCAATATTTTAGTATGAAGATTGCACTTTAGCTATTTAAGCAAGTGTAGGAAAGGTAGGATTTCTGAGAATTTCTTGCAGGATTTTGTTGTCCAAGTATAGATGAGAACTGAGCTGGGAGCCTGTTTTGAACCTTTTCATGAGAGTTTGCATGTGAACTGTATGCAAATTGAGCACTATTGACTGTGCATGCTTCTAAGTTTTGATGTTATTTTACATCAACCCTGTGAGACTGTAGAGAGTTTTCCCTTTTCAAGTAGTTTTTACTGATTGTATTTGTATATGTTTGGGGGAGTTAGCAGTTTTATGTTATGAGGCAGTTTATTGTAGAATATTTTTACCTGATGGTATGATATATTGAGTGTCTGCTGTTTTACTTGTAATTATTTTTCTTTTTGTGTTGTGTATTTGACTATATTTTGTCCAAGTTCGTAGTATTTAGAATAATTGTTATTGACTTGTAGGGAGTAATAATCCTTTGCAAGATGCCCTATACTTTAGTCTGAATATTATTCTTAGTGTTCACTTTTGAAGCCTTAGTATTCTGGTAGTATTATTAATGTAGAGGTAAATTAGGCTAAAATGTAGGCATTTTTCTGATAAATTATACTCACTTAGTTGTTTCAGCAGGTAGAAGTTGCATGATGGTTTACTGCTGATGATGTTAATTTGCTCTTCTTATGTACTACGTATGATGTAGCTTACTTGAGTAATTGGAATTTCCTACTGAAAAAAGGATTGCTTGTCTATTTTATTCCTATGTTGTTAAGTTTGTCCATAAGCAAGCCATGTTTTTTACTCTATCCTATGCCTTGGAAGAATATAGATATATTGTGTTTGCAGTTTTATGTTTCTCTAAGGTTTCAGCTATGTAGTTTTTTAAACTGTGCTATGGGTGTGACTATTGATTTCTCTTTCTGGATGTCATGTTGGTTTCTGTGTATTCCTTTTGCTGCTTGAATTTGACTAAGGTTGTTTGCTTTTTTTCTTAGATCTTTATTTGTTTATTTGTTAAGTATTTTTTTATTTTTTGAATTTTAATTATTTTAATTTTACATTAACTAACACATTTTACTTTAACAACAAAAGAATTTCCTCTAGTATAAAAACTTCTACTAACAAAAATGTACTATTATAACTTTTAATTTTAGAAAATTGTATTTTTAAAACTTTAACTTTGAAAAATTGATTTTAATTACTTTAATTTTACATTAACTAACAAATTTTACATTAACAACAAAATAATTTGTCCTAGTATAAAAACTTCTACTAACAAAAATATACTATTATAACTTTTAATTTTAGAAAATTGTATTTTTAAAACTTTAACTTTGAAAAATTGAATTTTAACACACTTTGACTTTAACAATGTACTTTGAATTTTTATATGTAAAATAATATTAAAAAATAAAAAATACTTAACAAATAAACAAATAAAGATCTAAGAAAAAAAGCAAACAACCTAAGTCAAATTCAAGCAGCAAAAGGAATACACAGAAACCAACATGACATCCAGAAAGAGAAATCAATAGTCACACCCATAGCACAGTTTAAAAAACTACATAGCTGAAACCTTAGAGAAACATAAAACTGCAAACACAATATATCTATATTCTTCCAAGGCATAGGATAGAGTAAAAAACATGGCTTGCTTATGGACAAACTTAACAACATAGGAATAAAATAGACAAGCAATCCTTTTTTCAGTAGGAAATTCCAATTACTCAAGTAAGCTACATCATACGTAGTACATAAGAAGAGCAAATTAACATCATCAGCAGTAAACCATCATGCAACTTCTACCTGCTGAAACAACTAAGTGAGTATAATTTATCAGAAAAATGCCTACATTTTAGCCTAATTTACCTCTACATTAATAATACTACCAGAATACTAAGGCTTCAAAAGTGAACACTAAGAATAATATTCAGACTAAAGTATAGGGCATCTTGCAAAGGATTATTACTCCCTACAAGTCAATAACAATTATTCTAAATACTACGAACTTGGACAAAATATAGTCAAATACACAACACAAAAAGAAAAATAATTACAAGTAAAACAGCAGACACTCAATATATCATACCATCAGGTAAAAATATTCTACAATAAACTGCCTCATAACATAAAACTGCTAACTCCCCCAAACATATACAAATACAATCAGTAAAAACTACTTGAAAAGGGAAAACTCTCTACAGTCTCACAGGGTTGATGTAAAATAACATCAAAACTTAGAAGCATGCACAGTCAATAGTGCTCAATTTGCATACAGTTCACATGCAAACTCTCATGAAAAGGTTCAAAACAGGCTCCCAGCTCAGTTCTCATCTATACTTGGACAACAAAATCCTGCAAGAAATTCTCAGAAATCCTACCTTTCCTACACTTGCTTAAATAGCTAAAGTGCAATCTTCATACTAAAATATTGAAAAAAGGCATATCTATGTACATAAAAGTGTGAACAGATGTGTTTGTCTGTGTGTACTCTTAGATAAATTGATAAAAAAAAAGCAATATAGTTATAAATCAAAGACTATATCTAATAATATTGATTTCAAAATAAGCTGATAGAAAAAGATATAATAACTACAGTATAAGCTTTTAATTTTTGTTAATTACAAAAAATAAAAGTTAAATACAGTAAATAAACTTGGTCCCTTACATTGAAAAAAGGAACATAAATTGAGAATATTTGAAAATAAAATCCTTAGGAAAATACTTGGGCCTAAAACAGATGAGGAGACAGATGAGTGAAGAAGGTTACATAATTTAGAAGTACATAATTTGTATTCATGTCCAGATAGTCTTAGAATGATTAAATCAAGAAGACTTAGGTGTGTAGATCATATGGTACGAATGGGAGAGGAAAGAAGAGTATACAGGATTCTTGTTAGGAAACCTGATGGTAAAAGACCAATAGGAAGACCAAAACAAAGATGGAGGGATAATGTAGAGATGGACCTAAAGGAAATTGGTAGGGAAGGAAAGGAGTATATAGATCTTGCTCAGGACAGGGACAGATGAAAGGCATGTGTTGCTGCAGCCATGAACATTCGGGTTTAAGAAGGCTAGAGAGTTAGTTAGTTATACATTAAATAAGCATAATATTTGGATTGTAAGTAGAGAATATAACAAATGTACAATGCATTGTGCGAAAACTGTCAACTTTGCATTATAAGCAGAAAATTAAACCAGTTTGCCCTAGAAATACATTTTAAAAATAGCCCAAAATAGCATGCGTAATAGAAAATTAAGAAAACTTTCTGATGCATAAAAGTACTGACTAGAGCTGAATGAATCAATTACTGTAAAATATTATTCTCTGATTCAAGTAATTTAACTGTAAACATTATCTTTTGTGTGTAAAATATAATTGTTAGTTGAACTGATAAGTACAAATATTAACTTTATACGCCTTCATACACTCTAAATAACATAACTTTGATATGTAAATTAGTAACAATTTGTTAAAATTAAGTTAAACTGTAGAATTGTTTTCTTAAATAAATATAAAGTAGTAAAAATATTAAACAAATAATTCCTTCTTTTCCTATTTAAAAGATGCCAAACAGTGTAAACCAGTTGTTAGTGGCTAAATAACATAAAATTTGAAGGCAGTAACAATATTTTTTTTAAAATACTGTTTTTTACCTAACTTTGTGAATTAAATACTAGTACATTTTGTCAAATTATAAATAAAATATACCTATTTCTTTGGTATTTGTACTAAAGTGAAGAAAATGTTACTAAAACTTGGCTAGTACAGTAAATCTGAGACTTTTAGCTTTATTTGTCCGTAACTGGATATAATTGTAACTTGTTAATCTCGCCAAACACAATCTTTACCTCAATTTTGGAAGCTAGCTGAACTTTAGCGTTTCGAATTACATATAGTGAAGGCCTCTATAGTGGAAAAATACACCCAGTCTGTAAAAATTTGGAAATGTTGTCTCCTTCTCTGTCGAACCAGACCAAGAGTGTTCTCAAGTGTTTCAATATATTTCTTAACATAACTAACTTTTTAAAAAATGCAGATAGCTTAGTTTGTATAGCGCTAGGCTTTTAACCTATCTGTCCAGGGTTCAAGTCCCTGGCAGGGTTGTTACAATTTTAGATTTTGTCATCGGATCTTGTGCAGACTTCAAATTTCATAAGTTATAAGCAATCTAAGTTAATTTTGGGAGTGGACCAAATTGGTTCCTCATATAAAAAGCAATGACCAAATTGGTTCTAGCGTCTATGAGCCTATTTGGGTTCATCCGCCAAAACATCTGCTTCGAGTCTCCGATGCCCTGGTGGAGCCCGTTCAGGTTCTACCGCCCACAAGTGCGTTCCTTCGCCAATCCAGCGAAGGTGAGAATAATAGAGCGCGACCCTCTATATATACATTCAGCTCACTGTTGGTCACCCCTTGATCTAGTTATTTTCATGCAATCACCTACATTTAGTGAATTTTGCCGTCTTTCTGTTTGATCTGTTAAACAAAGCAATCAATAAAAATATACTTACATAGAAAAATCCTGATATAGTTGGATTCTCAAAAATATGTACAATCAATGTTCTTGATACATTTAGCACCTGAGATAGTATAAATCAAAATCTAGTTAGTGTTGGCCTGTGTGCTTCTGGTACATGTAGTTACTTGAAAAAGCAAATATTGGTTGTGTAAAAAATAGCATTCTTGTGAAACAGTAAAAATCAACCTTATATCCTCATAGCATTAGTTGCAAGTGCTTCTTGCAGGTTAACAAAGCTCTGGCGTGTGGGCCTACATCACCTACAATCCTCTGTAAAATTCGTGTTGTCCTATAAATTGTCGATATACATGCTAAGTCCCTAGTTACAGCCTAAGCTTTTAGCTTCAATAAGTGT
>NC_139242.1:66354905-66441814 GCF_977018435.1 Lepisma saccharinum
TATAGCCTTTTTCAAAGTATTTTTGAAGTATTACTGGTTTTTTGGGTGCATCAACACTTGGGTTATTTCCATTTGTTATATTATACGAGGTTTATTTTTTACTCTAAGATCAATATATGTCTCCGAGGACTAAAATACACTTATTGAAGCTAAAAGCTTAGGCTGTAACTAGGGACTTAGCATGTATATCGACAATTTATAGGACAACACGAATTTTACAGAGGATTGTAGGTGATGTAGGCCCACACGCCAGAGCTTTGTTAACCTGCAAGAAGCACTTGCAACTAATGCTATGAGGATATAAGGTTGATTTTTACTGTTTCACAAGAATGCTATTTTTTACACAACCAATATTTGCTTTTTCAAGTAACTACATGTACCAGAAGCACACAGGCCAACACTAACTAGATTTTGATTTATACTATCTCAGGTGCTAAATGTATCAAGAACATTGATTGTACATATTTTTGAGAATCCAACTATATCAGGATTTTTCTATGTAAGTATATTTTTATTGATTGCTTTGTTTAACAGATCAAACAGAAAGACGGCAAAATTCACTAAATGTAGGTGATTGCATGAAAATAACTAGATCAAGGGGTGACCAACAGTGAGCTGAATGTATATATAGAGGGTCGCGCTCTATTATTCTCACCTTCGCTGGATTGGCGAAGGAACGCACTTGTGGGCGGTAGAACCTGAACGGGCTCCACCAGGGCATCGGAGACTCGAAGCAGATGTTTTGGCGGATGAACCCAAGTAGGCTTCATAGACGCTAGAACCAATTTGGTCATTGCTTTTTATATGAGGAACCCAATTTGGTCCACTCCCAAAATTAACTTAGATTGCTTATAACTTATGAAATTTGAAGTCTGCACAAGATCCGATGACAAAATCTAAAATTGTAACAACCCTGCCAGGGACTTGAACCCTGGACAGATAGGTTAAAAGCCTAGCGCTATACAAACTAAGCTATCTGCATTTTTTAAAAAGTTAGTTATGTTAAGAAATATATTGAAACACTTGAGAACACTCTTGGTCTGGTTCGACAGAGAAGGAGACAACATTTCCAAATTTTTACAGACTGGGTGTATTTTTCCACTATAGAGGCCTTCACTATATGTAATTCGAAACGCTAAAGTTCAGCTAGCTTCCAAAATTGAGGTAAAGATTGTGTTTGGCGAGATTAACAAGTTACAATTATATCCAGTTACGGACAAATAAAGCTAAAAGTCTCAGATTTACTGTACTAGCCAAGTTTTAGTAACATTTTCTTCACTTTAGTACAAATACCAAAGAAATAGGTATATTTTATTTATAATTTGACAAAATGTACTAGTATTTAATTCACAAAGTTAGGTAAAAAACAGTATTTTAAAAAAAATATTGTTACTAGCCTTCAAATTTTATGTTATTTAGCCACTAACAACTGGTTTACACTGTTTGGCATCTTTTAAATAGGAAAAGAAGGAATTATTTGTTTAATATTTTTACTACTTTATATTTATTTAAGAAAACAATTCTACAGTTTAACTTAATTTTAACAAATTGTTACTAATTTACATATCAAAGTTATGTTATTTAGAGTGTATGAAGGCGTATAAAGTTAATATTTGTACTTATCAGTTCAACTAACAATTATATTTTACACACAAAAGATAATGTTTACAGTTAAATTACTTGAATCAGAGAATAATATTTTACAGTAATTGATTCATTCAGCTCTAGTCAGTACTTTTATGCATCAGAAAGTTTTCTTAATTTTCTATTACGCATGCTATTTTGGGCTATTTTTAAAATGTATTTCTAGGGCAAACTGGTTTAATTTTCTGCTTATAATGCAAAGTTGACAGTTTTCGCACAATGCATTGTACATTTGTTATATTCTCTACTTACAATCCAAATATTATGCTTATTTAATGTATAACTAACTAACTCTCTAGCCTTCTTAAACCCGAATGTTCATGGCTGCAGCAACACATGCCTTTCATCTGTCCCTGTCCTGAGCAAGATCTATATACTCCTTTCCTTCCCTACCAATTTCCTTTAGGTCCATCTCTACATTATCCCTCCATCTTTGTTTTGGTCTTCCTATTGGTCTTTTACCATCAGGTTTCCCAACAAGAATCCTGTATACTCTTCTTTCCTCTCCCATTCGTACCATATGATCTACACACCTAAGTCTTCTTGATTTAATCATTCTAAGACTATCTGGACATGAATACAAATTATGTACTTCTAAATTATGTAACCTTCTTCACTCATCTGTCTCCTCATCTGTTTTAGGCCCAAGTATTTTCCTAAGGATTTTATTTTCAAATATTCTCAATTTATGTTCTTTTTTCAATGTAAGGGACCAAGTTTATTTACTGTATTTAACTTTTATTTTTTGTAATTAACAAAAATTAAAAGCTTATACTGTAGTTATTATATCTTTTTCTATCAGCTTATTTTGAAATCAATATTATTAGATATAGTCTTTGATTTATAACTATATTGCTTTTTTTTTATCAATTTATCTAAGAGTACACACAGACAAACACATCTGTTCACACTTTTATGTACATAGATATGCCTTTTTTCAATATTTTAGTATGAAGATTGCACTTTAGCTATTTAAGCAAGTGTAGGAAAGGTAGGATTTCTGAGAATTTCTTGCAGGATTTTGTTGTCCAAGTATAGATGAGAACTGAGCTGGGAGCCTGTTTTGAACCTTTTCATGAGAGTTTGCATGTGAACTGTATGCAAATTGAGCACTATTGACTGTGCATGCTTCTAAGTTTTGATGTTATTTTACATCAACCCTGTGAGACTGTAGAGAGTTTTCCCTTTTCAAGTAGTTTTTACTGATTGTATTTGTATATGTTTGGGGGAGTTAGCAGTTTTATGTTATGAGGCAGTTTATTGTAGAATATTTTTACCTGATGGTATGATATATGAGTGTCTGCTGTTTTACTTGTAATTATTTTTCTTTTTGTGTTGTGTATTTGACTATATTTTGTCCAAGTTCGTAGTATTTAGAATAATTGTTATTGACTTGTAGGGAGTAATAATCCTTTGCAAGATGCCCTATACTTTAGTCTGAATATTATTCTTAGTGTTCACTTTTGAAGCCTTAGTATTCTGGTAGTATTATTAATGTAGAGGTAAATTAGGCTAAAATGTAGGCATTTTTCTGATAAATTATACTCACTTAGTTGTTTCAGCAGGTAGAAGTTGCATGATGGTTTACTGCTGATGATGTTAATTTGCTCTTCTTATGTACTACGTATGATGTAGCTTACTTGAGTAATTGGAATTTCCTACTGAAAAAAGGATTGCTTGTCTATTTTATTCCTATGTTGTTAAGTTTGTCCATAAGCAAGCCATGTTTTTTACTCTATCCTATGCCTTGGAAGAATATAGATATATTGTGTTTGCAGTTTTATGTTTCTCTAAGGTTTCAGCTATGTAGTTTTTTAAACTGTGCTATGGGTGTGACTATTGATTTCTCTTTCTGGATGTCATGTTGGTTTCTGTGTATTCCTTTTGCTGCTTGAATTTGACTAAGGTTGTTTGCTTTTTTTCTTAGATCTTTATTTGTTTATTTGTTAAGTATTTTTTTATTTTTTGAATTTTAATTATTTTAATTTTACATTAACTAACACATTTTACTTTAACAACAAAAGAATTTCCTCTAGTATAAAAACTTCTACTAACAAAAATGTACTATTATAACTTTTAATTTTAGAAAATTGTATTTTTAAAACTTTAACTTTGAAAAATTGATTTTAATTACTTTAATTTTACATTAACTAACAAATTTTACATTAACAACAAAATAATTTGTCCTAGTATAAAAACTTCTACTAACAAAAATATACTATTATAACTTTTAATTTTAGAAAATTGTATTTTTAAAACTTTAACTTTGAAAAATTGAATTTTAACACACTTTGACTTTAACAATGTACTTTGAATTTTTATATGTAAAATAATATTAAAAAATAAAAAATACTTAACAAATAAACAAATAAAGATCTAAGAAAAAAAGCAAACAACCTAAGTCAAATTCAAGCAGCAAAAGGAATACACAGAAACCAACATGACATCCAGAAAGAGAAATCAATAGTCACACCCATAGCACAGTTTAAAAAACTACATAGCTGAAACCTTAGAGAAACATAAAACTGCAAACACAATATATCTATATTCTTCCAAGGCATAGGATAGAGTAAAAAACATGGCTTGCTTATGGACAAACTTAACAACATAGGAATAAAATAGACAAGCAATCCTTTTTTCAGTAGGAAATTCCAATTACTCAAGTAAGCTACATCATACGTAGTACATAAGAAGAGCAAATTAACATCATCAGCAGTAAACCATCATGCAACTTCTACCTGCTGAAACAACTAAGTGAGTATAATTTATCAGAAAAATGCCTACATTTTAGCCTAATTTACCTCTACATTAATAATACTACCAGAATACTAAGGCTTCAAAAGTGAACACTAAGAATAATATTCAGACTAAAGTATAGGGCATCTTGCAAAGGATTATTACTCCCTACAAGTCAATAACAATTATTCTAAATACTACGAACTTGGACAAAATATAGTCAAATACACAACACAAAAAGAAAAATAATTACAAGTAAAACAGCAGACACTCAATATATCATACCATCAGGTAAAAATATTCTACAATAAACTGCCTCATAACATAAAACTGCTAACTCCCCCAAACATATACAAATACAATCAGTAAAAACTACTTGAAAAGGGAAAACTCTCTACAGTCTCACAGGGTTGATGTAAAATAACATCAAAACTTAGAAGCATGCACAGTCAATAGTGCTCAATTTGCATACAGTTCACATGCAAACTCTCATGAAAAGGTTCAAAACAGGCTCCCAGCTCAGTTCTCATCTATACTTGGACAACAAAATCCTGCAAGAAATTCTCAGAAATCCTACCTTTCCTACACTTGCTTAAATAGCTAAAGTGCAATCTTCATACTAAAATATTGAAAAAAGGCATATCTATGTACATAAAAGTGTGAACAGATGTGTTTGTCTGTGTGTACTCTTAGATAAATTGATAAAAAAAAGCAATATAGTTATAAATCAAAGACTATATCTAATAATATTGATTTCAAAATAAGCTGATAGAAAAAGATATAATAACTACAGTATAAGCTTTTAATTTTTGTTAATTACAAAAAATAAAAGTTAAATACAGTAAATAAACTTGGTCCCTTACATTGAAAAAAGGAACATAAATTGAGAATATTTGAAAATAAAATCCTTAGGAAAATACTTGGGCCTAAAACAGATGAGGAGACAGATGAGTGAAGAAGGTTACATAATTTAGAAGTACATAATTTGTATTCATGTCCAGATAGTCTTAGAATGATTAAATCAAGAAGACTTAGGTGTGTAGATCATATGGTACGAATGGGAGAGGAAAGAAGAGTATACAGGATTCTTGTTAGGAAACCTGATGGTAAAAGACCAATAGGAAGACCAAAACAAAGATGGAGGGATAATGTAGAGATGGACCTAAAGGAAATTGGTAGGGAAGGAAAGGAGTATATAGATCTTGCTCAGGACAGGGACAGATGAAAGGCATGTGTTGCTGCAGCCATGAACATTCGGGTTTAAGAAGGCTAGAGAGTTAGTTAGTTATACATTAAATAAGCATAATATTTGGATTGTAAGTAGAGAATATAACAAATGTACAATGCATTGTGCGAAAACTGTCAACTTTGCATTATAAGCAGAAAATTAAACCAGTTTGCCCTAGAAATACATTTTAAAAATAGCCCAAAATAGCATGCGTAATAGAAAATTAAGAAAACTTTCTGATGCATAAAAGTACTGACTAGAGCTGAATGAATCAATTACTGTAAAATATTATTCTCTGATTCAAGTAATTTAACTGTAAACATTATCTTTTGTGTGTAAAATATAATTGTTAGTTGAACTGATAAGTACAAATATTAACTTTATACGCCTTCATACACTCTAAATAACATAACTTTGATATGTAAATTAGTAACAATTTGTTAAAATTAAGTTAAACTGTAGAATTGTTTTCTTAAATAAATATAAAGTAGTAAAAATATTAAACAAATAATTCCTTCTTTTCCTATTTAAAAGATGCCAAACAGTGTAAACCAGTTGTTAGTGGCTAAATAACATAAAATTTGAAGGCAGTAACAATATTTTTTTTAAAATACTGTTTTTTACCTAACTTTGTGAATTAAATACTAGTACATTTTGTCAAATTATAAATAAAATATACCTATTTCTTTGGTATTTGTACTAAAGTGAAGAAAATGTTACTAAAACTTGGCTAGTACAGTAAATCTGAGACTTTTAGCTTTATTTGTCCGTAACTGGATATAATTGTAACTTGTTAATCTCGCCAAACACAATCTTTACCTCAATTTTGGAAGCTAGCTGAACTTTAGCGTTTCGAATTACATATAGTGAAGGCCTCTATAGTGGAAAAATACACCCAGTCTGTAAAAATTTGGAAATGTTGTCTCCTTCTCTGTCGAACCAGACCAAGAGTGTTCTCAAGTGTTTCAATATATTTCTTAACATAACTAACTTTTTAAAAAATGCAGATAGCTTAGTTTGTATAGCGCTAGGCTTTTAACCTATCTGTCCAGGGTTCAAGTCCCTGGCAGGGTTGTTACAATTTTAGATTTTGTCATCGGATCTTGTGCAGACTTCAAATTTCATAAGTTATAAGCAATCTAAGTTAATTTTGGGAGTGGACCAAATTGGTTCCTCATATAAAAAGCAATGACCAAATTGGTTCTAGCGTCTATGAGCCTACTTGGGTTCATCCGCCAAAACATCTGCTTCGAGTCTCCGATGCCCTGGTGGAGCCCGTTCAGGTTCTACCGCCCACAAGTGCGTTCCTTCGCCAATCCAGCGAAGGTGAGAATAATAGAGCGCGACCCTCTATATATACATTCAGCTCACTGTTGGTCACCCCTTGATCTAGTTATTTTCATGCAATCACCTACATTTAGTGAATTTTGCCGTCTTTCTGTTTGATCTGTTAAACAAAGCAATCAATAAAAATATACTTACATAGAAAAATCCTGATATAGTTGGATTCTCAAAAATATGTACAATCAATGTTCTTGATACATTTAGCACCTGAGATAGTATAAATCAAAATCTAGTTAGTGTTGGCCTGTGTGCTTCTGGTACATGTAGTTACTTGAAAAAGCAAATATTGGTTGTGTAAAAAATAGCATTCTTGTGAAACAGTAAAAATCAACCTTATATCCTCATAGCATTAGTTGCAAGTGCTTCTTGCAGGTTAACAAAGCTCTGGCGTGTGGGCCTACATCACCTACAATCCTCTGTAAAATTCGTGTTGTCCTATAAATTGTCGATATACATGCTAAGTCCCTAGTTACAGCCTAAGCTTTTAGCTTCAATAAGTGTATTTTAGTCCTCGGAGACATATATTGATCTTAGAGTAAAAAATAAACCTCGTATAATATAACAAATGGAAATAACCCAAGTGTTGATGCACCCAAAAAACCAGTAATACTTCAAAAATACTTTGAAAAAGGCTATAAGCCTAAATTATTCTTCTAGCATAGAAAAAAAGTTTAGCAAATGGACCTATGGTTCATATACGTAGTCAGTCGTCTGTGAACTTCGTCTTGTCCTGTGAATTGTCAATATATTGATAAATGGTTATATTTTTAAAAAAAAAGGAACAATGTTGGTAAGCGTCCAGTTATGGACCCATCGGTAAAGGGTTTTCAGTCTTTATAGACACACAATAATTTTCGTTACACTAAAAAATTGGCCTCGTATAAAGGCAAATAGTCGAAATGTTAAACATTTCGTGTACTTTATCCAGTAAACCTTAGCTAGAAATACAATAACAGCGTTACAGACATAAAAAATAAGCAAGCTTTGATATTCTAGTGGCACATAATAAATATAAAATATCCTTTAAAATACTCTGACAAATAGTTGTGGGTTATCTGAGATCAAAATTTTCAAGCCCTCTCTCCTGCATAAATAGGCTCTAGAATTCACTAAGCCTCAAAATAATATTGGGTACATAAAATAAAAAGCAGATGGAGAGTGATGCTGATCGCATCATCTCCAAACAGCAAAAACAAAAGTATATGGATGGAGCTCTACCTGATATATTTAGAAAACTTAGTATAAGAGTAACAAAATACTCAGCAAACTCTAAAATAAACAAACTTTCCTACGTAGCAGGCGTAACCTGACCTAAATAAATACATATAGAAATACAGAACCAAAAATAGCATAGTAAAAATCAGTAAACCCTAATAATAATAATAATAATAATAATAATATATATTCTGTGGCTTAAATTTTAGCTAAAAGTACTTTTTCTTTAGTGTTTTCGAAAAAATTTAAATAAATACTAAACTCTAAGTTAAAAATTTGTAAATGTATATATAATACAAAACAAAATAAATAAAAATTAATACATACCCTGCAAAAAATCAGTAAAAAAGTTGAAAACATCTCTTTGTGCATCCAAAATATAATAACAAATCCTTCCTGACTGGATTAAATTGTGTTATTTGAGTAATATTAGGCAAAACTTGTGAAATAAACAAATAGAAGTTGAGAACACACACTTAGTGTGTCGAAAATGTAACTACAAGTCTTTCCTGAACAGATTGAATTGTGTTATTTTGGTAATAATAAGCCTAGACTTGTGAAATAAACAGATAGCAGTTGAGAACTAAAAGTCTTTCCTGAACAGATTGAATTGTATTATTTTGGTAATAATAAGACTAAACTTGTGAAATAAACAGATAGAAGTTGAAAAAACACACTTTTGCATCCAAAATATAACTAAAAGTCTTTCCTGAATAGTATAAATAGTGTTATTTTGGTAAAAAAATAAGCCTAAACTTGTGAAATAAACAGATAGAAGTTGAAAAAACACACTTTGTGTGTCGAAAATATAACTAAAAGTCTTTCCTGAATAGTATAAATAGTGTTATTTTGGTAAAAATAGGTATAAAATTGTAAAATAATAAGTTAAAACTTGAAAAAATGTCTTTGTGAATCCAAAATTTAATGAAAAAATGTTGCCTGAATAGTATAAATAGTGTTATTTTGGTAAAAATTAACATAAAATTGTAAAATAATAAATTAAAAGTTGAAAAAATCTCTTTGTAAATACAAAATATCCTGAATAGTATAAATAGTGTTATTTTGGTAAAAATAGGTATAAAATTGTAAAATAATAAATTAAAAGTTGAAAAAATCGGTTTGTGAGTCCAAAATTTAATAAAAAATGTTGCCTGAACAGCTGAAATTGTGTTATTTGAGTAATAATAAGCCTAATAAACAGATAGAAGTTGAGAACACACACTTAGTGTGTCGAAACTGTAACTAAAAGTCTTTCCTGAATAGTACAAATAGTGTTATTTTTGTAAAAACGTAATATCAATTTGTAAAATAATAAGTTAAAAGTTGAAAAAATGTCTTTGTAAGTCCAAAATTTAATAAAAAATGTTGCCTGAATAGTACAAATAGTGTTATTTAGGTTAAAAATAGGTATAAAATTGTAAAATAATAAGTTAAACAGTTGTAAAAATATCTTTGTGAGTCCAAAATTTAATAAAAAATGTTGCCTGAATAGTATAAATAGTGTTATTTGAGTAATAATAAGCCTAATAAACAGATAGAAGTTGAGAACACACACTTAGTGTGTCGAAAATGTAACTAAAAGTCTTTCCTGAATAGTACAAATAGTGTTATTTTTGTAAAAACGTAATATCAATTTGTAAAATAATAAGTTAAAAGTTGAAAAAATGTATTTGTAAGTCCAAATTTAATAAAAAATGTTGCCTGAATAGTACAAATAGTGTTATTTAGGTTAAAAATAGGTATAAAATTGTAAAATAATAAGTTAAACAGTTGTAAAAATATCTTTGTGAGTCCAAAATTTAATAAAAAATGTTGCCTGAATAGTATAAATAGTGTTATTTTGGTAAAAAATTAACATAAAATTGTAAAATAATAAATTAAAAGTTGAAAAAATGTCTTTGCGAGTCCAAAATTTAATAAAGAATGTTGCCTGAATAGTACAAATAGTGTTATTTTTGTAAAAATAAGAATAAGCTGTGAAAATGTTTGACATAAAGTCAAAGTTTGGTAAAAATAAACTCAAAATTAAATTAAATAGCACACAGTAACATACATTTACTACCTAAATCAATAATCAAAGGGTCCTAGGTTCGTTACCCCGTGATAAAAGCAAATGGTGAAAACTGTAGGCCCCGTCCCTGATAGCTCTCCCTTCTTCATAGTACAGATAAAAAAACCCTGCGCTAAAGCGTCCTGTGCCTTGGGGCAACCCTGAGTGGAATATTAATTGGCGGCGGAAACCGGTTCTACAAGCGACGCTAAGCTTCAAAGATTTGACCCTTGCTGCGCATTTCGAGACATCCTTTGTTGTCTGGTTGAATCCCTCCCCTGCCCTACGGCATTGCATACCTTTCTCCTGTTCTTGCGTACTAGTTAACCTTGAAAAAAAAACCGGTTCTGAAAACCTACCGACGCGTTCTCTGATTGGTGAATCAGATTCCTTCTTTGTTCTGACGTTGTGACGTCATTTGACCTTGAACGCACACTCCCCAAATTCCTTTCTCCTGTACCTGCGCGGAGTTCACCCTTGTCTGTCTGGCATCAGACTCAGCTCACACATTATGCATAGTTCGTCTCCGCTCAATATATTACATACCATATAACATACATTATTACATAGTACTAATTAATAATATTGCATAACGCGGGTTCGAGTACCGGGACCGTCTTCTTTCGTACCATTACCACCTTTCATAGCGGTTCATAAACCATAAAAACTTATTTTCAATACTATAAACATTAATATTAACATTTTATACATTACATACTTTGCAGTAATGAATATAAAAACATATGCATAGCGTTTAGTACCTCTAATTACCTTCTATATACATCTTTTTCATAAAATAAATAAATATATATTCATAAAAAGTTATAAACATGCAAATACATAAATGTAAAGTATTCTAAGTACATGCAAATAAATTCTAAGTACATGCGAATTAATTAAAACCCGTGCAAATTAGTTATAAGTGCGTGCAAATTAATTGCAAATATTAAATAGCAACCGGCCTTGGCGGGGTCACCATCTACTCTCATCTTTTCCTTCATGGCAGGGGCGGGCCGTTTCTGCAATTGTTATAAACCGTAAACCTCTCGCTTTATGATTTCCTACATCCCGGTGACTCTGATCCCCAATCCTTATTTGAGTCACACTTCAATATATACAATGTGCTATTTTGGCTAAAAAGGTATTTGTTTAACTAGTGATACCTATTCAATGGAGGCGGTCAGGGGGGGGGACAAACTACTACGAGTTGTAACCCAACTCCACTAAACCGCCAGTGGGAGCGACAATTATAGGCTAACAAACAATATTGTATCGAAAGAAAGTAAAATTATGCAATTTCTCCTCCTTTGAATGCTTAATTGCAACCGTAACTTTAAATGGACAGCTTCTTTTTTTTTTTTTTCTCCTTGCCTTCGGACTGTCTTTGATATTTTCAAAATACTTTCTAGATTAACATTTTGCGCTTTAATGAACAAACAAAATTCATAGTTTGAAATGTAGATCGGAACTGAGAAGGCACTGTTCAAGATACCAATGTTTTGACCACGCTAACTGACGTACAACTGGAACTTTAAGAGATATAAGTTTCACAGCAGGTAGATACCTATTCTCCATCCAATGTAAGAACAAAGTTGATGTAAAAAGAACACAATTTCTAAGGAATGATTCTTCTCATATTTGAGGGGCTCGGGTGTAAATCATATAAGTGACATTTTTTTAATTTTTGAGTTTCAAAGTAAAATGTTCCATCCTTCAATTTTGGAGTGAATGACATGTCATACAATTTACATTGGACTCAGTGAAGCTTTCTGAAATTAGTAAACACAACATGAAAACAATTTATCTACAGTATAGCTTCTAATAACTTTTTTTCTTAATGAACTCAGAAATGACCAAGATGTCACTTAACAAGTTTTATACCCTTCATTTGATAGTTCGGGCATGACTATAAATATATTACTCGTAGCTATTCAGATCAAAATATCCTATCATTCTCCAGAATGATGGGATCGAAACCAGTCACCCCTAATGGGTAATGTAGTTTATTCATCATTCATCCTTAATGATGAGAACACTCGTCATTGACATGACAAGTCAAATGCTTGGCAGTGTGAAAGGCACAACTAAAACAAAATAGCTTAACAACTATAAAATACAATGGTCACTCATTCGGTTCTATGAACCTTTAAACCTGAATCATGCCTGGGTTAGGATAATTACCTGTCTATCTGAAGAGTGATGATTAATTCAAAGTAACGTCGAATACAATAGAACTAAGCCCTCTCTAGGCTTCGTTGCTCGTTGACCAGGACTCGCCTCACTTTCCCTCAAGTCCTTTATCCAAGCTCCTCTCTCTCCTCAATCCAACTCAAAAGTCAGTCCCTTCTCAGTCTGTCTCACCTCTATATCACCCAGGCCATGGAGACCTTCCTCCATGCCGAATCGTGATTTTTACTGCCTCTATTGCAAACAGCTGACTCCATAGGCTGATGGAACTTCCTATATCCTGAATACATCAGAAAGTTTGCAAAGCACAACACTGTGCATTATTCACATACCACAGAGGTTGAGACAATTGGAGTAGAGAAGTGAATGCCCTGGTCAACATGAAGCATCCAGAGAGACTTTAAATAAAATATAATCTTATAGATTAATACGTTCTGCCGCCATGGAAAAAAATCCATTTTGAAAATATAATCTTATAGATTAATACGATATAAGGTCCCACAGCTTCAATATAGCAGCTACATTGAGTGGTATGGCTTTACGTTGTGCAAAATATCCCTACGCTCAAGATTCCTGCACAGCTACCATTGGAACAACCAATAGGATTTCTCACAAGTCATGTGAACTTATCTGCATTAATTTAATTCTTACCGCAGACGGAGAATTCTATTGCATTTGAGCGAAATTTATCAGTATGTTTCAAAATGGTAGACTTCAGTTTTCCAGAACATACACCTGGCAAGATTGATGCATATAAGAAATTACTAATGCATACGTTTTAGCAAATTTGATGTGTATTTTTAATTGAACTCTTTCATTATGAGCATATGAAGTTATTAGTTAAAAAAGAGAGGAAAGGTTTATGAAATGAGCTGAAGCTATGAATCCAAGATCATTCCAATAGATATTTCCTTCTGGAGAACATCGTCAAAATATTGAGTAACACTTGATCTCATTGGTTAAAAGGCACTGAAAGAAAATACAGCTTATATCTCCGAAGATTGAACAAATAATAATACAAGCAGTCCGAGACAAACCTTGTCGCTATTGATAGCTCTCTTCGATCATGTGTTTGCCAAAGACAATATTATGGCACATTGGTTTTAGTGCATCCTATCCCAAGACACGCTCTTTTATAGCAGTGCATTAAAGACCCTTTTATCGTGAAAGAACGTAATAAAACTAATGTTTTACAGGATCCGTCTGAGACCAATCACCTTGGCTCCTACATGGATTTCTAGATGTTCCATAACGTGGATCCTTTCGTAAATATGGCTGTAAAATAGCACTTAAAATTTCACATCCGTTTCCTTCGGAAGCAATTTTCACGTTACTTTTAGTTTTTAAAAGTGTGGGGGTGAGTTAAGTGTTGCCATCTCATTGCTATGAAGTGAGCTGGATTTGTGCAGGGTAGAAGCATTTCAGATGGCAATGTTGTGTCATCACTGACTGGTATGTGTGTGAGAGGTTTGGAAAGGGGCATAGTTTATGAATACACCATATCAAAAGCACACCTCCACAACATATAACATAGTTCCTGATTAGTGGAAATACATGTTTCTCTGTGCACCCACCCTTACATTGTAAATATGTAGTATCCACTTGTATAATTTTGTGTTAGAACTATATGCTGCCTCGTATCTCGTTGATAACAATATGTTTCAGTTAAGTTAACAAGGTAGTTAGGTTTATTTACTGTAAATTTTCTTATAATTCTAAAGCAGGATTGCCAAAATTTGTTTATGTAAAAAGTCACTAACTACTGAGCCGGACCCCATACGAAATCATAGTTTGGACTACCTTGATCAAATTATAAAATGTAATCAACAAGCAGTAATAAGATTATTCATTCATCTCACCTTTGAAGATTTGAAAGTCCATTAAATATGTAGTTTTCTTTCGACATTTCTTGAATGAAATTCTCTCTCTCAGTGGTACCTCTCTATAATCTGCCAAACAACCTGTTAATAAGGGTTTGTCTCTGAAAATAAATGGCAAATACATTGAGTTCCATAGAATATATATGAGTTAACATCCGTCGTCGCCTTGTAATCAAGGGGTCCCGGGTTCGATATCCGGTGGAGGCATATAGTGGTTCGGATCACACTTTAAACTGTAGGTCCAGTCCCGATTAGCCTTACTGTGCATAAAGTGGACTTAAAACACCAAATCAATCAATCAATCAATCTCTCAATATCGATTCAGCGTGTGGATCTATATTTGCCTAGTATATAGAAGATTAGAGATCAGAAGGCAGTGCAAAGTTATCATATTTCATCTTACGATGCTACAGCGCTTCAAAGTTCGCAACAATGTTATATATAATAATCATCAATGGTACAATAGTTACAAGCATAATGAAACATAATTTGCGCGAGAAGACTTTATTAAAGAACGTTTTTCAAAAGCTTATTTGGTGCACTTGTCCGACATTCAACCTTATCACAGCAAGAACAATGATACCACACAAATACATGTACACATTTCATTTAGTAATTCTGAACGAATTGTGCATATTTGTTTGCAATGACAATTTAATTTATTCGAAGTGAATAAATAAAATAAAATTACCATACGAGTTTGTTTATGGTTTCGAAAAATTCAATCAATAGGTTCTGGCACATACGAGGGTTGCTGTTTATGTATCCGGAATAACAAACAAAAAAAAATATGTATCATTGAAAATGGTTATATTGTTTTTCAAAATATTCTCCATGATGATCGATGCACTCTTGCATACATTTGAACCAATTCTCATAGCACTTTGTCCATTCCGATTGAGGTATCTCGAAAACATGCATTTTGAACGCATCAATCGCTTCTTCAGGCGTCGAAAATCGTTGACCATGTAGCTTATTCTTCACGTATGGGAACAAAAAGAAATCATTGGGTGTTAAATCAGGGCTATACGGCGGATGACCCACCAATTCAATGTTTTCACCGGTCAAATACTGAGTTGTTTGGACCGATGTGTGACAACTCGCATTGTCATGGTGAAGAATAATGATCCTGCGTCTCTTGGTTGTTTTTTCAGATTTCCCCAAAGACTTCTGGCAAAGAAATGGTTGTGTAACATTCAGAATTGACGGTTCTACGATTCTCTAGTGGCACTGTAGCCACATGTCCATTTTCCCAAAAACCAGGCGACCATTTGCTTCGAAGTGCTTCTTGCACGAACAACTTTTGTCGAGTTTGGCTCATCTTGGAACACCCACACCGTCAACTGCTGTTTGCTTTCGGGCTCATATGCATATATCCAAGATTCGTCACCTGTGTAGATGTTACACACGGCTTTTGAAGCACCACGATTGTATTTTGTGAGTATTTGTTTGCACCAATTGACACGAGCCTTTTTTTGAGCGATTGTCAAATTATGCGGGATCCAACGCGAACAAATCTTGTTCACAGCTAAATGTTCATGCAATATCTTATGTATGCTAGTCATACTAATGCCAAGGGATGCCTCAATCTCACGATATGTCACATGACGATCTTGCATTATCAGTTCTCGCACAGCATCAATGTTTTCTGGCACAACAACAGATTTTGGACGGCCTTCTTTAGATTCGTTGATCGATGCACTGTTGTTGAGATAATCCACGTCGAAAGTCATAGGAAATCATTGCTCGAAAATGTTCTCGAGTTAATTCCATTGTTGGCCTCCGATGAAATTTTCAAGTCCTTGTAACAACCAAAAATAGCATCCGTAAGCACAACGTTCTGGGTACATATACCATAGAAATGTCCAACTTTACGATGGATATATTAGATGTTTCCTAGCAACATTAGTGTTGACAGTTCCGAATACATAAATAGCAACCCTTGTATGTTCAAATGTAGCAGGATATTTTTGCATGGTAACTTTTACTAGATTCGTTATTCTCGATTACGTTAATTGGTACTTGTAAGCAAATGTGCACAAGTTGTTCTGAATTTCTAAAACAAATGGTGTTGGTTCGTGGACAATTTTTATTGTCTGCCTACTAGCGACTATTTCTTTATTTTTTCAAACAAGCTGTTATATGATGTGTATCACTAGTGACATGTTATTCTGCATGTCAATATTAACATGGTTTGGAATTGTAAGTTTAGTGTATGTGCTTGTCTGTGGTTGGGTGTTGGCGTGACTAACTTTATAATATACAGCGTGTCCGGCTTGGAGCTATAAAAAAGAAACGGTCCCAAAATCTGTTTGACCAAACATTTATTGGAAATGAAGATGTATCCCGATGCACAATACCTTGCCATCACAAAATGAGAGACACTAGCTCCGTCACTGTCACTAACAACACTAGGGTCACGGACTTCAATTCGACAAATGATAACACACAGAACACCTTCTGTTGTGGAGTCCACTCCGCCATGTTCGTTTACTGTGCCCATACGCATGCGCGCGACACCGTTTCGTGTTCTTCGTAAATTGCAACGGATGGCAGCACCGTGCATACACAGGTTTTGACTGTGGCAGGTATTCGTAAACTGGAGTGCATGTTTCTTTTATTATAGCTATAAGCTGGACGCGCTGTATATGTAGCTGGTGTTTTATATATTCATGTATGCATTAAAATTGTCCATGTTATTGTAGAAGGGGTGGTCTACATCCGTTGTAAAAAAAAGTGGTTGATTACTACAACTACTACCACTGCAACAACAACGCATGGATAAGAACTCAAAAACCAACAAAACTTTCTGGCATCTTCTACCTTAATTAATTTAACATGCCTCAAAGCACCTGAGACCCAGACAATGCCATAAATTAATAATGACGTCATAAACCACGCTGTTGCAGCAGGGTATGTAGATTCCCAACTGCTCATCGTGATCAAGGAAGATAAATAAATAAATGGGATGCTCGATATGCATTCTTTCAAGTCTACTCAAGACACAGCAGGTGGGGACATTAAGTCTATCAGCTACGACAGACACATGACGCATCCATTAAAGGAATTATGTCTTGGTTATTTAGGCAATGTATTCGTGATGAAACAGAAGAAAAATAAACATATACTCCCGTTTATCTGTGTCACTGTGTTGCGAAGATTCTTTTGGTGGATGGTTCATTAGTTGAGCAAATCTTGTAGACAAGATTCATGTTTCCTAACATTGTGCTTCGTTTTCTGGCAAATACCTTTAAAGTTTCTTCTGAATATGTAGCATGCTTAAGCTCATTGAGCTGTCGTCGATTCATGACCTCGTACGGCCGAAGTTCCAGGTTCGAGTCACGCCCTGAGCGCGATTGTTCCTTGTGTGTTTCTTCATTAATTTCATCTACGCATAATCATCCATCGTCCCGATTCTCCCAAAGAGGAAGAAAACCAGAAACAAGGATGTTGGTTCAATTAATCTAAAGAATCCAAAGTTATTCACATGTAGAGGTCTCTACCCGAATCCGAATAATGCATATTTTTATGCATAAGAAGAGATGTTTGGAAATGTAATACCTAGTGCAAGAAAAAATGAAAATTTAGTGGTCACGAAGCAAGCACAGGAAAAGCAAGATTAGAATAGGAATTAAGGACAAATAGAAGTATGTATCTCTTAATAGATTAAAAGCATCATCAGAAGTATCTTTCTATAAGAGACCAGTTAAATAGAACCTACCCGATAGAGTAGTAGGAATGTCGTTGGCCTGTGATCAAGGGACCATGGTGGTTCGGATCCCACTTTAAAAACTGTAGGTCCAGTCCCGAATTGACATACCGTACTGTGCATAAACAAAAGAAAAACTCAAACGGATTTAATCAAGTTAATTTTCATGTCGATGCGAAAGTATGTTGCAACTAGATGCCACTGAAGTACCAGGAAGCCATGCATTATATTGCTATACCATTCCAAGGAATTGGGAATGGAGAGATTTGGCTATGATTTGAGTAGAATGAACGAGCGCGACCAACTTTGAAACTACTAGACCATATCTGTAAAATGTGTCTCACTCACGTCATCTACTGACGTCACGATAAATGTTCGCATTGTTAGGTTAGGCTTAGAGCTCTTATCACAGGGATTCCCAACCCTTTTACGTTCGTGGCACCCTTGAGAATGAGATTAAAAACTTGGGGCACCCTTGTTAGCATTTATCAAATGAATACCTATTACAGTACTAATGTTATTGATTTATTGAAATAAAGAAACAAACATCAGAATAAAATACAATTCAGAAAAAAGCTTCTAGGAAGCTATCAACTCGGGGCAAGCCCCGGCACCTAACGACCTGTTGGGTGAGATGAGTCAAGGCAAGGATACTATAAACCTTTTCCTGCTCCCCAAAAATAGGCAATAGTTAGGCTGGATAGTTTTATGAACTAACCGATCTCTAACTATTCACTTGTGAAATTCAATTATTATACCTTCAAATGTATTATATAGTTGAGCAACAGTTCAGTTCGGGTAATCAAGGGGTCTCGGGTTCGATACCCGGTGGTGGCACATAGTGGTTCGGATCCCACTTTAAACTGTACGTCCAGTCCCGAATAACATTTCTATGCATAAAGTGGACTTAAAACACCAACTCAATCAATTAATCAATCAATCTAGTTCAGTTCAAAACGAGTGCATCTACCAGTGTCACCATCTGCTGGTCATGGAGTAATTAATTCGACTTAATATTTATTTTTTCTACTTCTTAAAAATTTATAAAAGGGGGAACCACCGAAAAATTCTCTCCTCCACCCGCATACATTCGGAGGTATGCGCTTTTGTCCCGGTGTCATAAATTATACCAGAACGTCAGTGACGCGAAATATTTACCGGATTACCCCGTATATCTTTGTTGTTTATTCTTTATTTGTAGGGGCCTCCACGATGGCGTAGTGGTAGCGTCGTTTCCTTGTAATCAAGGGGTCCCGGGTTCGATACCCGGTGGAGGCACATAGTGGTTCGGATCCCACTTTAAACTGTAGGTCCAGTCCAGATTAGACTTACTGTGCATAAAGTGGACACCAAATCAAATCTTTATTTGAAATAATTGTTTTTTTTTACAACCAATCTCGTTTTAACATTCTCTATATTTCGGAATTATTTATTTTACATTATATTTTACAAATTGCGTTATTTTACTCTTTAAATGTACATTATGAGCACTTCGTCGAAGCAGTGCCATGCTGAGAGTACGAACCATGTATGTAATATTTCATAATGCGATAACAGTGATGTTCCGTGGACTAGATTGTTTTTTGAAATGGGCTTACCATAATCGCCTACAGTCTACAGGGGAAAAACAACAATGCAAAATGAAAATGTAATGGAAAAGTGTCATAATATAAACAATGTCAATTAATATGGCTGTACATTAAAAATATAATACAATTTAAACCCATTAGATTTCTTCATACTGCATAATAACTGCGGAATTATTTTGGTCTCTACGTTGACACAAGGCTACAAGAGAGAGAGAGAGAGATGAGAAATGGAAGAAACAATTTTCTTCTTCCTACCTCTGACACTTGTTGAAATGGCATTGTGACACGCACTGGCGTGCATAAAATTTCATTTTGAGGACTAAAGTATGGTTATGGGATCAACTTTATATGTATATATGTCTACAGATCGCAAGGTCCCAGATTACATTGCAGTTGAGTAGCACTTTTAAAAAGGAAGCTTTTTAAGTCAAGTGATGATGACTTTTCTTTGGATAGGGGAAATTTTGAGCCAGTGATGAAACCCAATAGTCCATCCTCATATACGCCACTAGTGGTATGATCTGTCGCTTCATCACCAAATCAACCAATATTTATTTTATAAATTTGAACCTAGTAATTAAAAAATAGTAAAATTTATGGATGGAAAATTTTCGGTTATCATCAAGAGGAAAGCAAACATTACACATACATTTGTTCGCCTTACTGTTTTAATATTCCTCTCACGCAATCATATTTTCGGCTAGAAGTGTAATGGGTAACACTTTGTAATTGTGCTGTCGAGTAGCCATCCAGATAACCCGACCTGACTCTCTCTGGGGTAATCTGAAACAACTTGTGTATGCGGTGACGTGATCTGCGTCATCTTGAGCAACGCATCGTGCAGACCTGTCACACAATTACTGCAGATACTCTCTTACAAGTGCATCACGACCGAATCAGGAACCTGCGGCTTTGTGTTCAGCATGAGGGTGGGCATATTGAACCATTGCTGTGACCAATGTTTTATACCATAACTTTTGTACCACACCAGATAGGTCCAATGTATTTATGGAAATGAATTCCTGAGAAAGTTTCAATGCATTTTGATATTCCGCAAGACCCCCTTTCCATTTGAAACTTTTGACTTGGATTCAAGATGGCGAACTCCAAGATGGAGGCCACGTTCCTTGCCTACATCAAAAGGGTCGCCTCCAGCCCCATTCTTTGCTTGCGACCTCACATCTTTCATTGTCCTGGGACTTTTGACTCACCCTATACATTTCTTGCACCTGAACTACATTGTTACAGACTAACGACGTTCTGGCGTCTGAACTCACAGCCAGTGGAATTCCTTGTGGGACTTGTACTGTGTCCAGTCCATGTTTGTACGTATCACCTTTCATCCTCATCGTCGCGATTAGACAAAAATGACAGAAAAACGAATAAAAATCAATCAATCAATCAATTAAGGATTGTATAACGCGCTATAATTTTTATTGCTCCATCTAGCTAATTAAAATAATAATTCTCTTACATCTGAAAGGGGGCCTCACCGATGCCGCAGTGGTAGCGTCGTCGACTTTTTATCAAGGGGCCCCGCGTTCGAAACCCGGTGGAGGCACAAGTGGGTTGGATCCCACTTTAAACTATAGGTCGAGTCCCGATTAGCCTTAATGTGCATAAAGTGGACTTAATATAACAAATCATTCAATCAATCAACATTTGAAAGGTTTTACGATCGAAGAAATGATCAATACATTACGTGGCTACAGCCAGATTGCGCACACTTTTCCGGTTTTATCTGTAAAGCCATTGACAAGCAAGCTGTCACAATGTACAGGATTGAGCACCAAAGAATGAGACGTAGTTGTCAGATGTAAAATGTTCTCAAGCCGTTCTCACTTCTGTTGTGATTGTTTGTGTGTGTGTGTGTGTGTGTGGACTGACACGTGTTTTTGCAGTCTAACCTAACCTAACCTAACCTAACTTTTGAGTTTGAATAAATTGGTATGATTTACTATTTTATTTCTAATTTCTCTCTCTCTTCTTTTCTAATGAAAGAAAAACAATTTTGCGCACAGGCTTTAAAGCTATCAAAATAGCAACGTTCGATCAAAATCTTTAGGCAAAACAGGTCAGTGAGATTTGTGCGCAATTCGGTTGCGGCGCATTCCATGCGCTCTTGGTAGCTCGCCATGCATTTTAAATGTGAGAAGTGGTTCCATTGTTAGGGAAGTTTGCCGATCTTGCGTAATATAATTCACTCGATGAAACTATAATTGAACTACTCTCTTAGATACAGCTTGTACGTAGTGGCGTAGCATGGGCATTTCGGGTGGGAACGCCAAGTCCGAAGGAAGGGCCGGCCCTTTTTTGCTTAATAACTTGCTTATGGTATTAGTCGCCACAGGTATTGGTTATTTGCCTGAAGTCAGCTGGGTTTTCAATAAAACATCATTCATGCATGTTTTAGCTACAAAATTAGATGCCTCACTATGCCAGAAATGTTTTGAACTCTGGTGTTTTATACCTTTTTTTATATACCTTTCTGCATGACGCAAGTCATTAAGAAACCTACCTGAATCACAAGCGCCTCTGAATAATAGTAGACGTCATTGTTGTGGATGATCCAACTACTGATTGATTTGGTTTATTTTACTTCGCTTTTCTACCACTTTGGTTAATCGCGAATATGAATATGAGTGATGATATTTATGAAGTTGATGAAGGGACACTCATAAAGAACACCCGTGCTAACGCCGGGATTCGAACCAGGGACCTGTGTCGTCTTGGCGCGCTGTGCAAAACACTCTGACACGGAGGTGGGTAAATGATCCAACTATCGTACACTCTAGTGACGTAACAGTGCCGATTAGTAATTCAGACCACTGTTTATTGCATCTTGGAATGGTGATAAATATTTTAAAATAATTTTGTCCACAGACCATTCGATGTTAAGAGTTTTTAAATGAATGCTAAACATTTCCATTCACACAATATTAAGCAGTTAGATACTAACGAAATAATAATAATAATAAATAGTTTTGCAGGTTAAGTGGTAGAGCAGGCACAGGCTGAACTTCTACCGCGAGGACTTCACCAACTTATTTGACAAAAACTGTGTTGATCTTTTAGTATTTAATTCACATCGCTGTTCGTGCGATAAATTATACAATGTAAGGGTCATTAAGAAATGGTATATTTGAGTTTGGTAAAGTTACGTCAGTCAATATTGCGTTTTGTAGCATCACATAGCACGAGTGGCATGAGCGCGAAGAACCGGGTAGGAATTCTACCGCTGTCGTCTGCTTCAGAAGGCAGGAAGGGTCACATGAACCAATCACGTAGCCCTCTGTTCCGTACGCTGGCGTAAGAAAGAGCATTTGCGCGCGTGCTGTAGAGATCCAGGCTTGCCCTCCAGAAAGGCAGCAAGGAATATAGAGTTCTTTACGCCGAACCTGCCCGCCGTCCAGGCAGCAAAGGCATTGAAAAAAATGCTGGAACGAGTGTTGTTAGTGGAGCGTTGCAAGTGGATCGCGAGAAATAGCTATTATAATGCCATGAATGTCAAACATATTTTACAGCATTTACGTATTTTTTAAATTTTAAATCAGGGAACGCCGGGCGTATGGGCGTACTATAACGCTACGCCACTGGTACTTATAAACAATTGTCATCACTCCCAGTCTGCGTTGATTGTAAATGGACGTTCTAGCCAAGAATAATATCCTACTATAGATAAGGAAGGCTCTATTCATTTGCACGTCACAGAAACCTTCAATAAAATCGTATGAAAGGCTCTGGCCTCATTGAGAATACATCTTCCCGTTACGATCTTCTCAAACGGCCCCTCGTTTTGTATTTATATCCTCAGCGTTCAACATACGCCCCCTGGTGCTCGGATCCTCCAACGTACACTTCGTCAAACTCCCGTGAAACAAAAAGTCTATCGTTTCGGGTCATTGATTCTTCAGCGGCCATTGCAACTGAAGTCGTAACCATGGTAACGGCGAATGCATCACGGTTATACATTAGCGAGAGCTCTGTTTAATCGCTGAGTCCAGTGTTACTTTCCTCGATACACACACACACACACACACAAAAAGTAAAAGAAAAACATCTTTGTGTTCACGTAGAATTTGCAGACAATCTGACCAGTGACATGTCCATTGTAAATAATTAGTGGACCGTGTATGACTTCTTTTTTAAACGGCCAGTCGTATATTCTTTTGCCAATTCTTCCTGCATCTGACATTTAACGGAAAAGTTTGGTCTTGCACACACCAATACCGGGCAAGCTATTTCGTTCATCCTCGCTGCTTGCAATTACGTAATTCGTGAAGTGTTATGCAATGCATGATATCTTGCTGCACGAATGGGAGAAATTTGGTGAAAAAAAGAATGGTTGGAGCTACTTAGACTACACGCCCGTCATATGCATCATAACATTGACATTGACTTGCTTTATTTTACTTACTACGCTTTTTGTGCCACTGTTGGCTAATTTTCAAAGATGGGGATGACTGATGACATGAAATTGATGAATGGACACTCACAAACATCCATGCCCAGGTCAGGATTCCTCTAGCGACTGGCACTATGGCCAGTATAATTTTGTGTGTGTTGTCCTGTTTTTTTGTCCTTGTGTGTGCTGAGTGCCCGTTTACAGCCTCAGCTTTTAACGAAAGTCGGAATATTTTAAGATTTTAGTAACACGACACTGCAATTATGCTATTTTAGTTGTGCCCGTATAATGTGTCGGGAGCAAAATAGCCTAAGTGCTGACGCACCCAAAATTTTAAATTCAAAATTCATAAAAAGTCAAGTTATGGCACAATTGTGTTGTTATACATGTTTTAGATAGGGTAAGGGGCTGGACCCCGTGACGGGTGCAAAATAGCCTTCAAGTGCTGACGCACACAAAATTTTAAATTCAAATTCCACGCCAGGATTCGAACCCGGGATCCCTGATATGCACCATGGGTAGTATTCACATCATCTAATGAGAAAAATTTCTAGAATAGATATTAAGAATTGTCAGTTCCTTTTAGTGCCATTGGCAGACAGACAGACAGATCCATCGAGATATTAAAATTCGAATTGTGCTAATACCTGATATATCTTCCAGTTCATGAAATGTTATCCTTGTATCTAGTCAAACAAATGATATCGAATGTTTGGATTCTTGACATGAAGAGACAAATTTACAGAACAATCTAGAACATTTTGTTGAAGTAAGTTTATACGTTATTTATCTTTTGGTACACGTAAATTACATGCCTATAGCTTTAATTGCCTTTGAGGTGCCGAAGCTTAGATATAGATGCATTGGCGACTTCAAATTGCTTGACTGCGATACACACACACTCAGATCATGATATTTAATATTACGTTTATTTAGTATTAAACATACTTTACAGTGTTATTTCAGTGCAATATTCACGTTCTTGTCGAAGGACAAGTCTTAATCTTGTCTTTGTGTCTTTCTCTCTACTTCTGTTATATCACGTATCCTTTCTACATCTTCGGTTCATCGAAACGATGAGGATGAAATGTTGGGACATTTATGCCTCAACCCGTTTCCGAACCTGGCACCTTTGCCTCCGTAGCGCTAATCACTCTGCCACGGAGGCCGACTTGTCTCAAGTCTCGAAATATAAGTAAAGTGTCTACCAATTTGAACGTCAGAACTTTGAAAGAGTGTTATGGTAACACTGATGGAACTGTGACATCTGTGTACAGTGGTCCATGGCAAGTTATTATGGAGAGATATACAATGCAACAACGCATAGAAATTATTAGAATTTATTATCAAAGTCCGTGTTCAGTTCGACAGATTTTGGCCGTAAAATCATCTTTTCCGATGAAGCACATTTTTTTCTTCATGACAACGTTAACAAACAAAACTGTAGGATTTGGGCAGATGAAAGTCCGCAAGTGATTCTGGACATACCTCTTCATCCTAATAAAGTGACTGTGTGGTGTGGTTTTTGGACCAATGGCGTGATCGGGCCTTATTGTTTTGAGGCCCAACATGAAAATCGCGTGACTGTCAATGGGGAGCGATACAGGAATATGGTGGTGCAGTTTTTGTGGCCTAAACTGGCAAATCTTGACATCTACAATATGTTTTTCCAACAGGACGGTTCAACTTGCCACACAGCTCGCCAAACAATGGAATTATTGCAGGAAAAGTTCCCCGGACGAGTTCTGTCCAGTAAGGGTGATGTGAACTGGCCACCAAGATCACGTGACCTAACCCCTTTGGATTATTTTCTGTGGGGTTATGTCAAATCTAAGGTCTATGAGACTAAGCCACGCACAGTTCGTGACCTGAAACGGAACATCGAACGAACCATTGAGGCTATACCGCTCAATACGTGTGCAGATGTGCTGGAAAATTGGACATTCAGAATCCATTCCACCCACCGAAGCAGAGGAGGACATTTGAACGACATATTGTTCAAAACATAATGCCGTTGTTTGCTCTTCAAAGTAAATAAAAAATATATGTGATTATCACTTGTGGTTTTCATTCTATCTAATTTTAAAGATCTGACGTTCAAATTGGTAGACCCTATATAAGCAAATACATAGAGTGCACCATCGCACAAACGTTCAAGGTACATAGAGGTCATTAAGGGGAAAAAATCTTAATAACTTTTTCTGTTTGATGCCTCGTTTTGGAGCTACGAACCTTTGAAGAACATGGATATATGCAGCCACGCAAGATTCAAAGTTAACAAATGAACTTCGTATTTGCAATAATGAAAATATTCAGGTTTAACCTACCTATAACTAATCACGTAAAGTCCACACGATCAAAAAACCTACCAAACTTCACTCTGTGCTTAAAGTGAACTTGATTGATTGATTTGTATTATTTTTCTTCGCTTCTTGTGCCACTTTTGGCTAAGTTGCGAAGATGGGGATGAGTGATGATACGATGAAATTGATGAACGAACACTCACAAATATCCATGCCCAGTCCAGGATTCGAACCCGGGACCTCTATCGTCGTAGCGCGATGTTAAAATGAACTTGATACAAACTCTTACCACTAGGTATTCCAACAAGATCCTGTAAACCTTTCTCTCCTCACAACGGGTAGTGATATGAGAAGTGGCGAGAATAGTGTAAGAATAACGAAGTTGGAAACACTGTCATTAATCTCCGTTTGCGCACTAGCTAACCAGAAAAACGTCTAACGAGAGGTGAAGAGGACGGGTAAAAAAAGATCACAGCGCAAGTTAATCTTTTGATAAAAGATCAAGTTAATTCATCTTTTTTTTCGTAACCTTTTTGGTTCCAGAGGGGCGTAACCTCACCGCAGGAAACGCCACCGCGTTAAAGGTAGGTGTTTTTGGTGGCCGCTCCCTCCGACGGCGGCGAAATCACGTTATCCGGCCGGGACTCGCTTTAATGCAGCTTGGATAAGGGAGGTGGCAATGACCTATAGGCTGCACGGCGGTAATAGGGTTTGGTTCCCGAGGACGGACATAGCGACCACAGTTAATTGAATTCCCTGCACGTACTCGCTCAGTAGCATAAATCGCCGCCCCCTTCGCTCCCCCAGCGTGATGCAAGATGCGTGAGTATAATTAGCTGGACCCGGAAACCTTTTGAACAGGGACACCCACTCCTGGAATCGGAGGTTCATTCGACGGCCTCGATTATTAATTATAAAGAATCTGCCGCTGGTGACTATGCAAAAAGAAATACGCAGCGACAAATGCGACAAATATTGTATTCTTATTTTACGCCCCTTTTCTGCCCATATTGGGCTAACCGCAACAGCCAGTATGAATAATGAATAGATATCATTGACTGTAACATGGAAACAATCAGCCACCGAGGTGGCAGCGTATCGCTCTAAGGCTCATAGGACCTCGAATTCTTGGGAAATATTTATGTCCTCTTAAACAAAAGTGAAGAACTCACGAACCTTGTTGAATATAACAATAATCATGTTTCTATATGTGAGTATAAAGGGAAAGCTCCCCCTTGTGATCCACACATCCTCGATCTCCGCCATTGACGCGAACACAGCACTGGTGTTCACAAACTATACCAAAATATCCAGGAAAAATCCTTACTGTATAATCTATTGATTTGGTCAGCTCCACGGTCCGGTCGCATTTAACACCCAGGGTATTTATTAATTTGAGGCTGAGTAATTCCCAAACCATTTCATGCAGTGGCCAATATATGTACACATACCTGGCCTATTGTACCAGAGTGTTAAAATAATTTAAAACCTAATACTAAATAAGAATATGTCACATAAAAGAGAAAAGAATGGTAAATATGAACTAAGAAGAACGATGAATAGATATGAAAGTGGACTCCTACGATTGGAGGTTCATTGGTCAGGAAGCCAAGTCTCATGAAAGAGTGCCGTACACGCAGATATAGAGGTGTATAAGGTTCATTACGTATTGCCATTTACTTCACAGAGACATATTCAGTGTTCAATATGACATTTGCAAAATATTGCTTGTGCAAATTTGCATTTTTCCCATTTGCAGTCTGTTCTCTACCATGTTTGGATACTCCCGACGACGAGGATGAATGATTAGAAGCATGAACACTTCTGCTACAAGATTGCGAGCCAAACACTCAACGCGCTCGGCCATACAGCACATTCAGTCAGGGTTGTTCAAGCTCCATGAACCCATAAATTCTAATAGGTTCTGTTGGGTTCCGCTGTAGGACCGGAACCTTTTTTCTCGCACAATTTAAATTCGGTCCAAGTTGCGTATTGTTACATTGAAAAAAGGTTCCTGGACCGTATTTAAATTGATCCGTAAAAAGGTTCCTGGACTTAATTAAAATGCTTTAAATATGAAAAGGTTATACACTGCCTAGAAATCATTTACGTTTGCTGATTTTCTCTCCCAGTCCGGAATTGAACTTATTTACGATTACTGGGCCAGGGTTGACCGATTAAAAGTTGCTTTCTAAACATGTCCGCGAGTACGTTTTACATTGGAATGTCACACTGCGGTTGTAGAAAGCGTAGTACAGGGAATAAATCATAACGCTGTTGTTCTCTCGTGGGCCAGGTTCAAAAACTCCCTTGTCGAAGAGACTGTACATAACGCAATGGACTATATTAGCTTGGCGTCACCTTGAGCTCAAACAAACCCGTTACGTGTTGCTCCGGCATCCGATCCAGGAACTGCAGCCAATAGGAGCCGCCCAGCAGATATCACAACAGGAGCAGGTAGTGTTGCCAGAGGTGTTGCTACAACCAAGTGAAGGAACACGCGCGAGAGAATGGGGCTAAATGGAGAGGGGTAAAGTAACTGCAGCGTTTGCGTTTCGCCCATTTCTACCTTGTACCTTAGATTCTCGAGGCAGCCATCACCAGGATTATTCTTTCATGCTCACAAGTGGATAATTGTTTATCGTCAGGTCCGAAATCGATCCAAGTTGCGTATTGTCTCGTTTCAATACGGAACTTGGACCCTATTTAAACTGATTCGGAAAGAAAATGTTCCTGAACCGTATTTAAATTGATTCTAGAATAAAGGTTCCTGGACCGAATTTAAATTGATTCAGAAAAAAGGTTCCTGGACCGTATTTAAATTGATCCGGAAAAACGGTTCCTGGACCGAATTGAAATACGTTACAGATAAAAAGGTTCTTTACGGTCCAGAACCCATTTACGCTTGCTGATTTTCTCTCCTGGACCGGAATTGAATTTATCAAAAATTCCTGGACCTTTAACAACCCTGCATTCAGTATCCAAGCGACATCCATAGTTTTCTCACGTCTTTGTGTTTTAATCAGTGTGCATTGAGAACATTGAACTGTTTACACGTGCTAGTAATACAATCTATGGGTCTCTTAAACGGATGCATGAATATCCAATGGATGTCTACTAAATATTCGTGAATATCTGTTGGACATCCATAACTTCGGCAAGAATAAGGGTGGATACCCAGTAGATGTTATTTGAACATTAGAATCTCCATATCAGAACATACTCTGCTTCAGCAGCGTAACTTTGGGCATAACTGGCGGAGGGGGTAGAACACGATCCTCAGGAGTATATTCATTTCAATCGATGCCCGGCACCTCCACCACGTATCGAACCCTAAGGTTCTGGGATCGATCCTGGGCTGCATGATTCCATCGTTCACAACTAACTCGCTTTGCCTTGCAGGCCCCTAGCCTCTGCTGAGGGGTACCTTAATGTGACCTGAATGACACACAAACACTAAGTTTACACCTTCAAGACTAGTGTCCAGTGGCGTATACTCCGGGCTATCTGATTATGTCACGTGGTCCTCGGCTATGAATAGAAATACGTTTACCAACTCTTAAGAAATCAGGTTGCCAACTCTCAAGAAATCAGGTTGCCAACTCTCAAGAAATGAGGTTGCCAACTCCATAATCACCATCATCATCTCACTAATATGAATAATTTTATTTACAATTTCTGATCGATTTTTCTCCTGTATTTTATTCTCTAGACTTCAGGCTTCGCATATAGCGTAGGTAGCCTAGAATATAGGCTCCTGCTGGTGTCGGCATATCAGTGAATGGATTTGGTCTTACCAGTCTCGTCGAAAGGAAAAGGTGACGGCCTCTCGGCTACCTCGATTCTCTGTCCTCGACCACCGCCCCCAACTTCAGCAAAAAAGGCCCCGTTTTCTTTTCTCCCATACTATTTATTCTCCTCGTTCCTTCGTCATGCAGGCATTCACCTTATACACCTCTCTCTCGCAATAAGGTGATCAAACTATGCTTTGAGATTTACCTTACTCCACACATTCTTTCCTGAGTTGTGACAGAGACTTTTATGTTCCTTTACGATATACCTTCTTCTACATATCCTATGCACAATGCTGGTTCCACAGTCCGCGTATTATAATCTAAGGTTACTTTGTGCGGTTTCTTAGCTCTTATCGGTATTCGCTATCGCCTTTCCTCGTAGTTCTCTTACTACTCACAAATATCTCCCCACTCGTTGCACTCACTATCTCACTTATGATTCCTCTTCTATCTTCTACCACTTCCATTATTTCCCTCGCTGTTACGTTCTTAACCCACTTGTCTCGAAAATCCCGCGTAGAGGGGCAGATGCTCGTCCGTCTCTCCCCGCACAAAGAGCATATCGTTTCCCCTTCTTCATTCTTCATTTGTACTTGTTTCCAACCCCCCAGTCTGAACCATGCTAACCTTTCTACCCTAACTAACCCTTTCTATTTTGCCTACTAAATTTATGTATCTTGCTTTGATCCGTGCAATATATATATATATATATATATATATATATATGTTTGTTTATGTTTCATATTTTCAAACATTTGTCAAAAGAATAACCAATGTGAATCAACATGTAGTGCGTACTGCCAACGGCTTGCACATAGAAGTTCAAATATATATATATATATATATATATATATACACACAGGTATTGGACAAAATAATGGAAACAGCTGTGGAAGTCGGAACATCATGTATTAATACGGTGTTGGCCCACCTTTAGCATGAAATACAGCTTGGATTCGGGACAGAATAGACCAATACAAGTCCTGAATGGTGGTGAGTGGAATTTGAAGCCATTCTTCATGCATCACAGCCTCCAGCTCAGGTAGAGACGAAGGATGTTGAAATCGACGCCGAACCCTGGTTTCCAACACAGCCCACAGAGGCTCGATAATATTCAGGTCTGGGGACTGGGCGGGCCAGGGAAGATGTTGAACCTCATCAGCATGCTCTGGAAACCACTGTTGAACAGTACCAGCGGTATGAATGGGGGCATTATCATCCTGGAAGATGGAATTCCGGTTTGGAAATAAGGTTTGCACCATTAGGTGGATCTGGTTTCCCAACAGTTCTCTATACTCTGATTATGAGACCCGACAGTGTAATGTGACAAGGGAGGCTGCCGAATACTATGATATAGCGCCCCAGACCATAATAGAGCCGCTACCATGTTTGACAGTCGGGCAGTGACAGTCAACATCGTATGCTGCCGCGGGTGTTCGCCATACAAACACGCAACCAGTAGTGGGGAAGAGGGTAAAGGTTGGCCCGTCTGACCAAATGACACGTTTCCAGTCCTCCAACGTCCACGTTTTGTGGTCGTTGCACCATGAACGTCGCCTTCGAGCATTCGTCTCAGTTATTAGGGGCTTGGTAATAGCAACACGCCCATGGATACCCATCTGATGCAGTTCCCGCCTCACTGTTTTGCATAATATGGGGTGTTTAGGTGATGATTAAGTTCTGTAGTCACTTTGGCGGCCATTGTTTTCTTCTGCAACGTCACAATATGCTTCAAGGTCTGGCGGTCCTTTTCCTGCAGCTTCGTCTTTCAACCACTATTGTGCTTAGAAGACCCCGTTTCACCGTACACTGTGTATACGGTCATGACTTTCGAGACCGTGCCTCGTGTTACACCACATAACTTCGCTGTTTTGCTCACAGATGCTCCAGTGAAACGGGCACCAACAATTCGACATCTTTCAAACTCAGTCAGGTCGGCTATACTGGTCACTCAGTACACCTGAACAACATGCACTACCACACTGCCTTACTCTACTGTCAGTGCACAGTCCATACTACCTGCAACAAATAAGAGAAGGTTGATTTCCGCCGTGCTCAGTGTTATCAGGCACATTGAAAGTATGTCCCACTTCTGACTCGTGTTTCCATTATATTGTCCAATACCTGTATATATACATATCCTAAGTATCTGGATATAAGTCGCGATTAGTTAAAACTGGCAGAAAATCGACGTAAAAGAACCTAATTCCATCGAAGTGTGTGGATATAAAATATTTGTCAGATGCGTAACCGTGTGCGTGTGTAAGTGAGTGAGAGAGAGGGGGAGATGAATGACACATGATGATAAGAACACGTGTGCACGAGATACTTGCTATGCCTAAATCTAGTCCAAGAATGTTCATTCAAAATCCAAAATATGTGCAAAAATATTATGAAAAACCCCAGGTAGTGTCTAATAAATGGCCAAGTCAGGTCCAGTCTCGTCCAGATTATATGTCCTTCTCTTATCCGAAACATATCTGGATCAAGTGAAAACTTCCAGATAACGTTCCATTCACGCTAATGTCCAAAATATATCCCCAAAATGATACAGAATATCCAGGAAAAACCCTTACTGGACAATCTATGTATGTCTCCTGAAGGGATGCATGAATATCCAATGGATGTCTACTGAATATCCGTGGATATATTTTGGACATCCCTAACTTCGGCAAGAATATCTATCCAGTAGATGCTATGTGGACATTAGAATCTTATCACAATAATCTACAAGTAATTGCTTATGGTAAACTAACTCCATGCTGAGCTTTGAATTGGTAAATCCACACCACTTTCTTTTACCACAATCTTAAAAAATAGGATCTGAAGAGGGGGCTAGTGAATAAGTTACCTGGAGGTATCCCCGCAGACAGAAGTTTACCCAGAATCCTTTGTTTATTGCGTCATACAACTACAGGAGGAGCAGGGATTGTTGGAGACGGGAAGGAGGATATAGAGAAGAAGAGGACGGGGAAGTAAATAAAGGAAGCGGCGAGAGTGTGTGGACCTAAAGGGAAGGAGTATATAAAGTGGATTCAACAGAGTTTTCTGCCACTGGTTTGGAGTGAGGAGGGGTAGAAGCTGATAACATGAACAAAATTTCAATAACATAGTTTACGGTAAGCCGGGATAAAGTTTTCACAAGGGGGCACCGATAGGCAATGCAGTCGTGGAAACTCCCGTAAACACAAATCAAGCAAATACCTCCAAATGGTCCCCGGGAGATTCAAGCAAAAGAGGAGAGAGACGCGGGTGGGAGGAAGGGAAACAGAATTTCCAGGATTCCACTATCAAAGGACTATAATGTTTGTGGTTTTTCAGTCCAAGCCCGGTTTTCCTGCTGGAAAAGAAGAGAAATCTTCCGTTTTTTTCCCTCTCTCGTAAAGTCCTCGGTATTGACGTGTCTGGAGAGAATGCAAGGGAAGAAAAGAAGTTAAAAAAAGGGGGCGAGGGGTGGGGACGGGGGAATTGAGAACGGAATGAGTTGGACTGAGAAAACACAGAAACCAATTTCTCATTAAATCCGCCCCCCTTCCTCCCACTCTCTTTCTCTTTCTTTCCTCCAGTCCTCGACTCCGGAATTGAAATTTTGGAAACTGGCTTCCGGGAGAGGCGATTGCCCAGAGCCAGGAACTCCGGTCGCTGGTCTCGGTGAACGAGGATAACATGGTTTCAGCACATTGTCAAGTTTGCTGTTTGTCTGCTCCACAATTCCATCCATACGAAGAAAATTAGAAAATCGTGTTTACAGGACTTCAAAGAGCATCTTTTCTTTTCCAATCGTTTCCGATGGACTCATGATCTCGTCAGCGAAGGTTCGGGATTCGAATCCCTTCATCCATTCTCTCCATTTACCCTCATTTATTGCAATTAGTCATCCGAGGCAGGAAACTGATATAACATTTTCCAATCCTATGCCTACAATTCTAGCAATAATAACAAAAAATCGCACTTCGTTCAAGATTTTACAGAAATAGTAGCCAGGTCTGGGATGTACGGTGATAACAATATACAAGGGTTGGATAAAAAGTAATGGCAACACTGGTATAATTGGTACTTGACTGTATTGGCAGAGGAGCACGTGTTACATTCCTTCAAAGTAATCGCCCCTCATCTCTACGACCTTCTGTCACACGTATGGAAGGCGTCGTACACCGTCAGCGCGTCCATCTCTGTCGATGTCCCGCAGTGACCGCCCTATAGTACGTATGATGGCTTCGCGCGTGTCGTAGTGCTTCCCGCCCAGTGGTTCCTTCATTTTGACAAAACGGTCGTAATCACAAGGTCTCATACCGGTGAATACGGCGGATGTTCCAGTACCTCCCACTACTAGTTATGCGGGAGCGCCGTCACATTGTTCGCAGTGTGACACCTTGCATTGTCAAGCAGGATGATGGGACACCGTGCCAGAACGTGCCGTCGCTTCCTTCTTAATGCGAGACGAAGGTGGTGTTGCAAGAAGGTGCAGAAGTAGGCTGCGTTGACCGTCTGCCTGAGAGACGTTGTTCTTTTTGCGTAAACATATTGTTAGGGCGCTTGCACTCTCGTCCTCTGCTTCAGAGCACTGCTGTTTTTGACTGAATAACATACAATCGCTCCCACTCACTATACTTCCTCGTCTGACATTTATTTATCAGCCACGAAACGCTTGTGGCGCTATGAATCACCCCTTTCACTGGACAGGAGTGTTGCCATTACTTTTTATCCAACCCTTGTAATTAATTCTCCTCCCCACCTATACAATTCCAGTTATAACTTTTACACCAAGTTATGCCACTTTTTTTTTCTTGCAGCATTTCAAACATCCAATGTTTTGTTTTTGTAGCCCTTTTGAAATCGCTATTTTCTTCAGCGGAGGGTATTTTTGGAGACGCAGGTCCGGAGCTTTCTCTTACAGGAATCTCTTACCCTCTACTATACACGACACAACTCTCTTCACGGTAAAGAAGTATGTCGTTGATTTTCATATGTATCTGAAGAATCTTGATCTTAAGAAGATTAAGCAACTTAACGAATATTGTCAGAACAGTGCTAATGCAGGCTTCTGAAACATGTACTGCGACACAACAAAGAGTCTTGAGAGAGGAAAATATTGCGCAGAATTCAGTGCCCTACACGTTAAATTGGTCAGTGGAGAGAACCAGGGTTGTTGAAGGTTCAGGAATTTTAAATAAATTCAATTCAGGTCCAGGAGAGAAAATCAGCAAGCGGAAATGGATTCTGGGACCTTCTTATGAGTAAAGTATTTCAATTCGGTCCAGTAATATTTGCTCTGGATGAATTTAAATACGGTCCAGGAACCATTTTTCAAAGAAACAAAACGCAACTTGGATCGAATTTAAATTGTACGAGAGAAAAAGGTTTCCGGTCCTGTTGGGCAACTCAATAGAACCCATTAGAATTTATCGGTTTCTGGACCCTTAACAACCCTGGAGAGAACAATTTAATAAGGATCTATATAAATCCTCTAAGGTACCCCGAACCGAGAATAATATTTCTGTTGCCTGCTTCTTACGAGATCAAATGATGGGACGCCCACTACAGCGCAATTTCCATGTGAGTAGTCAAAAGTTTCTAGATAATTTTTTTTCCGTTCGCGGCGACTTTGAATTCGCTCTCGTGTTATCCCGACATTCCTTGTAGCGGTAAAGGAAAGGTATGAACAATAGGCATCTCCAGGCACACTCTATGTTGGAGCAATGGTAGATTTCTTCGTTGTATTATGGCATTTCTTGGATGCAAAGTTAAGCTGTTGGAGCTACAGCTCATAACAGTTAACCCTCACCTTGCCATCCATGCTTCTCATTGCACGTCAAACTTGTTTGGAGGGCTAGGTAAGTTAGCAAGGATATCTATTATTGTTACTTTACATAAATAACTACGAAAAACTTCTTGTGCCGTGTTCAACATTGCGTTAAAATTATGACAAAACTGAAGCCATATCTCTTTGTATAGTGTATCCTGAAAGCTACGTTGCACATATTTCCCGTTCGCCATGTTACCACTAGCGACTACGTTGAGTACAGGTTGCACATGAAAACCTTGCTGGCTGAAATAGTAATTGCTACCTCGGCACATCCATGTAGAAAGTGCCTCCAGTGGTCTTGCTATCCCACGTTGCTCAACTTTGATCGTTCTTGGAAGCACCCTATAATTTCCGAATCCTCGATGGTGTGCTATGTGTGGGACAGTCTCCGAATGGAATGTTCTGCATGACGTGGTAGAACGTGACGGCTGTGCCATAGGGGGCAAAAATCTTAAGCAATGGACATCTCTTAGACGGATATCTGATGGGTGTCTGTCGGATATTCCTGGATATCTGTTGGACATCCAGGATGCACGGAAACTTCGGCGAGGAAATTGGAAATTCTGGAACCCCAGAATTGAGACAGTGATGTCAAATTAGGAAATCTTCTGCGAAGGCTGTGCTAGTGCCACCACTATGATGATGAACCTTGAAGCTCTTGAAGAAGTGAGTACTCAAAACTTCAAATTCCTATTCTAAAAACCTACGGCACTTCTCAGATCCATTTTTCTTGTTACGGGAGGATGCGGAGAGGAAGGGCTAATTAACTTTCAACACCTGAGCTCTTCCAAAGTTTCTGTGAGATGGCGTGGAAGATCAAGGGTTCGTTTCTCCAAATTGCTCCTCAATGGCTGACTCCTTGAAGTTTCTCTTTCCTGTCGCACATGGCCAAGGCTTGAAGTGCCTGAGGAGAAAAGCAGTGAAGTTGGGGAAGACGAGATAAGCCTCTGGCCTGCTCTGCTCATTTTTTTTAAGAGGGAAAAAAAAGTCTAGAGCCGTAACGCGATGTACTTCCGCAAAGTTTAAATTACGCGTGTTTGCCCTCTCGTAGACGTAGTAATTTGGTAGGTGAGAACGCTTAAAGCACAGCCCACTTGCAAGGTTCATTACGACATGATTTCGCCTCAAGGATATGTATCTTGGACTGAAACTCCCTGTTCTGCCGTGTACGCTGCAAACTGTCTAAGCTGATTTTATTTTAAACACGTTGGAGCTTCGACTGTGGCAGTTCTAATCGTGCTCATCAAAGATCTTGTAAATAATAAATAGATTATCAGACGGCGCTGAGTGTATTGATGGATTGAATGCAGCAAGAACCTGGATGAACTACTTAAGAGGGAAGAAACATAGACAATTTGATCAATATGTATTTGGATAAAAAATGTAACTCGATTTTCTAGGAACATTGAATGTAATGGTAACCGAACACCGTTGTATATAATACAAGGTGTCCAAAAAATCACGTAACCAAGATTTTGAACGTAAGTTGGTTCAAGAAGGGGCCTGAACCTTGAATTAGGTATTAACTTTGTCTGTGTGGAATTTGTTTGAACTTTAGATAAGAACAGCATGCTCTACACGAACATTCAGTATTGGCGGGGGGGGAGTTATTAAGGTATAACAAAAGTTTTTGTACGAAGCAAGAAGGAACATGCGTTGTAACAGACAGCTATGGTGTCGCTTGCAATAATTTTCGATGTGTATCGATGGCCTCTTTGCGAATTTATCGAGTTGATGAACGACAATCTTCTTACGCATTTTATGCATTACAGGTGATTTATGGGGTCAATTTTGACACATTCGTAGAAAAAAGTATGTTTTTTTTTAAAATTCCGAGGTGTACTGGCAACATTGGTCGTGTCAGAGGGCAGTAACAGGTGTGCCCAACATCTGGCTATGTTAACAAATCAATACCCAGATCAAAGAATAGAGTTCAAATTTATGGTGCAAAATATTAGGTTAGTGTCTTGTTAACAGTCTAATTCTAATCAATCCTCATCCCATCTCATCTCCTAATCTGCACACAAACCACACCACCAAAGTACATACCACTTATCACCTCTTGAATTCCAAATATACCACATACATTTACATAAGCATGCTAAAATTTAATGTTTATAATCTTTACTATATTCTTTGGTGTACTCGATATCTTAATACTAAATTAATCAGTCCAGTAAACCCTTATGTATTACATACATCCCGTAATTATGTCGTCATATCCCATTCACATAACCCCACTATAAGTTTAATACCCTAACAAACTCTCTAGCCTTCTTAAACCCTAAGGTCATTGGCTGCAGCAACACAGGCCTTCCATCTGTCCCTATCTTGAGCAAGATCTATATATTATTTTCCACCCCTACCGATTTCCTTCAGGTCCATCTCAACGTTGTCCCTCCATCTTCGTCTTGGCCTTCCTAGAGGTCTCTTACCATCAGGTTTCCCAACAAGAATCCTGTAAACTCCTCTTTCCTCTCCCATTTGTGCCACATGGCCTGCCCACCTAAGTCTTCTTGATTTAATTATTCTAATAATATCTGGAGATGAATACAAATTATGTAGTTCTAAATTATTTAACCTTCTCCACTCACCTGTCTCCATTGGTTCTTAATACCCTTAATACCTTAATACTCTTAATACTCTTAATACCTTTCCTAATCATGCCAGGAGTAAGCATTGTATGAAACACATAATTGTACCAGGGCACTTAGCATATACCTCGGAATATATGCTGGTGGGGGTGGGGTTTTGTCAGGGTCCCCCTTTTTATTTCTTTATGCCAATAGGGATGCTGAAAAACTGACGACGTTATCTCAGTGTAGCCAGGTTGGGCCCTGGTGTTTATTGCAGGAGGAACTAGAGGGAATTCTTCAGTGGCCTCCATGTTGGTTCCTTAGCTACGTGTAATGTTGATGTCAGTCTTCTTCTGGTCAGCGGCGGACTCGTAGGTGTTGTCTAGGTCCAGTCTCTCCGACGAACACACACATTTAGGCACGAAGCTTGTCTGTTTGACTAGTTCGTTTCTGACCTAATCCTTCACTCACGCGTGCCACGTTGCAATACATGGACTTTTGCTAGGCGAGGCAGAAACGGAAGGCCAGGGGAGAACTGTTACGTTGCCCAAAGGAAGTTAACTCTTCCTCAAAGGTTCATCAAGAGAAACCACAGTTTCCTCTTGCTCCGGGATTCCTGAATCATCATAAGAACACAACATACACGTAGATTTTCGATTGTGCTGCAATAATTGGATGCGACTGGTGATATTTTCGGAGTACATTACAAGTTTTACTAATAATAGTTTGCAACATGGGCGGTTATTCCGTGTAATGAAGGGAATGAGTCATTCCCTTCTAAAGTAGAACACATTCTAATTTATTAACTCTGTTGTTGTTGTCAATTTATTTTTAGTTTCATTCAAACTATTTTTACGTAGTCACATATCTTCTTCTAAAGGTTGTTGTATTAGCCACGAGAGGTTTCTCCTCGTCCGTATGTCGCTCACCCTCGGTATATTTCGTGACACTTCGGAGAAAAGGAGCCCTCGGCCATATGCTCCGTGCCTCGGCATTCTTCGTACATCTTCGGCATACGGAACGCATGACCGAGACTCATTCGAGCCTCACAGTTTCTTACGAGTTAAATGTGCCTAAAAAATATTTATATTGTAATATTTTATCTTCATTCACAGCGAATTTTATGTTGCGAGTTATCCCAGTGAATTTCATGTACGCTATTCCTGGAATTTGTTTAAAAATCACACTTAACAGTTAGCAAAATCACTGCGCTTCAATGGACTCGAAGGGAATGAATCCGCAGAACTCATTCCGCGTCTTGCGGCAGCCAGCTGATGGTTCTGGGGAGAGGGTACGTGATGAATGCTGGAAACACTCTTCGTCCAGGGGCTGAGATCGAGAAGTTTTATGAAGAAAAAACGTGTTCATTTTAATCCAGACCAATGTGGAATATTAGTTTGGGTGCAGATGATCATTAAAACACTACTGTTGGCTTTGCGTCCTATTTTCAAATGAGCTTTTCTTTTAAGTCCACTTTATACACAGATAGGCTAGTCGGAACTGGACATACAGTTGAAAGTTGGAATTGAATCACTATGTGTCTCCACCGGGTATCGAACTCAAGACCCCTTCATTACAAGGCGACGGCGTTACCACTATGTCATCCGAGAGAGAGTGTGTGTGGAGCAGTTCAGGTTTAACTTTTACTTAAAGCATTCCAAACTCGCATCCATACTGGAAATCTGATGGCAGCATTTGAAACTATGAGAATAGACTTGCAACAAGGTCGACATCTGAAACTGGAGATCAGGAATCAAGAACAAAAGTTAAAGTTTTTACAAATAGTTGATAAAAAGAACTCCAAAAAAGTTTCTCTTAAGACGCTTTCTGTTCTTTGAAATTAAGTTAATGGTCAACATTTTGTCTTGGCTTGTTTCAGAAGGGAAATAAGTGTCGCTTATTTCTCAGATGAATATATCTAGAAGGGAGTACAAGACGTTTTATTTTATTTTAAGAAAAGCGCCTCGTCATCTTCTATTTTCTTTCAAGTTTTGTATGTTAATTGTTTTCAACAATTCCTGTGACTACAGTGCTACTGTCATTTTCAGCACTTCGCCGTTTCACAGTTACTGCAGAAATACCCAAGGCAATTGAGAAGAAGCTAAAATCTGAAATGAAAATGGAGATGGATTCTACAATCTAGTGATAGAAGAATCTCTAACGTTACGTCAACTACTTAAATAAGGTTTTCATTATAGATTGTGCAACTAACTGTACAAAAGAAATAAACATAAAAAAATACAAATAATTTCCATGTTCTATGGCAAAACTTCTCATGCAACCCAAAGTTACTCAAAAGCTCGCCAGGTGCCACAACTGAACTGAGGTTTACAAAATGGCAGTGTTTTTAATTCCAAATGGCGGTTCACATCATTATGTAACTAAATAAACAACATCCTATCGAGATAAATCAAGTGCTTCTCTCTTTTCCTATTTTGAAACTTGGTTTATAAATAAACTTTCGCATACATATTATTCCTCTCTTAATGGGTTCTAATTCGGAAAGTTAAAACAACATGTCGTTGCTCCCGGCGTAGGAAAAATGCACGAGGAAAAAAGATACGCGAGTTTTTCCTCTTGTTGCAGGTTTCCTGGGTGACTTTTTCCCCCCCTCTCCACGTCCTTTTTTTTTAGTCCTGCCGCTAACTGAAAATCGCGGCCAGTCCCCATTGATCGCGGTTATCGGATTTGGAGTTTTCAATCGCGGCAATTAGGGAGGTGAGCTGCAGGTATTTGGGAGGATAGAATTAATTGCAACATTATCCGCCGATGTGGGACTATCTGGGAAGGAGAAGAAAGGAACAGGAAACAGAACAAATGAATAAAAAGAGCAGCAACAAAAGAAGCTCTGCAATGGAAAATAGGAAACAAGTTCGGAAGGAAGGGATTCAATTGGATTCTCACGCAAAGCCGTGAAATTAGAGTTGACTGGAAACTTCCATGGTATAGAATCTCATTTCCAATGTGAATGAGGCCGTCTGGATTATATGTATCGCCCGTGTTCAACTACTGAAATCGAAGATGTGTTAAACTGCCATACCCTTTACAGTCAGATTTTATGTTTATTATGAAGCTTTCAGATACTTGGATGGCTATTGCTTTTATTCTTATAGAAATCATGTCCGCAAGATGAGGTTAATTCGTGAATTATTATATTCATTCATGACATGACATGACTATTGCTTTGGTGGTTGTTCCTGTTTGACTTGATGACTGCTAATCTATCATCTATCTATATATAATATATAAAAATGGATGTATGTGTGTGTTCGTTTGTTCAACAATAACTCTCGAACGCCTGGAGCGATTTCAACCAAACTTGGTACACGTATCACTTGCAATCTCTAAAGAAATACTGTGGGGGTAAGACACCCCCGGCACCCCTATGGGTGGGGGTGGGAAGTGGACATAAAATATCATTCTGTTGCGTGGCATTTTCGTGTTATATCCTGCAAGGTATGCTTCCTGTAACACATCACGGCGAAGTTGGTTGCCTACACAGAAGGTGCGATATTGCTATCCTTGAGCAATTTCAACACATATCACTTACAATCTGGAAATAAATACTGTGGGGGTAAGACACACCTGGCACCCCTAGGGGTGGGGCTGGGAAGGGGGTGACATGTAAAAATAATCGAAAACGACCGATATTAGTGTGGAATCCATAGTTTACGGGGTCGGTAAGATGAATAGTGACACTACCAACTCCAAGTTCCTTTCACACTATAGTTAGAATTCATTATTTTCCTGTCTAATAGAATATTGGGATAAATAAATACGCGGGCAACGCTGGGAAATCAGCTAGTATATTATATAACACGCTCATGATTTTAATTTTTAACAACCAATTAATCAGCTACATCAGTTCTCCTCTAACACCAACAGTGTTGGTTGGCATCTAGTATGTTTTTTTGGCATTGTACAGTCAGAGGCAATAAAGGTGGGACATCTAGATCCTGAAAAACTCGCTTCCCTGTAAGGCGTGTGTGTGTTGCCTATATTTACAGGGGTCTTAGAAGTTGGCATTGAAAATTTGCTATTAAAATTCACTTATCGCCTTAAGAGTTAAGAGTTAGGCAGCTTATATAACGCTTGGCAGGGAAGCGAGGATCTAGGTATCCCATCATTATTGCCGATGACTGTACATACCTATCCAGGTTTATTCAGACGAATGAGAAAACAAGCACAAAGACACTTCCCTGCGTTACGAACAGGATTCGAACTCAGATCCTTGGTACACACTAGAGTGGTTATCGCTCTTCTTGTACCGAGTTCCATTCCATGTGTTAACATCAAATTTCTGGTTTTGACCCGGCATCTTGAGAACAATATTGGAGAGAGACGTAAGAAAAGAACATATTTCGGTTCAGAAAACAATGTAAAGGCGAAGGTGGGGCTTGGTTCGCTAATCACGCGTTTCACAATGAAAAGTTGCTTAACAAACCTCAAAGAGATGTTTCTACACTGATTTACAATAGTATAAGGCGCATTGAATAGTTGAAGTTTATGTGTCGGAAATCCAGATTGGAGTCCATATTTTTCAATTCATTTTTAATTAGGATCATTAGTAGAACAGTTAAGGCAGAGTGCTGCTAATGGTGAACACTTAAAGGAGATGCCCATTTTGAATTACTTGTTAACAACTAAAATGCTTCGAAGTATGCTTCACTTATTCAGTATTTTGTGATGAATAATTTTATTGCTCACAGGCAATGTTACATTGAATTCTGGTTTAGGAATATTACATTATATGAAATATGGCAATGTTCGCCATCGTGGTGTAATGGTGAATACATTTGATATTACGTAAAAATTATGTTTGAAGTTTGGTTACTTCTTAAGAAGTCGATTTAACTCAAAGACCAAGAAAATCTATACACCATTTCTAAACAACAGTTTTGTAACCTTGAAGATGATATGAAAGCAGCGGAGTGCGGCGGTGGCATTTATCCTTAGGGAAGCAGCCCAATAAAAATTGAGAACTGCGAAAATATTTAAGATATTTCTACCTTTGATCTTTAAGAAGTGATTATTTGAAGGTGAAAAGTAGTATTTGTCTGTCTTTGCAAACACATGTCATTTCTTCCTAAAAATGTCCTTTGCATTCGATTTTTGCAATAGATTTTTCAAACGATTACGCTCAGGCATGATATGTTACTCTTCTATCAAAAATCATAGATTTTGCGTCTCTACTGTGCCCCAAAGCTCTTAATTACATTTTAAAGAAAAAGGCTTTCAACAGCATTGGTACAAAAAGAATCCCTGTACGTAGAAATGTAACCGTACAGTTTGCATCACTACTGTAGCTACAGCAGCAGACCTTACTGATGGTACCGCGATTGCATTACAGCCTTGCTGATTGAGGGTAAATGTATCGTGCATAGAAGCTGGCTTATTATTGGATGGTTCAAGGTCACAGAGTCCCGTTTCAATTTCTTGCTTCCTCCGGATCCGGAGTGTTGGGCGAAATACACAGATGTTTTGTCAGATCGGCACAAGATGGTGCTAAGGGTTGCCATCTCGAAAATAAACTGACTGGGAGGACTGGAAGTTGATTCCTTTGAAATGGTATAAAACAGTTGTAGATAGAAATAAAGTAGAAATAAAGTATTTTGCAAATGAAACACTGTGAGTCAGTAGTGCTGGCCTTGCTGTACTGGAATGCACGTGCATGCATGAAATATAACAACAATCAAAAATATAAACCTTGGGCAAAAAAATGCTAACAGTTCAAATAATTCAAGAACAACTTTGCATATCTCAATATATGTCATCGTTAATGTCAATCAATAAACATGCTATGTGATTATTGTATACGGTTAATAGAGAAATTTAGGGAGAACTTTCATTTAACAGCGCGAGATAGTGGCCAACACGACGTTGACGACTGTTCGCTATTACCCCAAAACTCGCCAACCAGCAATACTGCATTTTCAACCTGCCATATTCAATGCAAGAAAATACAAAAACACTCCTCTGACATCTTACGTTATAATTCATAACGTGAATTCTAGAATAAAGCAAATACATTAACCTCCTTCCGAAATGTATCTTTCTACTTATAACAAATCGCAAACAAGCACAAATACTGTTTCACTACTGATCAATAGCTTAATGGCGATACAAGAGAAGTATATCCAGTAGTATACGGAAGATGGCAGCACTAATCAAGCGTGCTTGAAACTTTACGGAAACTTCATACTTGCGTGTTCCCTAATACCCCGCGTTCACCATTACCCCATTTTCCCTTATGTCGCAAAGAATTAAAATCTGTATGTGGTCAGTCCTGGCCTGACTGCTGAATATTTCTCGTAGTTCATTATCCTTCAGGATCATTAGTATAACAATAAATTTGAAATGGAAATGCGTATGTGGTCAGTCCTGGCTGGGTTGGCAAATATTTGCTCCGGGTTCATTTTCCTCAACTTGCCCCCTGCTTGTAGGTTGTGTTTCAGACCCGAATAGGAATTCAAGGCGGAACGGTATGTGTCGGGTTTATGGACAGAGGAAACGAACATTAAATTTCTCGCAGGCCTGTATCGTGTCTCTAGGAACACCGACGTGTCCCCTGGAAGCCTTGATCAATTAAGTTAATTGGTAGCGAAAAGGTCGGGGAGGCAGGAGAAGGTCCTGAAGGGGGGGAGGCGGTAGGTCGGAATCCTTGGAAGAGACCATGACCAGACGTTCTATTGATCCACGCTCCCGACTGGGACTTGGGGGGGGGGGTGTCTCCGAGTAAAGAGGGGGCACCAGATGGAACGCATTTGAAAACAAGTTGTTGAGGAGTTGATTATTTCAGAGACAAAATCAGGGTGGAGTTAGGTAAATAGCGAAGCGACTGAGGTCTGGTTGGTTCTTGTGACGTGAAGTGTCTCACTATATATACTTGTCACCCCTCAGGGCAAAGTAAACTTTCACATTGTTTACTGGACATCAACAGTTTTGTCAGATGTTCCCTTTCCGCGCTAGGAGACCGAAAAATGCATTTTATCCTGTTTGTAGGAAACTTGCATTCGCATGGTTTCCAGTGGTTTCCAGCTCGATAAAATGTAAGTCTCCCCGGCTGCGAGAAACATCGATCTTATGTGTCCTATCGGTATATCGAATCATATATAATTGGAATAAATCGATATCAAACGATAACCATGAAATTCACGATATTGAAAGATCTATTACAATTTGGGAATTTGTTCAAGAATTTCTAAAGCTGTCCCCTGTACATTGAATCGTGCCATGTGGGCACGTGCGGGGTAAGGAGATAGGGCTTCTCCCAGTCTCGATCTCGGCAATAGCAGAGCCGAAGTAAGCAGCACCACGAGCCTTTACCAGCCAGCATTGTGACCAGGTTCTCAGTAGGTGAGCCCCCGATCCGCTTCACGCAGGTACATTGCCTGAAACATTCCCAACTTAAACTCCAATCACGGGAATTGAACTAGGTCTTTCCGCCCGGCAATCCGACTTCTGATCTTGCGGCTGGAAAGCGACGAATCGGCGTTCGGTTCGATTGTGTTCGGCTGTGACCCTCTTTTACGAGGACCCTCATGAACGCTGGGAGATAGCGGTGAAATTACCTTCGCTCCTTGTAGTTGCTTTAATCGCACAAGCACAATCACAAGCAACACTTGGCAACATTTCCTTGGGGGGAGCAAATGCTGTTCCCAGAACATTGAATCGGAGGAGCCGATGTGGTTCCTTTAAAGTTCTCATAGGAGCCGATATTGTTTCTTGGACATGGTCTCAAGGGAACGGTTTTGCTCCTAGAACGTTGTCTCACAAGAGCCAATGTTATTTCTAGGACGTTATCTCAAGGGAGCCATGTTGTTCCTAGACTGTTGTGTCAAGGAAGCCGATGTTGTTTCCAGAAATTTGTATCAAGGGAGTCGGTGTTGTTTCCAGAACGTTGTCTCAAGTGAGTCGATGTTGTTCCTAGGACGTTGTCTCAAGAGAGTCGATGTTGTTCCCAGAACGTTGTCTGAAGTGAGTCGATGTTGTTCCCAGATCGTTGTTTCAAGTGAGTCGATGTTATTCCTAGGACGATGTCTCAAGTGAGTCGATGTTGTTCCAAGGACGTTGTCTCAAGTAAGTCCATGTTGTTCCAAGGACGTTGTCTCAAGTGAGTCCATGTTGTTCCCAGGACGTTGTCTCAAGTGAGTCCATGTTGTTCCCAGGACGTTGTCTCAAGTGAGTCAATGTTGTTCCCAGAACGTTGTCTCAAGTGAGCCCATGTTGTTCCCAGAACGTTGTCTCAAGTGAGCCGATGTTGTTCCCAGAACGTTGACTCAAGGGAGTCGATGTTGTTCCTAGAACGTTGACTCAAGGGAACCGATGTTCCCAGAACGTTTTCTCAAGGGAGCCAATGTTGTTCCCAGAACGTTGTCTCAGGTGAGTCGATGTTGATCCCAGAACGTTGTCTCAAGTGAACCGATGTTCCCAGAACGTTTTCTCAAGGGAGCCAATGTTGTTCCCAGAACGTTGACTCAAGGGAGTCGATGTTGTTCCTAGAACGTTGACTCAAGGGAGCCGATGTTCCAAGAACGTTTTCTCAAGTGAGTCAATGTTGTTCCCAGTACGTTGTCTCAAGTGAGCCCATGTTGTTCCCAGAACGTTGTCTCAAGTGAACCGATGTTGTTCCCAGAACGTTGTCTCAAGTGAGCCGATGTTGTTCCCAGAACGTTGACTCAAGGGAGTCGATGTTGTTCCTAGAACGTTGACTCAAGGGAGCCGATGTTCCCAGAACGTTTTCTCAAGGGAGCCAATGTTGTTCCCAGAACGTTGTCTCAAGTGAGTCGATGTTGTTCCTAGGACGTTGTCTCAAGAGAGTCGATGTTAATCCTAGAACGTTGTTTCAAGGGTACCGATGTTGTTTCTAGAACGTTGTCTGACGATAGTCGATTTTGCTCCTAGGACCTTGTCTCAGAAGGGTCGATGTTTTTCTAGAAAGTTTACGTCAGAATTACAAAAATTGCCACACGGCCCTCAAAGATGATTAGAAGATAGATATAGTTTCCCAGGTCACCCGCCAATAGATTTGGTAGCTAGTGTAGACATGGCAGTGTAGCGCAGTTGCACAATAAACACAGCTCCCACTTATTTCAACTTGTAGGGAGTAAAGAATAGGATGAGCAGACCAGCGCGATGTTTGCTTTGGGATTACACAACTGCTGTGACCTTTTGGTAGGAACGAATGAAGTAATTGACAGTTGCAGACAAAAGAGCATCGAGGGAAAGCCGTGGATCAAAATGATCGGGAGAGGAGGAATTCGTTACAACTGGAATGAAAAATGAAGCTCGGTTATCGAACAAGGGGTGAGGGAAGAGGGAAACAGCAACAAAGAGATGGAAATGCGTTTCATTTTTGTTCAATTCCATCCCAACATTCGTTGATTATTTCCCAAATCGTTGAAAAGTAAGATAAGTACTTATTCAAGCAGCAACTAAGCACTCCATTGTGTTTCATAAGCGGAAAGGGGGGCTGGTTCAAATGTTGATAACACTTACAGTTCTATAGTGAATAAGTAAATGAAGGGAATCACTGATGATGTCCTATTTTCATCAAGAAATTGATGTCCGAATAATTTGTTGATTCAGTTGCATTCCTTAGAAAACGATATTCCCCATTTCTATTGCTGTTATTTTACATCGATTTTTTTACTATTTGTATTAGTTGCGACCAAGGCTGAGCGGTACCAATATTTGCCGATACCGATATCCTGACCGATTCCAATCGATATTCTGATCGATTCCAACCGATATCCTGACCGATTCCAATCGATATCCTGACCGATTCCAATCGATATCCTGATCGATTCCAACCGATATCCTGACCGATTTCAATCGATATCCTGACCGATTCCAATCGATATCCTGACCGATTCCAATCGATATCCTGACCGATTCCAATCGATATCCTGACCGATTCCAATCGATATCCTGACCGATTCCAACCGATATCGTCACCGATAATTGCATAATTTCAGTTTAAAATAACAATAAGGCTAGTTACTGAGTCATAAAACTCATCGCATCACATTGTATTAATGACATTAAATTAATCCCAAATTATTCTCATGTAACATTTTCTGTGAACTTCTTTCTAGCCCCAGAGGATACAAAAGAAAGAAGTTTAAGAAATGTTGAAAGCTTTTACAAGTATTGCAGTTACATCGAAAAATTGGTGAATTATTATAAGTGTCTTTGCTTCAATTTCATGTAAACAACATTCTTGTCGTTTGGGTTAACCTGACGAGGGAGGAAAACGACGTAAAAATATGTACAAATGCAGATAGCTATTCACGATTAAAATTACCACCTGAGCGCTAGTGTCGCCTCCAATATGGCCGCTCTATGTAGGATAAATGTTTGTTTTCATTCAGTAGCAGTACGTAATAGTAGCGTGTTGTCATTGCTGGGATGAAAGAAACATTTAAATTACGCCATATTTTTAAATGTTGCTAATGCTACGTGAACTCCAGGAAATATAACAAAGGTGAAGCTGTGCTGAGAGCGAAGCATTTGATACACTGGTTCTTCAAAGCAATGCTGTTTCATCTGCACCTCGGTTGTAACTGGGACTCTCAGATATGACTTGAAAATAAAGCAATTCACCTGCATTGCAAAGCTTGGGCAGGAGAAAGATGTAAACATGCCGTTGCAATTCTTTTCCCAAAGAGCCAGGCTGGTTTAATAACAACACAGGATAATAATAATAATAACAACAGCACTGAAAATTAACTTACTGCATGAAACATCAACATTAGCATGTCAATTTCGTTTTTCTGACTTACCTTTACGATTACAGGCATTAATTAATTCTCAAACTATTTTCATCTTCGCACTTAATCGACTTGCACCTGTTCCAAATTACATACATACTACATCGTTTTCGAAGAAAAAATGTTGTATTCATAAAGAACAATTTAAAACTTACTTTCATGGTAGACCTAATAAAATCATCTTTCGGAAAATAAAGTGAACAGATTCGTGCATTCTTCGTAATTTCCTTGCCGCATTTCAGTTATGCCAATCAGTTCTGTTTTCCCTGATTTATTTACACATTTCATTTTGTTGATTCCACGAGATGCAAAACACATGTAAGATTTTGATTTGTCCTGACCTACAGAACGATTTAAAGCCAAAAACTGAACAGTAGACGTTACTTTTTCACATATTTGAACGGCTTCAACACAGCGAAGCGCAGTGAAGTATCCTACGTAGAGTGGTTCCTGAAAATCTCACCAGATGCCATATCGGATAATTTTAATCGCTAATATAATAATGCTCATTTGGCTGGCTCTGTTTATGCCCTGCTGTCCATTATTCTCTGTCATTTGCAAAATAAAAGCAAGTTGCTGCAGTGTCGACATCTGCTAGCAAATACTCAAAATACTTACAGAGCAGGGTAAGAATCCACAACACTCTTTCCCCACAGTGACATTCGTCACTTTCCCAAGAACTTCCGAATCAACCCAGCATGATAATAATGCTAGCTTTGAAAACGACCATGTTCTTACCTCCCACGAGTTTGTTAGCAAGAATTGGCAATGAATGGTTTCTTTTATTTCCACGTAGCGTTGACCTCCAGGCAGTTACATGCCTTCAATGTCACCGCTTCGGAGCAGCGCTTTCGCTTTTGTCCTGACTTTGATTTTGTCATCTGCTTCCCAGGAGGGTGCAGCATTTCTCGGAAATCTACATGGAACTTCCTATGTTGGACCTGAGGTTGGACCCTCAAGTCACAAGGAACGGTGAACGAAACTTTGAATAGTTTTGTTTTTCTTGGCCGTTCATCTAGCAACTCAAGATTATTGGTATCGGCGAAGAAAATCGAATCGATACTTACCGATACCGATATCGACTCAGCCCTAATTGCGACGATCGACGGACAAACACAATGATACAATATTCAGATCCCACCACTTCACTACGAAGAGGCTGACTCAAGCCAGATATCCCTCGAATGAATGCACCACTGCTACTCGCCATAATATTAAGTACACATTTTTGTTCAATCGTTAACTTTTACATCAAATACTCAAGTTAGAGGCATTTTTATAATTAAAAAATACAGCAGCCATGTGTGTATATGAGGGTCTCACTGACATAGATCACTCGTGGGCTCTCGTTTCCTCAGAGCGTCTGGCGAATCTGTTTGATATGTTTTTATATATACTGTTGTGCTGCAAATTATGATCCTGCAAGCAACGGTTGCTGTTTTTCTTTAATGGGAAGAGCGTGTTGCTATGGCGGCCTCACAGAATGCCGTTGGGGGTGAAGGTAGAAAGCATCTGGACGTTTCACTGGTAGGAATCCGAGAATAGGACGTCCAGAATTTATGCAACGTTTCATCCAGTTCCAGGAAAATAAAAGAAAAATCATTGCTGGTTTCGTTTACTCTGATTCTGAAGCAATTTGGTAAGTTGCCTCGGTTTTATTGATTTATATGACTGCCACGCTGGAGATTGATTGATTGATTTGGTGTTTTAAGTCCACTTTATGCACAGTAAGGCTAAGCGGGACTGGACCTACAGTTTAAAGTGGGATTAGAACCACTATATGCCTAGACAGGATATCGAACCCGGGACTTCTTGATTACAAAGCGACGACACCACCACCACTGCGCCATCGGGAAGGCCCGCTACCCTGGAGGTCCGGGTTCGATACCTGTGGTGGGTTGTCTCAGGTGCAAACTTTCACGACCATCTCCCTGCGTAGTCTCACACTCAGCCTCTGACCAATACGGTCCCTGGGGGCAACCGTGAGATAAGGCGGTTCGAGAGTAGTGCTGATGACATCGCCTCCAATTTGGCCAAGATCCAGAACGTATGGCACCTTTCCTCCACCCACCAACTATGTGCCTTCATGGCACGGTTCAGTGCACAGGGACCGACCTCCGTGGCGACGTGGTTAGCAGGGGGCCCCGGTTCGAATACCGACCTGGGCATGGGTGTTCTTTGTGAGTGTTCCTTCATCAATTTCATCATCCCATCATCACGCATCCTCATCATCGCGATTAGCCAAAAATGGGAGAAAAGCTGAGTAAAATAAACCCAATCTATCAATAAATGCACAGCGGATAAGTTTATTGTTGCTTTATATTACAAACATGCATCACGATCGTGGCACCGACAGAATGTTCCTATCCCAAAGTGAACTTCCGTCCTGTTGGTGCTAGCAGATGATTATCAAACGTACTTGTTTTCCGGGGAACCCGGTTTTTAAGGAAGGAATTAACTGCCCCCCCCAAAAAAAAACTTTCGGGACGCATAACACTTACCCGGGAATACGCGGGAATGGGAATTGTGCAGCAACACTTGGGTCGCCCTTCTTTATCAGAAACTATCAGGCTTTTAACGATAAAAGTTATAATTTGACCAATCTTACCAACTACTAGCTAGTAAATCAAAATGGCATTAGCAGGACAGTCTGTATACATCTCAAATGTACATGAGGTATCAATTGTTATTTACAAAACGATCTCAAGGTTGCAACACTGATCAAGTGAGCTTCACAACACCATTTTGGTCATTTTAGAGATGGCGCCTCCTGCATACACATGCACCATTGAAGAGCAGTGGTTTCTTGCCCTCTGGAAGCCTAAAACGTACAGAATTTCTATAGCAAATGAAAATTTAGTATCTCTGTGTATGCTTACCACACCAGCAAGTTTACTAATAGAGGAGAAAGTTCGACAATGGCCTGAAATGGGTGGACCTTCGCAGTAGCTAATAAGTGACTTCACGTGCACCACAAAGATGATTCCTCTTCTTGTGGTGTACGGGTCCTCCCCAGGATGCGAAATCACTTCAGATTGGTGGGGGAAGGAGCAGAGAGACAGACAGACACAGACACACACTCATACACACACTACGTGTCAATTATTAAAAAATCAAATTTTATTATAAAATATACAATATATTATATCGACTGTCCTTCATTCAAAATTTGATTGCAAATTCAAGATTTTAATATGCTATGATGATTTGCGTGACTAAGGGGCGAGGGAAAAAATTAAGAGATATTAAAAAATAATAGTATCCTAAATAAAATTCACATCTCAATACTAAAAGGTAAAGTGTTCCCCTGTGCTTAGCAGCACGCCATGAAGGCGTATATTGGGTGTGGGTGTAACGCCCCACACTTTCTTCATCCGGTCGTGAGTGGGGGTGATGTGATCAGCCTCACGCCCCTGACCGCCTTTACCCCCCAGGGTTTCCCCCAGGTACGCATGTTATTCGACACTGGGTGGGCGCCGGGGCCGCTTCCAACGTTAGAAAAGTTCCCGGATTTGAACCGGCCGGGGATCGAACCCGGGACCTTTAGCATGGACATCTAAATACTATTACATGTTTTATTAATACGAGGTGTGGCTAGAAAAAAACCGGACTGTTGCTACAAAATCTTTTATTGGTTATTTTTTACAATGCGAACATTATCCCCCTTCAAATTACTCCCCTGCACTATTGATACACCGCTCCATACGAATCTACCATTTCTGGAAGCAATGCTGGAAATCATTTTCTGAAACCATGTTCATGACCTTCGTCGCTTTTGTTTTCACAGGTTCTACGGTCGTATATCTGGTTCCTTTCAGTGCTGATTTGACCTTTGGGAATAAGAAGAGTCGCACGGAGCAAGATCCGGCCAATAGGATGGATGCTCTAACATTGGTATTCCATACGTGGCCAAAAAAGCCTTGACTGACAATGCCGTGTGGACAGGAGCATTGTCCTGATGAAGAATCCATGACTTGCTTTTCCACAAATCAGGTCGTCGTCTTCTTACTCGCTCAAAAAGAGTCGTCAGCACCGTAATGTAATAATGTTGGTTGTTTTGCAATAGCTCGAATAATCAAGCGACGATCTTTTCGAATCGATTCACCGACATTTGCAATGTTTGATTCCGTTATTGACGTGCAAAGCCGTCCAGGACGCGATTCCTCCGCTATCACTTCTCGTCCCTCTTTAAACCTTTGAAACCACTCAAACAATTGAGTGCGTGATAAACACTTATCTCCGTACACTTCCTGCAACAAACCATACGTTTCTGTGGCGGATTTTCAGAGTTTCATAAGAAACTTCACATTGATACGCTGTTCCACTTTCACACTTAACATTATTCCGACGGAGCACAGATGTACGGTTCACTTCGTCCACAAGCTACAGCGGAACCGAACGCCGCGCACCCTGGAAAATCACACAGTCGATAGGCAGGATATCACGTTATACACTCGTGCACCGCTTGACCTTGACGCGCTTGTCGTTTGTCGACAGCAACATCAATCCGGTTTTTTTTCTAGCCACACTTCGTATATTTATATTTTTTGCGGTAGCTGGCGAAAGGCGATGAGAAATGGAGAAGAAATAACAAGTCCAACTAATTTCTGGGTTTGGTGTCATCTGGGTTCAGTGTCTTTAGAGATGATGCTTTGTAGTCCGTTCTTTGCGCATGTCTTCGATATTTCCAATAAAGTATATTCGACTCCCAAACTAATTGTTTATGTTTGTTGCGAGAATAAAAACTCCCCCCCCACCGGAAAAGTTTGGTGGGGGAAATTTCAGGACAAAATCGTTGGTGGGGAGGAATTCCCCCCTGTCCCCCCGGGATTTCGCACCCTGGTCCTCCCCGATGGCGCAGTCGTAGCGTCGTAGCCTTGTAATCAAGGGTTCGATACCCGGTGGAGACACATAGTGGTTCGGATCCCACTTTAAACTGTAGGTTCAGTCCCAGCCTTACTGTGCATAAAGTGGACTTAAACACCAACTAAATCAATCAATCAATCAATCTTGTGGTGTACAGACAGTAACTCAAACTTTATAAATATATGTGGATCAGCAATGGGTCTGTGCTAAAATGCATCAAACTTGTGCAACTTAACATGCAGAAACCTACTACATATAAAACAAGAAACAAATTAGGGTCTTCATTTGACTGTCGCTCGTACAAATGATTTTGTAGAAGACGACACCGCTTAAATCCCTAAAGGCAGCCAAACTACACCACCACCTCTAGATAAAATAGTCTTTTCAGATTATAGAGAGATTTAGTTTCCTTTCAGAACCGTAAAATCACTCGTGATGAACATAACTTTATTTTCACTGTGAAAGTAATTACATTAGATTTATTTCTCTAATACTTTTTTAGGGTGTGTTGGGTCCCTGCTTCTGATGAGTTATGCAAGGGGTATCGTACGTCTCAGGTCCTGGGAAACAGATCCAGAGATTCGACTTTATCATCCTGATTTGGTTCATAACATAGTCAAATTTATCAAGTTTGTAGCATTCGAGTTGTAGCCTCCCCTTCAAAGAGGGGGACGAGGGGGCCTTATCTTGCGGACCTTGAACTTTTGAGTTGCAAGATTCTGCCAGCGATGAATCAGGAACAACTGCCCCCTTGGGAATACGCAGAAGGGGGGGAAGGGCTCTGAGATCCTCCGAAGTCCACCCAGGCAGCACCAACTTTAGGGGGTGTTTCAGCTGTTACAGCAACATGCAGTTGTGGTTTCGTTTTGGATAATGGTTTTCTAGGAATTACACTGTATTGAGTGGTTTTGGGGTTCACCCAGCCTAGTTAATGGGTACCTCTTGGGGGAAAACCCTCGGGGGAAAGGAGTGGTGCCGATCACGTCACCTTCACAAACGACCAAGATTGTCAATATGTGACGCTCTACCTCCACACACACACACACACACACATACACACACCCATATGCTTCGAAGAGATGTTGCACATCGCGCTGCGACGCCAAGGGTCCCGGGTTCGAATCCCGGTCGGGCTTGGTTGTTTGTGAATGTCCATTCATCAATTTCATCATTTCATCACTCATCCCCATCTTCGCAAATTAGCCAAGAGGCACAAAACGCGAATTAAAATAAACTAAATCAAATCAAATCAAAAAATCAAAAATCGAAGAGATGTTACAATGCAGGGAGGCGCGTAAGGGGTGAAGATTCTGAAGATACCCACATATAAACCTCCCTTTCAGGTTGTACACCGTGGACTTCATTATGCCGACTAGCCGGGCTCTGGCGTCTGGCCTTTAAGCTTGTATAACCCTCTGTGGGGCTAATGTCGTGTCCATATATATATTTTTTAATTATTTAATAGAAGATTCCAAATACAGCGTTAGCCATTTTACATTGGAACGATTTTATAGAACATAAGGACAAAAATAATAACATAGAAAAATTACATGTGGTTAAGAGACTAACATACTTTTAGTTAACTTTCTTCTAAAACGGTCCAGATTTTCAAAAATGTCTATTTGGCTTCCTAGATTATTATATTCACTGGACAGTCTATGGAACAGAGAGCGCTGGATGAGACACAATCTCGGCTTCTGAGAAGCAAAAAGTTGAGTGCTTCTTGTTGAGCGGGCAGGCACACGAAAGGGAATTTCCTGAAGAAGGCGGTCACTTCTGATGTTGCCATTCACTATTTTGTGTAGAAATATATGGTCAGCCAGTCTATGTCTCTCTTGAGGAGTTTGGATATTTAACATTTGCAGGAGGATGGATTTTTGCAATTGTTTTGTGGACGGAATTCGGTGTCAAATAATGGCCAGGAAGAAATTTAGGACGGAATTTAGTCTATCTGAATTTGAGGTGCATGCCATAGACCAGATCTGAGAACAGTATTCAATTTTAGGTGACACAAAAGATTTGTAAAAGGTGCTGAGGGCAATCAAGTTGTTTATTTCCGTGAAACGATAGAGAAGACCCAGCATACGCATTGAACCCCTTGTGACTGTAGAGATGTGCTCAGAATAGGAAAGTTGCTCGTCAAATATGACGCCCAGGTCCTTTTGTGCGGCAACTCTTTGAACACAATTATTTCTTATGAAATATTTAGTATTAAATGTGTTTTTTTTAAGGAGAAGGTCATCATGGTACATTTTTGAGGGTTGAGTTTTAAGTTCCATAATTCACACCACTTTATTAGAGAATCTAAATTTTTCTGCAGAAGTGTCATGTCACTGAAATTGGAGATTTTACTATATATTTTGCAATCGTCAGCGAACAAGAGAAGGTTCTTGCATGAGTCGGAAAGATATTCTGGAAGATCATCAAGGTACAGGATGAAGAGAAGAAGTCCAAGAACACTGCCTTGAGGTACAGTCTTAGAAAAAAAATACCTGGGCCACGGGACGTAGAATTTCGTAACGTCTTAAAGCCTGTTGTTTATGCAACCCAAATAACAAAATATTCGCTTAAGTTTGCCTGGTGATTCTGAGTTCTCGGGAAGGATTGAGCTTTGATAGCATGACTCGTGCCCCAGCCACAACAAACAGCTGGGTGCTACGATGCCTCCAGAAGAAAATTTCAGGAACTGGTTTCTTGACAAGAGCTACTCGTAAGGAAATACTATTCTTTCAAGTGATATTAGAGTCATTGTCAAGAAGGTTCGCTGAAATGATGGTTCTCATCACAGACCACATGCCACACGTTAATTGTTTAAGTCCAGTTCATGCACTGGACCTACAGATTAAAATGGGATCCGAACCAAATGCCTCTCTATTTGGTATTGAATTCGGAAGCCTTTCATTACATGGCGAAGACGTTACCACTACGACATCAGAGAGGCAATGGAACCCCTTGAGAAAGAGATAAGCGAAAATTGCTACGTGACAAACCATATTTGACCGTAAATGTTAAAAATAAGACAATATTTTGTACTGACAGTTTCGAACCGTGGGAGAGGCATATATTTTTTTGTACCATCGTCCATTTCACGAGTTTATAATTCTTCCTCACCGACACGAGTAACGCGAGTGGTAGAAGAAAAGCGAAGTAAAATAACTGAAACAGAAATAAAAGGAAAAAGCGAAATAAATTTTATTCATAATATTCTGCAGTCACTTGAGTTGTATTCACGGGATGCTATCTTTAAAGAAAGCCGTGGTCTCTTCCTTGTCTTTTTCGCTTTCTTTGTGCTCTTGCTTCCCCCGTCACGATTGGTCTAAAACTAATTAATGCGACGTTAATTAAACAATCCAAACAACGAAACAATGCACAATCAACTGCACAAAACAACATTCCAAATGTTTTCGAATCGGAAAACAATTGAGATGCTGTAAAATGACTTAAGATGCAGTAATAAAGTGGGAATTCGGTACCGTATAGAATTAAATCGGTGGAGATGTTCGATTTGATTGGATGTTTGTTATTTAGATTTGCTATTCATTCACTTTTGGCAAATAGCGACGATGAAGATGAGTGATGCTATGATGAAAATGATGAAGGGACACTTACCAAGGACACCCACGCCCAAGTCGAGATTCTAACCAGGGACCCATGGCATCGTAGCGCGCTGTGCTAACCACTCCTCCATGGAGTGGACATTATACCACATTTTGTGTGCTCAATTGGGATCAATCAATGGAATGAATAGGCATATTATATGATTAATAAATTCATATCATAATACCACGTCATATTATTCGGCACGAAGTAACATCAGAGACATTCAATCTTGCATTTTTGCCTTTCAACTAATTCTTTGAATTCAGATTAATCACAACAATAAGATAAATTATGAAGCAAATGATAGTTATTACGAATTACCTGACAGAAACAACATTAAGCAGGTTCGGTGGTCAAGCTCATTAAGTGATTGACATTCGATATCGTCGCCAAAGTTCCCGGGTTTGAGTACCGTCCTTGTCGGGGGTGTTTGACTATTTCGTCATCAATTTCATGTAATGGTCACTCGTCCTTATCGTCGCGATCATCGAACAGGGAATACAAATTATAAAAATAAATACGATGGTTGTTGAGTTGGTGTTGTTTAAGTCCACTTTATGCACAGTAAGGCTAATCGGGACTGGACCTACAGTTTCAAGTGGGATCCGAACCACTTGTGCCTCCACCAGGTATCGAACCCGGGACCCCTTGATTACAAGGCGACGACGCTACCACTGCGCCATCGGGGAGGCCCTAATAAATACGATGGAAGAGTACTTATTTCATCTCTCACGAAATCTCCTACAAAACCGGAATATATAAAATACATGTATATTCATTCACATACATTTTCGATTTCTATATTTAACTAATCGAGACCGAGAACGGGAGAGCAATTTTCAATTCGACAAACCGAGAGACGGAGAAACTGTCAAGTCTCGTTTCTTCTTGGCACCTCCGTAATCGAGTTGTTCTGTTTGTCATTGGCTTTGTATTGGCAATTATTGTCATTATTCTTCCCCTGCAGGTAAACCATAACGATGAATTATGATGAAATGAAGCAGATAAAAGGGCAAGAACAAGAAAGTCATGCCTGTTCGGGACTCCAACCCAGAACCTTATGTAACGAGATTTGAAATTCTGGAGAAGGCGTCCGTGTTTCGCTTGGTTTTCTCTTTCCTCTACTTCTCTTATATTATCATACATGTATAATAAAAATGGATCTGATACGATATGTTGCGATTCATAATTGTGCTGGTTAGATGCTACAGATGTGAACTCCAACCTGCAATATATTATTCCCTTTTGTTTCGTATCTGGTTGAACATGAAATTTTCTTACACTGTGACAATTTCTTTCTTAGTTTTGGTTTGGTGCACAGATATGCTAATCTGGACTCGACCTTCAGTTTAAAGTGGGATACTAACTACTATGTGCATCCACCGTGTATCAAACCCGGGATCCACTGATTACAAGGCGACGACGTTATCACTACGCCATCGAGGAGGCCCCATGACAAAATGTTATTCACTCGATCTCTACCATAATTTATTTCAGCATTTACATTTTCGTTTTCTTCTTCTTTTTTCCTTTTGTTAACTACTCTTATACAACTCTTTTTGCGTCTTCGAATTTCTTCTTGTTTCAGGAAAAAATAATACATGCTGGCTGTATAAAAATCCCCCGTTCAAATAGATAAAACGTTCACTCTCGAGAACTAATTTACATGTTTATCACTAACGTAACCATTAGGAAGGAAACTATTGAAATGTTAACTGATATAACTGCAGATGAAACAATACTTACAGCCACTAACGAAATATCTATTCTTGTGTAGCCTCACAGACAACAAGAATATGGTGAGTCATTCACTCTTGCTAATACGGGCAAAGGTCACTGAACTAAATGGTGGTGGCAAGCAAGCAGGCTTCTGCTCTACCAAAGACGAGGTCACGTGTTCCAGTTATAAATGGCGTACGAAATAAGGAGGAACACAGCTATCTGACGTATGTTTTGGTCCCGTCATTGCACGTAGAACACTTTATCGTCGTAGCCTTGAAGTTCCCTCAGGGCACTCCTACGTAAAGGCTTCTCAGCTAGAAGGATATCTTCCCCATTGAGTGGAGGAAAAGTGGGTGCGTATAGAGGTCCTTCAACTTTCGTATTCTTTTTCATTTCAGAACCCGTGCTGTATCGTCGACTTAATCCAATCTATCCGATGTAGGTCTTAGGTTCTGTTTCTGTTCGGTTATTTCACGTTGTCTTCCTGCTTATGTTATTCGCGACGAAGGTTCTGGATTCGATAATCTGGACAATAACGGGATTGTGTTAGTTGCTTGATTTGGTGTCTTAAGTCCACTTTATGTCCTGTTAGGCTAATCGTGAATGGACCTATAATTTAAAGGGGGATACGAACCACTATGTTCCTCCACCGAGTATCGAACCCGGGATCCCTTAATTACAAGGCGCCCACGATCCCACTGCGCCATCGGGGATTGTGTTCGAAACGAATGAATCAAATTTGAGTGATATGATATGCAGCCATTGGAAGACTATTGAAAGAAAAGCTATGGGAACCTGCCAGTTTTTCTACTGCAGACAGGAAACCATAAACATGGAAGAGAAGCTTATATTCTATGAAACCTGACGCTATGTGCTCGAATACTGGCTAAATATAATCCATAGAGGCATAGCAACGTTAAACAACCTCTTATATGATACATATACGTTTAAAAAGGTCGAAATACAAAGATTGTGTGCGCCTCACTGATGGCGTAGTGGTAAGGCCTTGTAATCAAAGGGTCTGGGGTACGATACCAGGTGATCGCACATAGCGGTTCGGATCCCACTTTAAACTGTATGCACTTCAGATTAGTCTATTTGTGCCGGTGACTCAGTCGGTAACGCGTCTGACTACCATGCTATACGCCCCGGGTTCGATTCCCGGCCGGTTGAAGCCCGGGAACTTTTCTAACGCTGGGAGCGGCCCCAGCGCCCACCCAGCGTCGAATGACATGGGTACCTGGGGGAAACCCTGGGGGTAAAGGCGGTCAGGGGGGTGATGCTGATCACATCACCCCCACTCACGAACGAATCAAGAAAGTGTGGGGCGGCGTGATGCTGATCACATAACCCCCACTCACGAACGAATCAAGAAAGTGTGGGGCGTTACCCCCACACCCCTATACGCCTTCATGGCGTAGCGCCAAGCACAGGTGAGAACTTTACCTTTTTTTTTTTTGCATAAAGTGGACTTACAACAAAATTTAAACTTGCGATAAAGATTATGATAAGGTATTAAAGAATTGGGTCTAACACATTTTTTTATTGTTTACCAATGACATTGTTAACTAATATTCTTAATTTCAGTTTCAAGATGAAATCGGCTACGAAATAAAAGGAGTGGGTTCATATTTCTGTTACGAAATTCCACTTTTGTAGTAGACCTGTGCCACAATAAGTTGTGACAATAAACAAATCTGAGACACTTTCAAAGTATTAAATTGCTATCTACGTATTTGGGAAAAATCTTTCAATATAATAATTTTTTTTGGACGCGTCAAATCATAGTATTTAATTCCTGTTTTAGCAGCTTTAAGAAACCTGATTTTTGTGGGGTGGGGTTACAAATGCCCTTTCTGCTCCCGTCAAGTTACGCCTATGACAAACAGGAATTCAAAGTAAAAGACTGTCCCGACTAAATCGGGAGACACGTTTGATAGATTTACAATTGGGAAAATCATAATTAAGCGTGTAGTTGAAAACAACCTATTTTCATATATTGCATGCAGCTCTACTTTTTCTGCAATGTGGATCAAGAACTGGGGACGTAGAGAAGCAAAACACTCCGCGTAACCAATAGTCACGTGACCCTCTTTGGCTTCCTGTCATGCTGACCTTCGCGTGAAAGACGCTTCTCGGTGTTACGACAGGCAAAATCACCCGATCATCGAAGGGTGCAATGTGTGTTGCCTACCCTCCTGCATTACTTGCTCCTATTAAAGCCTTATGGGGAAGAACTTTTTTCCATGACTGTACACCAGAAGATACAGCTTGATAAGAAGAAGACATTCCGGAAAGAACAACTTTCATCAATTTCATCGTATCGCCATTCGTCGCGATTAGCCAAAACTGTCAGAAAAAGGAAGCGACATAAAGCAAATCAATCAGTGATTCAAGTAATGTCCGAAGGTAGATTTACATTTGTACTATACTCTGTTCCAGAAGTCTGTGGAGGAACGAACGAAAACAAGTCATCTGCGCAAGTTGGACTCGAGAGGGCTCGACCAATGAACGCGTGAGGGAAACGCGACGTCAGCTACCATTCGTTTACAGCAGCGTGTACGGCTTTGCTCCGTCCACTCGCTTTCTCCTCTTGTCTACCGTCATGCGCGGCCTTGAGGCATGGGACCATGCTACAGAGGCATCTTTACAGTTTTAGGAATCTAGATACACGTTTATTCACTGTTTACGCTCCTTGTGAAAATAAGTTTGTTGTAGAGTTAATCACCAGTAGGATTGAGATGGATTTTAAATAAATTGGTAGTGATGGAAGAGAGTACATAGATCTTGCTCAGGACGGGGACAGATGGAAGGTCTGTGTTGCTGTAGCCATGAACCTTCGGGTTCAAGAAGGCTAAAGAGTGACTGAGTTAGTTTGTTTGTTTCATTTGGTGTTTTAAGTCCACTTTGTGTACAGTAAGGCTAATGGGGACTGGACCTACAGTTTAAAGTGGGATACCAACCACTATGTGCCTCCACCCGGTATCGAACCCGGGACCAATTAGTTTGTAGAGTTAATCATATCAGGAACAATTGACATGAAATAATATTAGACTTCAGTGGTGAGAAATGATCCATTAAGGATGCAATGACTCTTTTGATAATTAGGGACCTCAATTCAGATACAACATTTATGGGATTGACCTTTACGTTCGAAATGTTCTTTATTGTTCATTATAATAGAACGATGTATATAGCAGGAAGCATTCGCGCGGAGGGTAAGGGGGTTGAGTCCTCAGTGTAAGTAATGATCGCGTTTAACACACGGCAACTGGTCAATATAATGTTGCCACAGCTCAACATAACGTTTGCACAGGCTACAACTGTTATACAAGGAATGTAATCAAGCTCGAACAATCAATATGGTGATGGAAATTGCGGTAAGAGCCGCAAGAGAATACTAAAAATACACAATTCTAGTTTTACACGTTCCCATATGCGTCCTTCCTCTAATACACACGCGCGCGCCGACACAAAGCCAGCCGACGGGTTGAGTGGTCGACTCTTGATCTTGGTTTCGGTTTGTAGTCCCACCCTGGGCTTTCCCTTCATCTATTTTATGTAATCATCAGTCATCCTCATCATCGTGTCTGAAAGTGGCAGAATAGTGACGTAGTAATAGGTATTATGATTATGAAACATGTGAAAAACGGAGTGGAAGAATCATACCACTAGCTTTATCCTTCATTTTAATATAATATAGGTGGGGTTCATGTGACGTTACGATGCGCACAGCCGCCATTTTTGCTGCCAATTTTATTTGCCGTTTGCAAGGAAATATCCATGATCAGCACCAACTACACGTTTGTTTTTAATCACGAGTGTGTTAGTATATCCCGCCCCGTCCACTTGAATTCCGTATGCTGACAAGAACTGGCCTCAATCATGGCTGCCCGAAGCCATAATGCAACAGTTTGTGACATAGGTGAAACATACCTATAAAATTCTAGCGTCGACCTCCTTGTGGAATGGTTATCATAGCGCGTTATGACTCCAGGGACCCGGGTTGTAATCCTGGCCTTGGCATGAGTGTTCTTTTTGAGTGTACCGTCTTCACTTTTATCATACCACTCATTAATAGATTCGCCTGAAGTAATATTAATACAATCAAATTTAATGTGAATTTAAATGTTAGGCAATGGCAATATATGTATTTTTATTATTGAGATATTATAAAAGAAAGCGCGAAGTCTACTTTAATTCCCCTTTCAACAAGTTTGTTATAATTTGTGCATAGTCTGATAACAACTGAAGATTTATGTGTATTATTTTTCGATTTATCAATAAAAAATAGGAAGCAAACACGTAAAATGTATTGGCTTAACACTAAGTTTAAAATATTGCAAGTGTTGCAATATTTTAAACTTAGTGTTAAGCCAATACATTTTACGTGTTTGCTTCCTATTTTTTATTGATAAATCGAAAAATAATACACATAAATCTTCAGTTGTTATCAGACTATGCACAAATTATAACAAACTTGTTGAAAAGGGAATTAAAGTAGACTTCGCGCTTTCTTTTATAATATCTCAATAATAAAAATACATATATTGCCATTGCCTAACATTTAAATTCACATTAAATTTGATTGTATTAATATTATTCAGTGTTTAGTGAAGCTGTGTTTGTATTATATTATTTTAACGATACTATGTATTTAAAGTCATGTATCATTTACTCTCATATGGATTTGATATTTGTACAATTTGTGTAATTAATATTAGTGTTCATCGACTATTGTGAGATGTGTTATATGTTTATATTTGAAAGTATTTAGCGATACTCTGTTGTGATTGTACTATATTGCGTTTGTATTTTGTTCTGTAACTTTGTATAACATACCTACTGCCTTCTCTATTCTCTATTTTCTGTATCTTTTTCTTTTGTAATTTTGTAATTCTGTAGTTCTGTAGTTCTGTAATTCTGTAATTTTTAAAATGTATATTTATTCTTTATTATAAATGTATTTAATATGATCCTTTGTAATTGGAACAATATGTTTGTTCTGTTAAGGATCTTTGCTAAATAAATAAAATAAATAAATTTTCACGAGTAGCTTAAAGTGGCAGAAAAGCGAAGTAAAATAAAACAACTCACTCATTCAGTCAATGCAGTGTTGTAAAATATATTAAAGAAATGTTTCCCATTCACTGCTTTTCCAAATTTGTTATAATTCCACTGCTAAAATGTTTCTATTTATCATGTTGTTCGCAGGCTGACATATTTCTTGCCAACCCGCGTTGTGTAGTACAAAGCGCTCTCAAGCCACGGATAGTTGGTTTGAATTCCAAATAAATATCTCATTATATATCTGTAAGGACATAACCTTCGAATATTACACAAGGATTTCAATTAGGTTATTTTCAAATACCATTCCATTGGAAACTCTATTTCCTATCTGCTTTCTTTCAAATCTTCTTGATTACAGCCGGACTTCGGCAAAGTTATAAGTCAATTAGTTCCATTTGACATTGGATTGAAGTGGACCTTATTCAATCTTCGTGGCCAATCCTTGCCAGTAAATGATCTCGTAGATAACGAATTGGGACAGCTTTGGGAAAAGGGTCGGTTCCCTCGGCAGGGGAAAAGCTTTGATGACGTCGCCTCTGATGTGACCGTCTGCCATTCCAATTCAGATGGGAGGGAGAACTCGTCCTGACAAGGATGGGTTTGTGGGTTGGCGATTGCTGGAGAGATGTAGAAAAACCGACGAAGCAATGATAATATAGATTATACGTTGCAACAATTAGTGACTGGGGTTTGCACCCAGACCGCGTTTTAACAATAGAGACGAAATTTTGAACAGGCTCTTCAAGACGAGACGAGACCGAGAAAATGACAAGTTCGTCTCGTTGCCATATCCATTAATAATCAAATTGTCAGTGATGATGCATCAAAATGTTAAAAAAGACAGAGTGGTGAATATTTTCTAGAGGCCAGAGCAACATGTAATCAAGAAAATATTTGCTGGGAGGAAAGGTGGAGGGGAAGACTATACCAAGGAGGATATTCGCCCCCTATATCCCCACTGTGGCGGCATCACTGTTCATCAGAGGCCTTGTCCGAAAGGTGTCAGACCGTACTTGAAGAATGGTCTCGCGGTTCAGTCTTCAAGCCTTGGACTGGAAGTGAAAGTCTTTTAGATTGCACTCCGACTGCAGCGCCAAATCAGTGGATAACGCTAGAATCACACAGCTTTTTCCGCGTTGTAAATACTTATTTTTCATCATAGAAAGAGCATAGCATTTTAAAATAGTCTTGTACTTACATTTGCTCACATTAGAAGAACTTTAAAAACACCTTGCTGACTTTCGTGACTTCAAGCAAATTAACAACGAGAGCACGAGTCAAGTATTCAAGTCTGCCACGATGCGTGCTCCGTGCTGTGGTCTCGATTGCCCTTTAAATGGGCGCTTTCCAACTGCACTAGGCGACGTCACTTCCGACTTAAGTCTGATTTTTGAACCTTTCGGACAGAGTCAGAATAAGATATCTATCTGTTACATTACGCCTCCTTTGATATATGTTTTGTTTTTAAAGAAGCTTCTAGAAGCTTTAGAGTGGAATGTAGACAGAAAATGTGTAAAATGAAGCTGTTTTGGAATGAACAATGCTGGAGCTGGATGTGATCAAGAAAAGAAAAAGTAATTGACTGAAACTTTTGCTAAGAAGGAATTTCCTGCTAAACGAAGTACTGGATTGAATGGTTATCGGGGGAAAGATCTGGGAAAGTACCTAGTATAAAGTACCTAGATATCAGACGATACCTACTTTTCAGTGGCGTATACTTAGTCCAAGATCTGGGCTATCTCTCTGTCACGTGATCTATGAAAAGAAATAAGTTTACCAACTCCTAAGAAATCAGGTTGCCAACTCATAGGAAATCAGGTTGCCAACTCATATGAAATCAGGTTGCCAATTCATAGGAAATCAGGTTGCCAACTCATAGGAAATCAGGTTGCCAACTCATAAGAAATCAGGTTGCCAACTCATAGGACATCAGGTTGCCAACTCGTAGGAAATCAGGTTGCCAACTCGTAGGAAATCAGGTTACCAACTCATAGGAAATCAGGTTGCCAACTCATAAGAAATCAGGTTGCCAACTCATTAGAAATCAGGTTGCCAACTCATAAGAAATCAGGTTGCCAACTCGTAGGAAATCAGGTTACCAACTCATAGGAAATCAGGTTGCCAACTCATAAGAAATCAGGTTGCCAACTCATTAGAAATCAGGTTGCCAACTCATAGGAAATCAGGTTGCCAACTCATAGGAAATCAGGTTGCCAACTCATAAGAAATCAGGTTGCCAACTCATTAGAAATCAGGTTGCCAACTCATAGGAACTCAGGTTGCCAACTCGTAGGAAATCAGGTTACCAACTCATAGGAAATCAGGTTGCCAACTCATAAGAAATCAGGTTGCCAACTCATTAGAAATCAGGTTGCCAACTCATAGGAAATCAGGTTGCCAACTCATAGGAAATCAGGTTGCCAACTCATAAGAAATCAGGTTGCCAACTCATTAGAAATCAGGTTACCAACTCATAGGAAATCAGGTTGCCAACTCATTAGAAATCAGGTTGCCAACTCATAGGAAATCAGGTTGCCAACTCCTAAGAAATCAGGTAGCGAACTTTAGGATCACCATCATCATCTCACTGATATGAATAATTTTATTTACATTTTTTAATCGATTTTCGTCTTGTATTTTATTCTCTAGACTTCAGGCTTCGCAGAGCCTAGCTAGCCTAGAATATACGCTCCTGCTACTTTTAAATTAAATGGAGACTACGCTGACATAAAGCGTAAGGTGGAAGATCTGAAAGTCTGGAGGTTGAAGTGAAAGCCTGCGTATTAAGGCAAAGAAGAATGAAGAAACGAATACCTTGTATTGTTTCCGTTGCTGGGTGATTTCGGCGCGAAATGTCACTGAAACTCTATGAATATATCCATAAATACGGTTTGAGTTGTTGTTTCAAGTCCACTTTATGCAGAGATAGGGTAATCGGGACTGGGCCTACTGTTTAAAGTGGGATCAGAATCACTGAGCGGCTTCACTGGGTATTGAACCCAATAAATACGTAAATGGAAAACATTATTTCATGACAATCGTGTTTTTTTTTATATAAATATCCCAATGGAGAGGGGAGTGCGGCCCTTCTAATCACCTCCTTGCTGACGGCTCTGTTAAGAATGATGCCCAGGAGCTAAACACAGGCCGGTGTCAGAACTTGCCCTCCTGAGAAAAAATATTCAAGCGCAATTAAAGTGGTAAAATAGAGGACCATCAGGAAAAAATAGGAATTCCCCACTTTTTTTAGGAAATTTCTGGGCACGCCACTGTCTCAGGATGCAGGCAGAGTCTCCAGAGGTATGCGGTGCTGAGCTCTCGCTGCGTTTAATCACATCCTCGGTGATGTGGGTGGCCGTGGGACGGGATGGGGGGGGGGGGGCAATCGAGAAAACGGCGTTGCGTACCAGGGCGACAGCGATTCTTCCCGGGAGACCAGTAGAAAACCATTTCCATCATGTCGTTCCGCAGTGCGCATAGGGCTAAGTAAATTACTCTTAGGAGTTATAGATTTTCCCCTTGCGATGCAATGCATTTACCCCCACCCTGCGCCCCCAAACCATTATATCCGCCGTTATATCTTCTCTCCTTCCAACGCGCGAGAAACACCCACCCTTCTCCTCAACCCCCTCCGTAACGACAACCTGTTACCAGACGTAGACGCTGCCTCTGAGGCTGTTTAACTCGTTCCTGCGAGCTCCCATCACGCCGAAGGAGAACTAACGGAAGAAGATCTAAGGCCACCGAAGCACCTTCTTTAATCAATACAAATCGCCCATTTTGGAACGAGGAAAATATCCCTCATCATTCAATGTTGGAGGGAAAAATGCTTCGGAGAGAAGGGAATTCAACAATGAAATTTCAGTTAAGGGAGCATCTTCCCAGCAACCATATTGGATTTTCTGAGAGGAAAAAGGAAGGTCGCGGGGATAAAGAAAAATCTCTCCAGTTTTCCTCCTAAACTATCTGGTGGAAAGGCTAGGGAAATCATATTCAATGTCTGCTACGGCTTGTGATTGCCTAAAAGTGTGTGATTGAAGGGTGATCTTTTTTCCGTGACGATTTCCTTCTCAAGGAGATACCTTGAACAGAATAGGACAGGAGGTTGGTACTACTGAGTTGCAAGTTTCGAATTCTCGCTGGCTGCTAAAGATGGCAACTGAGAGATTCATGTACTCAGAACAGAGGTAATAACAACAGTAGATGCAGCTGCAACAATACCAAAAACAATACATTAACGACAGTGGCAATAACAACAGCAGTAACAGTACGAAAAGCATCAACAGTACTAACAATGACAGCATGCACAACAGTAAACTATCTAATACAGCATCATTAATCGTAGAGGCACCAACAAAGACGAGCGGCTAGCGACATCCATTAGCAAACTTGGAAATACATGCTATCAGCACCAAACCTGACCTGGCTAACCTATCCACGAAGGCATACAATGGCAGAAGTAAGCATGTAAAAAGATTAGACGGGTTAAGTTTTGTTAACTTATGCATACACGGATAGGTTATTCTGACCAGGTTTCGTGCTGTTAGCATGTTTTTCCAATTTGCTAAAGCTGTCGCTACGTGCTCGTCAACAAATCAGCGGTGGCAGTATCACAATAATCAACAACAGTAACAGTAGCTACAACAGCAAAAGCAGTAGCTGTTGGAACACCAGAAAATCAGCAGTAACAGTAGCACCGGCATCGGTAATAGTAAGTAGCATCATCAACATCAGTAATTGTAGAGACACCAACAAAAGAACAGTGGCAATATCTCAATAATTAACAGCAATAAAAGTAAGAACACCACCAACAGCAGAAATGGTAGCAGCATCAACAGAACTGCAGTGACAGTATCAATATAATCAACAGCAGTAAAATTAAGAACACCACCAACAGCAGTAATGGTAGCAGCACCAACAGAACTACAGTGACAGTATGAATATAATCAACAGCGGTAAAAGTAAGAACACCACCAACAGCAGTAATGGTAGCAGCACCAACAGAACTGCAGTGAGAGTATCATTATAATCAACACCAGTAAAAGTAAGAACACCACCAACAGGAGTAATGGTATCAGCATCAACAGAACTGCTGTGACAGTATCAATATAATCAACAGCAGTAAAAGTAAGTACACCACCAAGAGCAGTAATGGTATCAGCATCAACAGATCTGCAGTGACAGTATCAACATAATCAACAGCAGTAAAATTAAGAACACCACCAACAGCAGTAATGGTAACAGCAACAACAGAACTGCAGTGACAGTATCAATATAATCAACAGCAGTAGAAGTAAGAACACCACCCACAGGAGTAATGGTAGCAGCAACAACAGAACTGCAGTGACAGTATCAAAATAATCAACAGCAGTAAAAGTAAGAACACCACCCACAGGAGTAATGGTAGTAGTACCAACAGAACTGCAGTGACAGTATCACAATAACCAGGAACAGTAAAAGTAAGAATACCACGAACAGCAGTAATGGTAGCAGCATCATCAGAACTGCAGTGACAGTATCAATATAATCAACAGCAGTAAAAGTAAGAACACCAGCAACAGAAGTAATGGTAGCAGCACCAACAGAACTGCTGTGACAGTATCAATATAATCAACCTCAGTAAAAGTAAGAACACGACCAACAGCAGTAATGATATCAGCATCAACAGAACTGCAGTGACAGTATCAATATAATCAACACCAGTAAAATTAAGAACACCACCAACATCAGTAATGGTAGCAGCACCAACAGAACTGCAGTGACAGTATCACAATAACCAGGAGCAGTAAAACTAAGAACACCACCAACAGCAGTAATGGTAGCAGCTTCAACAGAACTGCAGTGACAGTATCAATATAATCAACAACAATAAAAGTATGATCACCACCAAGAGCAGTAATGGTAGCAGCATCAACAGAACTGCAGTGACAGTATCAATATAATCAACAGCAATAAAAGTAAGAACACCACCAACAGCAGTAATGGTAGCAGCATCAACAGAACTGCAGTGACAGTATCAATATAATCAACAGCAGTAAAAGTAAGAACACCGCCAAGAGCAGTAATGGTAGCAGCATCAACAGAACTACAGTGACAGTATCAATATAATCAACCGAAGTAAAATTAAGAACACCACCAGCAGCAGTAACGGTAGCAGCACCAACAGAACTGCAGTGACAGTATCACAATAACCAGGTGCAGTAAAAGTTAGAACACCACCAACAGCAGTAATGGTATCAGCATCAACAGATCTGCAGTGACAGTATCAACATAATCAATAGCAGTAAAAGTAAGAACACCATCAAAAGCAGTAATGGTAGCAGCAACAACAGAACTGTAGTGACAGTATCAATATAATCAACAGCAGTAAAAGTAAGAACACCACCAACAGGAGTAATGGTAGCAGCAACAACAGAATTACAGTGACAGTATCAAATTAATCAACAGCAGTAAAATTAAGAACACCACCCACAGGAGTAATGGTAGCAGTACCAACAGAACTGCAGTGACAGTATCACAATAACCAGGAACAGTAAAAGTAAGAATACCACGAACAGCAGTAATGGTAGCAACACCAACAGAACTGCAGTGACAGTATCAATATAATCAACAGCAGTAAAAGTAAGAACACCACCAAGACCAGTAATGGTAGCAGCATCAACAGAACTGCAGTAACAGTATCAATATAATCAACACCAGTAAAAGTAAGAACACCACCAACAGGAGTAATTGTAGCAGCACCAACAGAACTGCAGTGACAGTATCAATATAATCAACAGCAGTAAAAGTAAGAACACCACCAACAGCAGTAATGGTAGCAGCACCAACAGAACTGCAGTGACAGTATCAATATAATCAACAGCAGTAAAAGTAAGAACACCACCAACAGGAGTAATGGTAGCAGCACCAACAGAACTGCAGTGACAGTATCAATATAATCAACAGCAGTAAAAGCAAGAACACCACCAACAGCAGTAATGGTAGCAGCACCAACAGAACTGCAGTGACAGTATCACAATAACCAGGAGCAGTAAAAGTAAGAACACCACCAACAGGAGTAATGGTAGCAGCACCAACAGAACTGCAGTGACAGTATCAATATAATCAACAGCAGTAAAAGCAAGAGCACCACCAACAGCAGTAATGGTAGCAGCACCAACAGAACTGCAGTGACAGTATCAATATAATCAACAGCAGTAAATGTAAGAACACCACCAACAGGAGTAATGGTAGCAGCACCAACAGAACTGCAGTGACAGTATCAATATAATCAACAGCAGTAAAAGCAAGAACACCACCAACAGCAGTAATGGTAGCAGCACCAACAGAACTGCAGTGACAGTATCACAATAACCAGGAACAGTAAAAGTAAGAACACCACCAACAGGAGTAATGGTATCAGCACCAACAGAACTGCAGTGACAGTATCAATATAATCAACAGCAGTAAAAGTAAGAACACCACCAACAGCAGTAATGGTAGCAGCACCAACAGAACTGCAGTGACAGTATCAATATAATCAACAGCAGTAAAAGCAAGAACACCACCAACAGCAGTAATGGTAGCAGCACCAACAGAACTGCAGTGACAGTATCACAATAACCAGGAGCAGTAAGAGTAAGAACACCACCAACAGGAGTAATGGTATCAGCACCAACAGAACTGCAGTGACAGTATCAATATAATCAACAGCAGTAAAAGTAAGAACACCACCAACAGGAGTAATGGTAGCAGCACCAACAGAACTGCAGTGACAGTATCAATATAATCAACAGCAGTAAAAGTAAGAACACCATCAACAGCAGTAATGGTAGCAGCACCAACAGAACTGCAGTGACAGTATCACAATAACCAGGAGCAGTAAGAATAAAAACACCACCAACAGCAGTAATGGTACGAACTACTACCAATACTTTCGGCATATCAAGATCAAAGGCTCAGTGAAATTATATACATCTCTACTGATCGTTTGATTTGTTTTATTTTACTTCTGCAGCTGTTGGCTAATCTCAGATAGGAAAGAGATGAAGGACCACTCACAAAGGACACCCATGCCCAGGTAGGTATTCGAACCCGGGACCCTATCGTCAAAGCGGAATGTACTAAACATTCCACCACGGAGGCGGGCTATATACATTTCTATATCGACGATATGAAATTCGAAGTAAACAAGGCCAGGATATGCCAGAAGATTTGAAGATCTGCGTTGCTCATAGAAGTGAATACAAGTGTAATCGTAAGAACCAATCAGAGGGGAGAACTAGTACACAGTGGGTCAATTTCGATGAAACTCTTGATCTTATTTGCATATCTCTCCCGCTCTCTGCTCTTCCTGTATTTAGGCATCGGATGGAGAGAGGAAATAAAAGAGCGTAGTTTCGCCTCAAAGACGGTGAAATTGAAAGAGTTTGAAATGGGGATCCCTCGCTATTCACCAGATCCTCCTGATTGTTCCTCATGTTAAAAGATGGCTCATTGTCTTTGTTGTAGACGTCTCATCGGAAAAGCAAGATAAAAGATCTAATTCGCTTATGTAATGGAAGGGTTTAAATTCTATTTTCGTTCCTATCGTCCAGCGACCGTTTTCAGTAATACCAGTAGCAAGATAGCCGTTGTTTTTTAATGTTACAGAAGTAATGTGATCAATGTGTTTTCTAAGAACAAACAATGTGACTTTTTATTATTGTTACACAGAAATCAATCATGCACCATTTTGCCTGTTCTGAGTCAGTCAAGTCTTCTAGTAATCAAAATCTGGTGTGATTTTTTCTAGTGTTCTACCTGTATTTTATCATCTTTTCAAGTTTCCAACTGGACCAAATAAAGGGTTATTGCATTTGTTTTGTAATCTTGAACTTCATCTTTATTAGAATCTGTACTTTTGTGGTTAGGTGGTATACCAGCAACAGCTGAACCTTGCCCAGCAATAAAATCAATGCAGTTCATAAATCCTCTCCAAACACTGATCGTAGTATGGCAAATCGCAAACACAGATTCTATATAAATTGATGAGAAATGTTCCTCTAGTTGGACATCTAGATTGATTAATTGATTGAGTTGGTGTTGTAAGTCCACTTTATGCACAGTAAGGCTAATCGGGACTGGACCTACTATTTGCCTCCACCGGATATCGAACCACGGACCCCTTGATGACAAGGTGGCGACGCACTGCGCCATCGAGGAGACCCCAGACATCTAGAAAACATATTTTCGGAGTTAAGCTAGCAGACTTCTACCACACAAATTGGACCTAAAACGAACCTTTGTACTACATATAGTTTAGTAGATTGGTAACTTCGCCGTTCAACTTCAATTTATAAACAATATTCATGCTATAATTCTTGAAGCTTTCCTGTGAAATTCTCTCAGGTCAGTTCCGGATATACTTCCGATATTTCGAGAGCTAACGCCCTCCCATCTTCAAGGTTCTCTTCATCAGTGAAATTGGCTACAATTAAGATACAAGTGTTTTATTCTAGAACAGTGCATGAATTCGAGACAAAGTTCTTATAAAATTTGGAAGAAGATTGCTTACAAGATCGGGAGAACAAATATTAAAAAGGGTGTGTAAACAAGAGCACATCAAGAGCGGAGGGGTGGGTTCCAATAACGGTGCGGATTCCATCTCCATCGCAGACGCAGAAATCTCTAGTTACAGCTATGATTTTTATGAGAATGTCAGTCAGTTGGTATCACAAAAGTTGTCTTTAAATATGATTAAGTAACAGGCGAACATACGAACAATGTACTAACAACCCCTTTGCGAAACAGGCAAGCCTTCTGTGATTGTGGAATAGGAGCTGTTTTAAATCTTGTCCGAACAGAGTATAAACCAAAACGAACATCGCGTTACAAGCAGTTCTAAATATGCAAATGTAATTGTTGCACACCTGTCGCCGGCTACAAGCAACAAAGTATATTTGTTGTCTCCAGAGACATGGAGATTACGGAAAATATCGATGCTAGCTGCTCGTTCGTTGTATTGATTCCCCGCGTCCACACCTGTTACGACCGAAGCCTTCATTTCCACCCCGAACTAACCCCAACCAACCCCTTCCACTCCATTACGGGCACCGCAACCAGACGTTTCAACGCAGCCCATCATCACTTTCCCATTCCCTCGTCCGCCGGTGGAGGATAGCGGCTGAAGGGAAACGAACATGGAAATGGCATAAAACACTTTGCTGCTCCGAGCAAGGTTCATGTTCAAAGCAGAAATAGGATTTCTTGTGCTGGACGCTGTTGTCAAAATACGGAATCTCGTAAGCCCAAGGTTCAAGTAGACCTTGGCGATATTTAGAATCCTAAATCATTCTGGGAAGCTCTTTAGAAGTTTGGGTGCGTAGTACAAGAATACATTAGGAACCTTACAAGGCAAGGGCTTATTTATGAAGGTCTAAGGGGTCAGAAGCATTTTAAGAGTTGGAAACTAAAATTAGATAAACAAAATGCTTCATACAGTTTGATGAAGAGATTCTCAGGTGATTTCAGTTAGGTCAATTCTATATTCTGTTGTCAAAATACGGAATCAAACAAGCCCAAGGTTGAAGTAGACCTTGGCGATATTTAGAATCCTAAATCATTCAGGGAAACTCTTAGAAGTTTGTGTGCGTAGTACAAGAATACATTAGGAACCTTACAAGGCAAGGGCTTATTTATGAAGGTCTAAGGGGTCAGAAGCATTTTAAGGGTTGGAAACTAAAATTAGATAAACAAAACGCTTCATACAGTTCGATGAAGAGACTCTGGTGATTTCAGCTAGGTCAATTTTATATTCTATTGACTACAGTGCCGTCGAGTACAATTACGGCAAAAACCCATTCATGTACTAGTATTTTTTCTGGAACAACCTTGTATTATTCTGCATCATAACAATTTACTTCATTATTTAATACTGGGAATATTTATATATCTCTTAAAGATACGAAGTATCCTTTATTTCCTAAAGCGTTGTGTAATATTATGCTATCTGGTGTGGAATATGGAAGGATCTGATTGTTGGTACTTTAATCATCGGAGATCCGTCATACGTGACTGTTACCTAAACATGTTGGATTCTGAAACATTCCCCAGCCTTAACTCAGAAGCCGAGAATCAAGTCTGGTTCCAATAGGATGACGCACCAGAATACCTCGATCCCCCGTTTCCCGGCACTGGATAGGTCGACGAGTGGCCACCGCAAAGCCCAGACCTGACACCACTTTGGGGACACTTAGAACCCATAGTTTACGCTGAGATTTGTGATATGCAGTACTTTACATACAGAATTTGGCACACTGGTCAGCAAATTCACCCTACCTTTGTCAGTGGAGTGTTAATGGATTGGTAGCGTCGACTGAAACTATGTGATCCGAATCACAGAGGCATTTCGAGCAGCATCTATAACACATCCTATGATTTCACACTTTTTGGACACCCTGTGGTACATACCTGCATAATAATTTCATGGAAATATAGCACAAAAAAGGATTTGTTTGAATTAACATAACACGCCCCTCCCGCAGATCCGACCCGGAATTTAATATGTTGTAATTTTAATTTTCTGCAAATTACAGTATCGTATATGAGTTTGTGAAGCGTATACAGGTAAAGAAAACCACCGTTTTCCATGCAGACAACAATGAGTAAGATCAGATATCATTTGTTTGAGGATATAGGCGCCGACTCCATGGGGCTGGGGGGCTTTAATCCCCCCCCCCAATGTTAACGATGTGAGGGCAGAGTCCCCAAATAATTTTGCTTAAGAGGATCTAATGTATTATTTTGCTTCTCTTGTAAAGTTTACTCTGAATTTTTCCATATGAACTTAACTTTAAAAACACATTTGAAATGTTCTAGACCATCAACTTTGGGGGGGGGGGGCTATGACCAGATACAGCAAAATACATGACTTATTACTATATACTAAGTATATAATCGTGAGTATTGTTAACATTTTTACTAAAAAGAGTTTCAAAAGAAGATGTGCATGAACTGGGAGTGTGGATGGGACGTTCGGGCTACAAATGGCTCTCACATGACATTCAGAACGAGATCATTGATATATAAGGGAGATCTATTTTGCGCTCCATGGTACCAGATATTAAAAGTCGGGAATATTTTGCTATTATGATTGACAAAACTTGTGACATATCCATCCGTGAACAATTGACATTTTGCATTCGAACTGTAAATGAACATTTTAATATTTTTGAGGAATTCATGGGCTTCTATGAGATTCCGAACACTGAGGCCAAAACTTAAAAAAGAGAGGGAGTGAGTCATTCATCAATTTATTTCAATGATCAAAGCCCCCCAATAATTTTGAGAAGTCGGTGCCCTGCTTGAGGACAGGGGCGGCGCCAGGACTAATCATCTAGGGTTGCTGATGGAGTGCGGAATGAAATTTACGAGGTACGATGTTGATTGATTGTTTCAGATTGTTTCATTTCGCTTTTCTGCCACTTTTGGCTAATCGCGAAGATGAGGATGATTGATGACATGAAATTGATGAAGGGACACTAACATTCATGTCCAGGCTGGTATTCGAACCCGGGACCCCTGGTGTCGTAGAACGCCATGCTAACCACTACGCCACGAAAGTCGGCTGCTGCGATGTTGAAAATAAAGACAACATGAAACATTCATGCATGCATTACATCAAATACTAATCAACTCCTATGAAAATATGCCAATGAAACTGAACACTACTATAGTGCTTGTTTTGACACAACAACTATATGATTTGTAATTTTAAAAGAGCGAAGCGTGTTCAATGTATGCGAATGACATATATTGTGTCATTCTTAACAATATTTCTGACGAAAAAAGACAACATCCGCTGATTCTCTGTAGAGACTGCGATGCGGCTTCTCTTTTTAGATTAGGATCCACTAGCTTGCCTGTTGCATACAATGACAGCGGTCTCATTTCAATACCTAACCTTCTACGCTCAAAATGACGATGTAGTTTTAATCGTAATATGACACTGCAAGTAAATAGTGTTTCCGATTGAAAACTGGTTTTGAAAAGGGATGCTGAAAGGAGCGCGGATGAAAATTAAGGTGTGCGCTAGCACTCCTTCGCACCCCCACCTCTCCCTGGCGCCGCCCCTGCTTCAGAAGGAATATCAAGGAACTAAAGCTAATTCGGATATAGACGGTAGACGTAAAAGAATATAATAAAGAATACTGAATTCCACATCTGAATATTCGATTTAGTCGAAGGATATGAGATTGTATTCAGCGTTGACGAAGTCGTTTCAAACGGAAATGCAACACGCATGAACAGTGTGATGGATATCCATGATTTTGAAACGTGATTGGATTGTGCAACCACCTGCCATATCCTTAGCAATTACACCTACAATATTGGACTGCCAACATGTTCAATCTAATGGAAACAGGCTTCTCATTGTCCTAGGGACCCCACACTCGAAGTGCAGGTTAAAGGGGGTTGTATCGACCCTTAGGATATTACTGAAGCCGACGTATACCGACCTGGACATGTGTGTTCTTTGTGAGTGTCCCTTAATCAATTTCATCATATCACTCATTCCCATCGTCGCGGTTAGTCAAGAGTGGAAGAAAAGCTAAGTAAAATCTACCAAATCAGTCAATATTAGAGGAAAAGGTCTAAATATGGGTCCCCCTTTGTATCTTGTCATTTTCGGAGGGAAAAAAAATATATCAAGCACCTGCCTTTGAAATGCATATCTATGAAGTATATACTTAAATGTAATAGCATGCTAAATTATAGAAGGTCTCCATTTTTTTTAAAAAAAGCAATTTCCAAAAAATGGTAAAATGATGTATTTCAAAATTGTGGTCTAAATATGGGCTACTAGTAGCAATATAACAGAAAGCAATTAAAACTTAAAAAAACAGTCATTTATCGTTAAAACATTATAAAATTCATATTTATGAATAATCTGTTGTTTTGAAAATCACACGGAATGAATAAAATCGAAATTAGAAAAACATCCAAATATATGTTGAAAATGTGATCTCAACATTAAACCTCATGTCATAGCCCATATTTAGATCATCACGCTATTTTTCTTCTTCAATTTATTTTCGCAATTTATTATTTCACAAAGAAATCATGGCATTATAAAAGCCCACATTTGTTTTACGTACCGCTAATGTCATAACCTATACAAAGCAGATGAGAATTCAGAAAACGCTGAGTTAAAACATACCTTCAAAAAGTTTTCGGAGGTCGCAATTCTATAACAGCGTCCAAGCCCGAAACTAACCACCAATTTCTCTCGCGAATTAGCGCCGCAACCTTTGTCCTTTACAGATAACCAGTTCCAATAGCTTCTGTCAAGATGCAGCACCCGGCAGCGCTGATAACTCCAAAACCCATATTTAAACCTTCGCCCATATTTAGACCTTCTCCTCTACTGAACACGGCACTAAATTCAACCCAGAACAACGAGCTGATGATTATTTTTATTTTCTTGGCTCCGAAACATTCACAGCAATGGTAAGTTCAAAATTTGAATTCTGAACAGAAACTTAAATTTAAGAAATATTCAATTCTGAGTTCTTTTGTTCAGATTTCTAAACAAATTGGAAATAGCATTACTGTGCATTGTGTAATACGCAAACGATATTTATGAGAGAAACCAAAGAGAATGTTAAAGTTTCTGATGAATTAACATTTAATTTTTAGCAGGATGATCCTGTAGGTGGACCGTGGGGTGAGCGTAGCCCGGCAATCCATTGTAGAGGTATTAAACAAAGCCGCGCTCAAAAAAGGAGGGGGACGTTGGAACGCATAAAAAGCAAGAGGTGGAGGGGGTGACGGAAGTGTCGAAATCCAGGGGGGATTGTTGAAAGGTATCGGAGAAGGGAGGGGTGCTCGTCTCCTGATTTATTTAGCTTCAGTATTTGACAGCTATGCCGGAATTTACCCCTCCCACACGTGCACAAAAGCGAGTGAATATTCAACGCCAGAATTGACGAAGCCGCCGCTCCTGATCTGACGGCGCTGGGTGCCGACTATGCGGACGAAAGCTCAGTGGAGTGAGGAGGCGTCGGATTGGTTATTCGATTCATCGTGTATCCTGTACACCCGTGCTTACTACTCCTGAAGGGACGTATCTACTTAAGTAACCGCGCTTCGAAAGTAACTGCTACTTCTGATGTCGCTGGAAGTAAGATGCCAAAACTATATACGAGGTCTTCATTCTACTCAAAGTAAGTTTACATAAGAAGCTGAAAGGTTCCTTGTTTACTTTCTACGTCGTTTCAGATAAGAGAATATTGCCGTTCCTAAATCACATCCTTAAACTTCTACACTCTGTCCGAGGAATCTATGGAGCTAGCGGACGAAAACCTCTGCGCATGTAGGACTCGAGAGGGCTCGACCAATGGACGCATGGTAGGGAAAGTGGGTGCATGGAGGGATAAACAGTCGTTTACAGCAGCACCCGCTGATTTGCTCCGCCCACCTTCTCCCCTTCTCTATCGTTATTTCCGACCTTTCTCCACAGATTAGGTCGGTTTCATAACTGTACAACAGCAATTTTTTCCTAACTGTAAAAGTGTGTATGTAACAAGATATTCTTGAAAATGTACAACCGACGTCAAAAATTATTGTACATCAATGAACATTGAAGTCACACTTACTTTCTCTTTGATTGATTTGGGGTGTAAGATACGCAAATGTTAACTTCCCTTCCACATAGTACACCATGTTATGCATTTTGCAGACTAGCGAGGCTCTGGCGTGTGGAATCAGAGCCAGTATAATATGCTGTGGAGTTCATGTTGTGTCGTCTATATATGTTTCAGTTTGTTCTTCATCTACCTTATAAACCATTCATCCTCATCTTCGTGATTAGCCAGATGTGGAAGAAGAGCGAAGTAAAATATATCAAATCAATCAATGAACAAAACTTTGACTGATTTCTCCATAGGTGTTTATATCCTTACATTATATGCAATCGGCTTTATTTGCAATTCATCGAACAATCTTTTACGTCGACTGTACTCCCAAGTCAGTGGTCGCCTCGCGACTTGTTTATCCGAGGATCCTCGTTCGAGCCAAGCCAGGGCCGTATCTCTGTAACTATTTCTTCACTAAATTAGTATAATCCTAACTTATTCTCATCGTCACAATTAGCCTACAAGGATAGAAAAGATAACACAAAATGTCCAGAATCTAGCAACAAGACAGGTGGCTTTTGACAGCAGGAGATACATGTGAAGACGCAGATTCTGGAGAGGCAATTTTAAAATATGGTTGTACTGAGATTGTGATACTGTTGTATATGATAATAGCTATATTGTATTGCTGTGTGCGTGTTAACAGCGATAAAGCTTCGATAAACATCGTTTTCAAAGTAATTGATTACGTTTTTATTTGTGTCATCACGTTCTGAGAAAGCTTAGTGCGCCATAATCTTAAGGAGAGCTCATAACCTTACCGTGCAAAGAGATTGGTCAAGTTGCCGTGACTTGGTAATCCGTACTCCTAAAGGAACATCATAATGTGGAGAAGCTATCAAGATCAAACATAATTTGTTCTTTAAGGAAGCAAAGCAGCAACTTTTCACAAAGAACATTGTGTTGGGTAAACAAAACTAACGTTAATATGGCCATCTTAGTTATTACACAATCACCATTATTCATATAACAATTTGTTCTTGGAAACCTAACATGTATTCTCCTGACATTATTTGATTTTCATTAAATCTGTTGTACATTTTGTTGGTACAATATATTTTTATTAAATCTATTGTACATCTCTAGCACTTTAAGGTAATATCGACGTTGAGGATGAATGATGATATGATGAAATTCATGGACACTTACATAGAAACAGCAGTACCAAAGCCAGGACTGGAGGCGGCTGACTTTTTAATAGTAAAAAAGTCAGAAACCGTCAATGGCTGACATTACCAGCTAGCTCTGTAATAAAGAATTTCCCCTTCAATCTCGAATTTTAACTCTCAGCTTTGATTCCTTGAACCAGACGCTAGCATTTGATTGCACCTGGTTGTTTTTCTCTGTGACTCTGCCGAAGTAATTAAAGAGAGAAAATATGCTACTGACGCACGAAGCAACATTTTCCTAGAAATCCTGTACCCGAAGAGATGCATCACGGGATCTACTAATCTTCAGTTATGGAAGGCTTAATTTAATTGCTAACCTTGTATCTGGAGCTCATTTCTCAGCAAGGATTATGGGAAATTAATGAGTTGTCGTGGACTCCAGGTGCAGTGTGGGAGGATTAAAATAGCAGGTAGAACATACTATCAATCTCGGGTTATGAGAACTAGAATTTCCACCACGAATTCTTTCGAGTATTGAAAGCAATTAGTGATTACTAATGTCCTATATATACATACAGTGCTCAAAAAAAGTTTTGCATATTCAGGGTTTGTGATAATTTTATTGTACTAGATACATGGAATCATATTCAAGAGTACAGGGGAGACATACAAACAGAAAGAAAACAGTGCAGTCATGCAGAAGAAACAAAATCACACCAGAATCACAAGATTGAAAATGTGGGATTCAAAACACAAAAGAAAGGCAGTGCAATATCGTGTACCTACGGCTCGCAGGCATGCTTGGGAGCAACAAATGTGAGTTCAGTACCGTGTATAGCCACCTCGAGCCTGAAATCATTCTTGAACACAACGGGGCATGCTAAGGATAAGAGAATTCAACTTTTCCTGAGGTAAAATGTCCCCCTTTTGAATGGCAGCCTCCCGCAATTGCACCTTGTTCACAGGAGGATTTTCGTGACTGACAATTGCTTGCTTCAGGTGTCCCCATGCATGTTCCACACAGCTCATGTCTGGAGAATACGCTGGCCACAACATGCATTGAATGCCATGCATATCAAGGAACTCTTGAACCATTCTGGCTTGATGTGGTCGAGCGTTATCATCCACCAGTATGAAGCATCCCCCACAGTTGTAGAGAAACCTGCTACCACAGGTTCGAGAATAGCGTTTCTGTACACCAGACCAGTCACGTGACCTTGGAGAGGAATTAGGGGCGTACGTCGACCAAACATGATTCCACCCCAAAACATGATGGAGCCCCCCTGCTGCTGGTGACGTTCCTGGATGAAGGACCTGTTTCAATCTCTCATCTAATCGTCTCCAAACCCTTATGCTTTTGCTTAACGGGTGCAAACTGATGGTGACCTCGTTTGTAAAGAGCGTGTGCTCCCACTGTTCCTGACTACCTTCGCTGTGCATTGTTGCCCACTTTACACGGTCTCTCTTATGGTGTGGTTTCAGAGGAACCTTGGGTATGGGTCTTCTTGACGTCAATCCTTCCTCATGAAGTCGATTCCGCACTATCTGATTGGAAACATTCTCTCCTGAGGCCCTCCGCAGATCCTGGCACAAACTGGTAGCAGTTGCAGTGGGTCTACGACTTGCCGAAATCACCATGTACCGATCTTCCCTGTATGTTGTTTTGCGTCCTTGGTCGATCAGCAACTGATTGTGTCTCCCTGAAAGTTTTTCCACACTCGAGAGACATCACTTTGGCTCACTCCAACATGGACAGCTACGTCCACTTGGCGATATCCCTCTTGCAGCACCGTTACAATTCTAATGCGGTCCGTAGGAGAAATGGTTCCTCTAGGCATGTTGCCCTTCGTTTTCCACCCGCTCTCTGTGCAGTTTCCAACTCACAAGTGCGGGCGGATAAGACATGAACAATACCTCCCATCGGGCTGCTTTCAAATCTGCTCAGGGATCATGTGGCAACTACTGCCCTCTATCTGCTGAATATCAAACTCACTTGGGGCATTATGTCAGTTTCTATCTCGGGCATTGCTCACATAATGAACATTGTATACCTTTTGGGGATATCGCAACTCAAACCGCATGCAATCATAATATGCAAAACTTTTTTTGAGCACTGTATATACACAACATAATAGATGCATGATGATCTGTAGGGTGTTTTGCGGGATGCTGCAGCGTGATGCTGACCACATCACTGTATCCGAAATATAGAATGTATATCAAGCCCTACACTGTTAGAAGTTACTGTAAAAAAATGCAATATTTTACCGTTAATATTGAAATCTCTTAATTTGCTTGCTTGTTTAATTTATTTATTTTACTTCATTTTTCTTCCAATTTTAGCTAGTCGAGAAATTGGGGATGAATGATGATAAAACTGAGAAAAGACAATCAGAAACACACACACAATATATGTATACACAGCGTTATTTAAAAAGAATGGTACAAAAGTAAGGTTAATTTATTTTTAAGTGAAAAGAGATACAAAAGCAATTCTGGTGGGAAAGGAGAAAGGAAGATTGTAAGTTTATAGCCTGTGGTTGTAGTTGACGTAATATCCGCTAGAGGCGCTACTTGTTGTTGATAGCTAAAATGGCAACAACTTAGATAGAGCAAGCATATTGCGTAATGGGATTTGAACGAACAGGGGCAGTTGTTACAGTTCAGAGACACTTTCGTGCGAAATTCAAGAAACGACCGCCACATAGACACTGCATTACACGCTGGGTGCAGAAGTTTGAATCAACTGGATGTCTGTGCAGTACAAAAATCCCCGGTCTACCAGGAACTGATAACCAAGGATATGTTGGAACGCGTCTGGCAAGAAATGGATTATAGTTTTGACATCTGCCGTGTTACCCAGGGTGCTCATATCCAACATATGTAATTGCCCAGGTAAATTTACAACCCTCATTTCTTCATTCCCAACAGAATTGCTTTTGTATCTCTTTTCACTTAAAAATAAGACTTGTGTACCATTCTTTTTGAATAACCCTATATATATATATATATATATATATATATATATATATATATATATTTATACATGAATATGTGAATCCAGACTCCAGAGCTTCGTTAGTCTGCAAAATGCAGTCCAGGGTGTATTTTTCATTGTGTTTACACTCTTAGAACAAGAAGAAAACATCCATTGAAACATTTAGGAAAGAAAACTTTCAAACTAAAATTTGAATATTTTGAATATTAGATAATAATTATCCGAATAAACTGGAGTTGAGTGCACCATATAATATTAAAATGCAGTATTTCGGGTAATAATTTTAAAACGGTCAGTCTTTACTTACCGTAGGTGGATGGCAGAGGAAATTGACTAGATTGTTAGATTATAATTTATGCAGTCTACATGCTTATGGCTATGTGACCTTGTCTTTTCAGCTCTGATTAGCACATGTTTGAAAATTTTGAGTGTCACATTGTCACGTACACGTTGCTTTTCTTTGAAATAAAGGACCATAGATGGCAGCATGCAAGAGAAACAACGGTTATAAAAGATGCTGCATAAATAAGTTTGGAAAGTGGGTAAGAGATGGCACCACCCAGGAGAACTTATACGATTGTAAATAGAGACAACGGAAAGAGCAGATGTGATGAAATAACGATTGTATATATTAATACTAATTATAAGGAAATAAATAAATAAGTTTAAGATAATAACAGGATATAAATAAGGAGAAAAGGGGAATTATCACTCAGTAATGACATAAGCGATTAATGTACAAAAGTAAAGAAGTCGAATTGCAATTTCGATTTTGTGTCTATTACAGTTCCCACGAACTGAGAGTTTCGTGCGGCTTTTGGGTTGTTTTCCCCAGGTGTAGCGCCATTTCTCGGCAGCACCCAAGCACATTTGGAGGCGCATACATTGTAGCTCCAAGTTAAGGTTAGCGCCGGCCAGGCGGCGATCTTTAACTAACCCCTTTCTCTTTGTTTGTTTGGGAGATCGGTTTTATTAATATTTCCATCAATTTGAAAAGATCGATAAAGAAAAGAAAGAAGAAAAAGTACACAATATGTATTAATTACAAGAAGAAACAGCCGTAGCAATTATAAGAAGAAGAATCATTATTAATTATAAGAAGAAGCCTTATTAATTGCAAGAAGAAGAAGCCTTAGCAATTATAAGAAGAAGAAGCCTTAGTAGAAGAAGATGCCTTATTAATTGCAAGAAGAAGCAGCCGTAGCAATTATAAGAAGAAGAAGCATTATTAATTATAAGAAGAAGAAACCTTATTAATTGCAAGAAGAAGAAGTTTAGCAACAATAAGAAGAAGACGCCATATTAATTATAAGAAGAAGATGCCATACTGATTATAAGAAGAAGAGGCCATAAGAAGAAGATGCCATATTGATTATAAGAAGAAGAAGCCCGAAGAAGATTGGTTAGAATTAATAAAAAATAAAAATAGAACAAAATTAATGTATGAAAAGTCTTCAAAAGTTATTTAATATTTGTACATAATTAATCAAGAATATAGTACGAATTGTACCCTCAGTAGTGGGTTAAATCCGTTGTTTCTTTCCATATATTTGTAGCGTTAGTAACCCTGATCTGTGCCCAGAGGTATCTCATTGTCTCTCCCCTGTGCTAAGCTGGTAGGTGTTTACGCGAGGGACGTGGCAACATTTCTATAGTAAAACATGACGTCATAACTACAGCCAATATATGTTATAGCTATTTTAATATTCAGCAATTCTGAGCGAGTAAAAGTTGATATACTTTCACTGTAGGTGTATCTGTAAACACGCCGGCCCCCGTGGGGTCCCGGGTTCGAATCCCGGAATGGGCATGGATGTTTATGGGTGCCCCTTCATCAATTTCATCACTCATCCCCATCTTCGCAATTAGCCAAAACTGGCACTAAAGCGAAGTAAAATAAAACAATGCATCTGTAAACCTCAATTGTACAGCTACGGACACTGCTGGGTTGTAATGATTCCATTGAAAATCAATGCATTCATTACAACCCAGAACTGTTCGTGACTGTACCAGCAAGAATTGACAGTAGGTGCTGTGTGTAGTAATATATTGATTGGTAACCTCTTCACAATAAGAAAAACTATTTTGAGTCTGGAAAAAGCAATAAAATGTTATGGAATCGACGAAGTGGAGAGAGAAAAATGAGAGAGAGAGATATATAGTGAGAGAAAGAAAGAATGAGATAAAGAAAGATAAAGAAAGTTAGAGACAGAGAAAAAGAAAGAAAATAATGCAAAAAGAGGGAGAGGATAAAGAAGAATAGAAAGATAGAAAAGACTGGAGAGGGACTTTCTCTTCTCTTTTCTCTCAATCTCCTTTTCTTTCCCATCTCTCTCTCTCTCTCTCTCTCTCTCTCTCTCTCTCTCTCTCTCTCTCTCTCTGTCCCTTTCTCTATCTCTCTCTCTCTCTCTCTCTGTCCCTTTCTCTCTCACTCTCTCTTTATCTTTTTGTCTTTCCTTTTCATTCCCATATCTCTCTCTCTCTCTCTCTGTTCTTTTCTCTCTCTCTTTCTCTTTTTTTCCTTTTCTTTCCCATCTCTCTCTCTCTCCTTTTCTTTCCCATCTCTCTGTCTCTCTCCTTTTCTCTCTCTCTCTTTCTCTTTTTGTCTTTCCTTTTCTTTCCCATCTCTCTGTCTCTCTTTCCTTTTCTT